>NC_143020.1:43986028-44316267 GCF_055824585.1 Amblyomma mixtum | reverse complement strand
TGGTTAATTACTGATTAATGCCTGAATACTAATTAACTGCTAATTAAGCTTAAGCTTCGCCTTTAGGAGTGGAACGCGACAGCGTGTTGTAGCGCTGCCAGAGAGTCCACGGAACGCCACCACCCGTTCGGCGCGATGCCTTGCCGTTTCAACGCAACGGTTTTTGAGGAAAGGAAATGGCGCAGTAAATCTCTGTCATCTCGGTGGACACCTGAACCGCACCGTAGAGGAACGGAGGAAGTGGGAGTGAAAGAAGAAAGACGAAGATGGCCCGTAATGAAGAAAATGAAAATTGTATTTGACGAAAGAAAATTACGCAGTAACTGTCTCACATATCTCGGTGGACACCCGTCAAAATTCAGGGGGGGGGGGGGTGCACTTTTTTGACCTAAAGTGTGGTCACTGATGTGTGGTTAAGATGTTAAGCTTCGCCTCTAAGAGTGGAACGCGAGAGCGTCTTGCAACGCTGCCAGGGAGTCCATAGAACGCCATCGCCCATTCGGTTCTACGCCTCGCTCGTCGGTAAATTGGTTTTTGAGGAAAGGAAATGTATTTCTCTCTCATATCTCGGTGGACACCTAAACCTCGCCGGAAGGGAAGGGAGGAGCATGGCAGTGAGCGAAGACACGTATTCACTAGACGTGCCTTTGTTCATTCCAAACCATCGAGCTGGCATGGCGGAGTGGATAGCATGCTCGTCTCGCACTCCGAAGACCGGGGTTCGATTCCCGAGCTCGACCAATTTCTTACTAGGTTTTATTTATTTATATGGCCTGACTAGAGAAGTTAATTAGGCTAATTGGGTAATTAAGCAATTAACTAAGCTCAGTCCCACTTACTTGGAGCATCACTATATGGTCCCTTCAATTGGTTGCATGGTTACTAGCCAAAGTACCATTGGTCCCGTTTAAAATTGGCGCACTGTGACGTCACGACCGTTTCGACCAACTGAAAAGCGTGACATTCTCTGTCGACAACTGCTGCTTACAACGATGAGACATTAAAGGCTTTCGCCTGAAAACCAGGAAGAACAAAACGACAAGATCCCACACAAAATTGTGTGGGTACCGAGGCACACGGGGGTGGCAGGGAACCAAGAGGCCGACAGGATAGCTCCAGGATACATTACTTTCCGAGCATCCGACGAGACCGCGGAACTCGCGCCAGCACCCAGGGAATACTCGGCCATACTACAAAACTATAGAAGCAGAAGAATGCGATATCTTCCGCCGCACAAACCTCTCAGCAGAGAGGGAGCTGTCACTTGGAGACAATTACAAACAGGCTCTTTCCCAAACCTACATATACTAAACAATATCCTCCCTACGATATACGCGGACAAATGTCCCTGGTGCGACGAAAAACCCACTCTATACCACATCCCATGGGCCTGCCAAAACATAGACGTGGTCCCCAAAATACAAAACCCGAGTTCGGAGCAGTGGGAGACTGCTGTCCAGCGACCGCTGTGAAGACCAACAAGGTCTGGTACAGCGAGCTCAACGGGCGGCAGTGACCAGCGGAGCCCTGGACTGAGGGCGACCGACCACTGATTAGAGGCGGACGACTTCGACAGAGAAGGCTCCTGGGGATAGAACCAAGACGTCTCTGAAGGTGCCCCCAAACCGCAGGAAAAAGCATTAGTCCAAATAAATTTTCCCCTTCCTTCCTTCCTTCCTTCCTTCCTTCCTTCCTTCCTTCCTTCCTTCCTTCCTTCCTTCCTTCCTTCCTTCCTTCCTTCCTTCCTTCCTTCCTTCCTTCCTTCCTTCCTTCCTTCCTTCCTTCCTTCCTTCCTTCCTTCCTTCCTTCCTTCCTTCCTTCCTTCCTTCCTTCCTTCCTTCCCTTTTAAGCCAGCGTCTCCAAAGTTTCTTGCTTCCCAGTCCTCCAAAAGTAGGACAAGCAGAGGGAATTAAACTAAAGACTACAATAACAAAGAAATATAATATCGATTAACGTGCGTGGGTTGATCAGAGAGGTATGGCGAGATAGCAAGCACGAAGCAATTCTCTTTTGTTTCGCGCTTAAGTAGACCTTTTGGCGGTGGCCACTTTTGAAAGCGGACTTGCTAGAACCTCACATGAAGAAGCTGCTACATCCGTTAGGCGTCAAAACCTGCGTTATAATTTTTTTACTAAGAACTTGATGTCAATACGGCATGTATACTCTTTGAAAAATTTCATGCCAAGGTGACTTGCTTATGGGCCACGGCGTACGACTCGCAATGCATCCAAAGAGCTACAGGTCTCTGCAGCTCTGGGGCAACCATCGTCCTCCCCCCTCCAAATGCTGAGGTTTCTACGGATACAAGAGATCTACGCACGACATACAGCAATCCCCCCTGCAGTCTAATGTATTAACGAAGCTTGTGCCTTCTTCCAAACCTCTGTATACATGATACAAAAAAGCAAATGGACATCATTCATGTTTCAGGCCAAGAAGGACGGCGCGTATGTCTTTCCTTCCGTTTTTTTTTTGGAATATATGACGAGAGAATTGTCTTCATGAACTCTTACATCTTTAAATTTTTTATCATCTTCTGGAAGTTCGCCACCGAACACTGCGCAGAGGATGCATGTTTTTTATATCACTGCTCATCCGAGCGGCTTATCGCCTCATTATAGGGGTCAAAAAGGCTTCCCGTTAGGCGGTATGTCTGAAAAGTGGTGGCAGCAATATTTTAGGTTCCTTTAAACTACAACAGCAATGCTTCGCGAGGAATTTACAAATGGCTGTCAAGCAAACTACATTATATAAAAATTCCCATGGGCTGGCGAGCTGCACTCTAATGACGCGGAGTTTGTGTGCCGGGTATGCTTGCTGCGGGCGTGCGACGTCAAACAAGAAACTACTTAGCTCACGAACTCAAAGTTAGAAAAAACGGCGGCTGCATTAAAGAATGTGATCTTCGCTGTGAAGCTGTTCAGGCGTAGTAATGCTTAGTAATCAGTTTTCTACCTTGTTTTGCCTTCGATAAAATAGAGAGGTACTATCCACAACAAGTCTGCTGGAAGCTTATTTTATTACTGTTTAGAACAATACCTATCGAGATTTTTTGACGAAAGTTTCCGAAGAGCACAGGTACTTCACATTTGGAGCGGTTGTGTAACTGGTCATAAGAAGCTTAGCTGAAATCACAAGAAGAAGAGCTCTTTCAGTTTACTTATTGCACGGCTCAGTAGATTCGCAAATGGAATAGATCCTTGCAACCAGTACTATGGATTTTGGTCCTACCTCAGGAGCGGTATTTGTGCCGTGAAAGCGCCACAAACGAAATTTATTAAGCAGCTTTCACTTTCTCTTTCTGACAGCCAGTTAGGTTGCACAAGTAAGAGGTTCAGTGCTGTGCTTTCCAGCTCCTATTCATTAAGCCTCGGCGTCAGCTAGGGGCTTATTCGCTTCGAATTTCCGCTTGCTTGTAAAAAAAAAAACAACAGCACTTTCTCTGCGCAAAACGCTCAGAGCATGCAGCTCCCTCTTGTCTTTGGTTAATTTCTTCACCTTCTAGTTCCTCACAAAAGCGTACAACATACAAGTTGATTTCAGCGGCATTGATCGTGTGGTTAATCTGATCACTATGTCTTCACTATATGTAAATGCATCTAAAACAAAGTTAATGTTATTTACTAACAGTTCCACTCGAATTCCTACAGCCTACTTCCTCAATAGCGATAGAGTAGAACTTACAACAACTTACAAGTACCTAGGAGTTCACTTTCAGTCTGACCTAACTTGGCATTACCATATTAACACAATCTTAGCATTACCAAATCGCGCACTCGGCCTTCTTAGGCGTAATCTCAAACACGCGCCTTCACACTTAAAAAAACTTGCTTACATCACGCTAATACGCCCGAAAGTTGAGTATGCTACTGCCATATGGGACCCTCAACAACCATACGTCATAAACAACATTGAATTCCTGCAAAATCGTGCTATTCGCTTCATTTTTTTCGATTATTCACGCTTCACCAGTGTCACAGCATTAAAACAACGTGCCGAGTTGGAACCACTATCGTGTCGACGCCATTTCGCTCGCCTAACTTTACTTCACAAACTGTATTACCATCCCACCCTCCACGACGACTTCTTTTTGCCACACCCTGCAGTCTTTCCTCGCCGCGACCACGATAACAAAAAAAAAACGCATAACATGCCGTTCATCGCTATACGCGAAATAATTCAATACTCGCACTATAATAGATTGGAATAACTTGCCATCACACATAGCTAATGAGGTTAACCTACAATCGTTTCAGCATTCGTTAAAGCAAACCATGCACTAATAGATTTTGTAGTTTTGTTGTATTATGTGCATTTACTGAGTATTTTATTCTGCGTTGTTTGTTGTGTTATTTGTGTACATTACTAGCTTTATTTCATACTTCGTTATTTATTACGTGTATTTTGTTTCAAGCGCTTGTACCATATTTTCATGCTTTACCCCCCCCCCCCCCCCCTTATGTAATACCATCGCACGAGGGCCCTTAGGGGTATTGTAGATAAATAAATAACTGTCTTCAGGTATTCGAAAGCGTAATAACTGCCGTGATGAAAACTAAATTCACAACTGTCGAGTGACTCTTGACACCAAATAAATTATTCATGAGCATTAAATCGCAGTTCACAAGATTAGTGTCGTGAAAACCCTGTTGATCTGTTTTGGACAATAAACTTCTGAGAAATGAGCCTTCAATAACAGTCGTATTGATGTTGATGCCGTAAAACAGAAGCAACAGTATGCACCTCCAGGTAATACTGCTTTGAACGTGAACACATTTTTTTTCAGTGGAAACACTCCCAGTCGTTACGCTGCCTACCATTTTTTAATGGCGCCGAAAAAAATATCACAAAAAAATATATATGAAAAAGTTTCAAGGGTTCAAAGAAACTTGCAACTAAATTCGTAAATATTAGCTTACAATTTAAGTTTACAATAGCGAAAGAAGATTTAAATGCCTTACGGATGTAAGGACAGGATGTAAGAACAAAAAATGTGTCCGATACCGGGACTAACAATAGCTGGAAAAAAAATTATTGAATAGGGTCAATATACATACTTTGTGCTAAAACCAGCTCGCCCGCATCCAATGTGCACATTATTAATTTGACACCAATGACACTTTTTCAAATTTTTTTAGGTTTCTTTCCAAATCAAGAAGAATCCTAGGAAAGAAATTGTGCTTGATGCAAAAAGCAGTGCTCTCTAGAGAATCAGTTTTCCGACAAGCGAGTTTTCCAATTCTGTATATTATCAGGGATGAATTTTCCCTGAGAACAAAGAGGAGGAGGGAAGCTCACCGGGCGCTTACGACACTTGATGACACTAGATATGAGGTAGTTTAAATTTAGCTTTCGAGGTATTTATGCGATATAATGAGGTAGAAAGGTTCAGGGACATTGTTATTTTTGCAGATATAAGCCACACTAGTTTAGGAACATGCTCGCTCTTCAACTACCGCTTGTCACTCAGTCCTCGGCACACACAAAAAAAGCCTTTAGATATGAGAAGTGACAGGGGATATGTTTGAAAATTTATCGAGAGACTGACTCTGAAGGACGAGGATTTTGTTTGTTTTGTTAGCTCATCACATCCGTGAGACAAGTCGCAACGTATATGAAAGGGAACACTGGATCCGGATGTTGGCAGCCACTCCCCGCTCTGCTGACGGTGGCGGTAGTGGAGCCTTCTCATGTCGTGCATTGCATTAAACAGCCATGGCATGCGAAGGTCTTCCAACGGCTGCACCGTTCATTGCGCAAAATGAACAGCTTAACACTATATTTTAAGCACCTCTTCCCGTTCGAACTTCCCCGAACAGCAAGACAAATGAGACCCTGCTGACTGCTTTTGGCCCGATGAACATGGCCCGATGAACGAGGACAAAAGTACAACACACACGACAGGACCAAGCACTGGTCCAGTGGTGTGTGTTCTGCTTTTGTCCTCGCTCATCGCGCTGTCGTCATTACATATTCAAGCATAAATTGACTAACCCAAGCAAGAGGGACGGAAAAATTTATTTCAGAGTCAATTGGAGGGCCGCAGGACTGTGCCCTCTTCTCCCCCGCTAGGTGTAGCCGTAACGCCTTGGAACTCGGCGGTGGCCAAAGCTTGATCGATAATGTTTCTTTGGACTTCTGGGTATGGGTTGTCCATCAGAGCCTCCCAAGAGACTGGTGCGCGTGTGTTGCCTTTATAACGTAAGCACTTCCAAATCATGTATACCACGGTCGCACATCCAACAGAGAGCTTACATCTAGCATCGAATTGCCCTCGATATATTCTGCTATACATCGATGTGTTTGGAAATCGGCCGACCTGAAATTTCCTCCTAGCCGTCTCCTTCTTTTTACTAAGTTTTACTATCTTCCTGCGGATATTCGATTCGGGCGGGATGCTCACAATAGGTGAGCATCCCATCCTTTTCTTTTGGTGCGAGTTCGGGACTTTCACTTGTTTTTTCTACGAGGGAAATTTTGCTGCTCGGCAGATAGAAGACACTCCACTCAACGATCAGGTATGGAGTATCGAGAATGATACCGTATCTGGGCCCTTGCGTCCAGTTGTTTGGCGGGCTTTGTCCTGAACATATACGTTCCTGATTGGGCCCGATGAAAAGCAATACTTGTTGCGCTAGGGGCCGCCGATCCACTAGGCCGAAAGAAGCCACGAACTTCCTTTTCAAGGATAGGGTATATTTTATAATTAGGTCTTCATATACCTTATTCACCATGTTTTCGGGACAGTGAGCTGCTTTAATCCATCCGAAGCAGCACAGGAATAATATGGTGATGAGGGGTTTAGTGTGAACATTGCGTAGGTAATATTTTGGTTGCTGGGGTATGCCGCATTTTCTTGGTACTATAACATGTATACCTATTGGTCAAATGTTTAGGGGAATCCCCCAAGGTGGAGTAAATGGGGGATTCTCCTTGGGGGATCTCCTAAACATTTGACCAATACTGTTCCCGCTTCGAGTTATTGATCAATTCGCTCTCGCCCTACCATAAGCTTGCCGTCCCGGTTAGCTCAGTTGGTAGAGCGACTGCTCCAGTGAAGCGATGGTCCCGGGTTCGAGCCCCGGACCAGGACAAATTTTTCTTTAACTACGAAGTTTCTGAGAAAGCTGTTTAGCTTTCTTTTGTAGCCGTATGGCTGCGCTTGGGCGGATGCCAATGAGTAATTACTCCCTTATTATGTATACCTATTCCGTAGGTCATTGCTTCATAAATTTCATCAACTTGTAGAAGAGAAGATTCGCTGCGACAGATAGCATACGTGCTGTAAACACGCCTGGCACAATATGACGTGCTTACTGCTGCCAGAAATTTACCATGCTTTCAGGGCCGTTGCGGCAAAGCAGGGCCCTTGCATTTGCTTACTGAACGCGACATGGAGAGGTCACAATTTCGACACGCGCTCATCGACATTTGCATTCCGGAGTAAAAACTGAGTATCGCGAACCAGTATTCAGAAGACTTGAGGAAGCGTAGTCAGTGGATGAGACTCGCAGATCTTGAGTACGCAGCCTTATGGAGCAGACCTCGTTTCTTTCATGCGTTTGTGAAAACTTTACATCAGAGGGCTACATGCAGTGTTCGAAGCTGCATTATAAACTTTAAATAATGGAGCAATATACTCTAAAAGCGGTGTGGGCTGGAATTTCCATCATGTACAGTCGTCTTATTTTTCTATTTTAGTTGCATGACTCTCTAAATCGAAAAGCCAATCATGCCACCTGTCGCCGATGTGTAAAATGCCGGACAACCGACTCTGCTCGAGAGTGTGCCATAAGTTGTATTGCAATTAAGGCCGACTTGGTACATGCAGTAACGTTGATTAGCGAGTTTGCCTTCATTTCCAGCTTTCTGGCTGGGGGCGGAAGGGGGGGGGGGGGGCGGGGGGCACGTGCATTTCGTTAAGTTGTAGAGGGAGTTACTAACGGCCAACCCAAATTTTAGCAGTATGTCTTCTATGCATTCCTTTTTTCCAGCATTTAAAGAGAGCTCGCGAACATATGATTGCGTTATTGCAGCGCCTCCAAGCGTGTAATGAGCGAACGAAGCGTGCTTGCTCACTGTCTGAGTGAACCGCCGACACCGTACTCAGCAGTCTTGAATGTGCGTCAGCGCATTCTGCCTGAGCACGGAAAGCTTGCGCCGTGATCCACGTTAAGTGATAGACAGGACATCGAGAGTCCATTCAGACGGAGTTTCTATTGAGCCACCCCACAGACAAAAAAAAAGGAAGGAAAAGCAGGAAGTCGCGAATTTCAAGCCATCCTCAGTTTTTTTTTTATGCCTGTGGAATAGAGCGGCGGCCGCTCACTTGGGCAAGGTCAGTGAGCACGTTTTGTCCGTTCAAGACACTGTTGTGAGCGCTGGATTATGATAGTACATGAGCGAAGTCACGTGGATTTTTTTCCTATTTCTCACGCTTTTACAAAATGAAGGAAAAAAAATACCACGCAGGAGGTACGTTACTACAAAAAACTGTTTCGGTTCTCGGTTAAGCCAGTCTAGAACTTAACGAAACGCACGTGATCCTGTAGTGCATATTTAAAATTTCATAATTAACATTAACTTATTACTAGTTAAGTGGAATTTAAACAATAAAAAGGGAACGCGACACGACACGAAACAATATTTGTTTCGTTTCAAGCAGCACCGGTACGCCACTTTTTTTAATCCATGGTTCAAGTTACGAGAAACACTTGCTGAGAAGCAGGGCTGACCGTGCCCAGTAATGATGCTAAGTGATGCGCGAATGAATTGCATTGTTTTGGCAGAGCAGCTACCTTCCACCTATTAATTTTTAATCTGCGAGAGCCACTGCTTTTATTACGTACGCGACAGAAAATTTTCTCCGTCATACTTTATCCATCAATTTTTGCCTGAAAAAGCCAGTCCGTTCTTAAATTACATGACGTGAGAGTAATATAGATCCCATAAATGATTTTATTCTCTTTGTGTTTTTGACGCGAACAATGGACCTACTAATGGCTTTAATCTTTAGATACTTACATATGTGCACATGGAAGCACACGGCAGTCATTAATCTTCCGCCGTTAATCACGAAACTCTCGTTTTCCTTTTATTTGCCACAGGTATGCGTATGCGGAACAGTCACTAAATATTGGAAACTTTAGCGGGGAAGAAAGTGTAGTATTATGCCGAACGTCAGCGCAAAAGTTTCATTTTTTTCAGAGATTTGAGACCAGCCTCCACGTCAGATGTCTTCGTATGCTAAGCGGAGATGTAATGGGAGCCATGGTTGTAGAGTTAACAGAACTCACCTGCATTCATTCGACACCGTAATCGGCAGTGTTGAAAAGAGAGAGGGAACTAAGAAAATATATATTTTGTCTCCCCATAGCCAAAAACATATATGCTACTGCTACTCGTATGAAATGACACTTTGAAAACAGCACATATGTTTTGCCTTCGACACTGCCTGTACTTGAAGCATGATCCCGTACAAAAGAGCGCACATTGCAACAGTGCGTTAATTCCATCAAGAACACAATGAGCTTATCACTGGCTACCATGTTGAGGTCACGAAGCTGCCTACTGAAAAATGTTGCTGATATCATTTTCGTTTCCATAATAAAGTGAAGGAGGGACGAACACCATGGTAAATGAAAGAAAAGAGGCTACACGTGATGCCCGATACGAACAAGATCTTTCAGCAAACGAGTGGCAGAGGGAACTGTAACAATTTGGAATCGGGTTTTCTGTGTTTCGACCCAGTTTCTGTTCACGGGAAAGCCGGTGTTCCCGAACAAGGAGAACCAAGGACGACGTATTTTATCAGGGATTATTACGATGCTTCGTGTCACGCCTACTCACAGGGACTCCTCCGTTTCTGTTTTTGTTTTTTTTTGTGTGTGCAAAACACGTATTGGAAATGAACAACTACGAGGCTTTGGCGACCATACTTTTATACAAAAAGCCGGGAGGTGTGCTAGTCGCGAAAGAATGAAAGAGAACATCAGGTCGTTAAAACAACGAGGGGCTCGTTAGCCCGGTCGTGAAGGGTGATAAAAGAAAATACATAAAAAGCGCAACTTCGACAGGGGAGCTAATGTCGGCATCCCAGAAACACTGGCTCTTTCGTTGAGCGTCGAAAACAGCCATCAAAGTCATTGTTTCCCAGAAACAATTCGGTCTGTTCTATCACCCCTTTACTTCCCTTCGTTCTCTTTTACAGCCCTTTCCCTACGCCGCTGTTCTCGGAAAGGCACTTACCTGACATGCAGAGCATCCGAGTGAGCCTTGACCCAGAGACCACAGACACGGAAAAATAGGTCGAAGACGGTGAGAGCACAGATGAGTCGGCAAGTCGGGAAGACGCTTGGAGCGCAACATAGAGAAGGAGCGAGAAAGGACCTGGCGCCAGTAGTGCCAAGAATTCTAACTCTCCATCTCAGGAAACGAGAACGGGAGCGCCAAACATACAGAATGATTGCAAAAATAGGGAGTGGCTCGCCGATTTGGAAACCGGGAAGCAAGGTGGGGATTTGAACACAGGCTGATAATGAGTGTTCAGTGTGCTGCAAACAGATATCTCGGCGCACTTTTTTTTTTTCACTTTCGTTGCTCTGCTAGGCAGCGACGAAAAAGTGGAGTCTGAATCATACTAGAATTGAGTGGCGGGAAAGGTGGAGAAAGCTACACGTGGATAGCCGGTATGCATACATCGTTATTATCGAGAAGACGGACGGTTGAAAGGGAAAGCAGCAATAAATGCTGTGGAATAAACAGACCCCTTCGACTGTTAGGTTTGCAAAATATCTATATGGATAAATAAACAAAGACGCAACAGTAAAGAGAAACGTCTGGAGCGCACACTAGAGGGACAGCACTTATTGCTTTTCCAAAAAAATGAGATTGAAGGTTTAATACATCAAGGATCAGGTGAAACAATAGCACTTGAGGTGACGAAAAGCTGCTTTCAGAACTTTCTCGAAAGCAATCCTTTACATGAGCCGCCACCAATGATGAAGCGGTGTTAAACTTACCTTGTGAACGCGACGACACTAAGAGCAATAAATAGTTCATACAGGCGGAGTGCCTAGATTGTAGCTTAAACATGATGAGTTAGTGCATTTAGTTAATGGGCTTTAATGTCCCAAAGCAACCCAGGCTATGAGAGAAGACGGAGGGAAGGGCTCCGGAAATTTCGACCACCCGGGGTTCTTTAACGTGCACTGACATCGCACAGCACACGGACCTGTAGAATTTCGCCTCCATCGAAGTCCGAGCGCCGCGCACCCGGGTACTCCGGCTCAGTAGACGAGCGCCTTAACCTCTGATCCACTGCGTCGGGTGAAAGCAACTAATGGAATTTTTAAGAATCTTTAGTACACACAGTGCTCAGGCATCAGGTGCGCACGGGCAGACAGAAAAAAACGTCCCTTCGAGTAGCTACTACCAATGGCATGTCGATACTGAATTATATCCATGGATTAGCACAAACGTTTTGCGCGAGTAATGACAAAGGCTGAGCTAATGCACGCTCGTAGAATTTTTCTTTATCGAAGCGGAAAATTTTACCTCTGAATGTCACGCTGTAATCTCCACACTGCGTCAGAATCACTTTTCTGTTGCGGCAAATTCTATTAAGCAGCAGCAAGAAATACGGTATTCTTGATCTCACAGAACTTTTGGATTACACAATAATGTCCATAGGTGAACTTCTTGCAACAATTACGCTTCTGTCATTTTTAACAAAAGTGTGTGACTTCATCGAGGAAGGTTGTCACCAGCCGCAATAGACAGGTTGTAATGCCTTGAAAAAATCAGGTGCAGCAGGTGACAGTTGCACCACCTGCTTTCTTGCTCACACCGACGCCGCCACAACCGACAACGCTGATTTTCTGCAGAAGACAGACTTAACGCTGGCGAGGTAGAAATGCATTGTCTCTTTTCTACAGGAATCGCTGTAGAAAAAAGAAGCCGGGATGCGAGCTTTCTAGTAGCGACAAAGAAAAATTGCAAAGTAATCAAACAGGGTCAAAGAAAATTTTAAAATGAGCCGTAAAAGAGCGAGGAAACTTAAAATAAGCTCAGCAATGAGCACCACTTACAGAACGAACAGCAACACGTTAGAGGGACACGTGAAAACAAAGGTAGTGATGGCTCGCCGCGGTGGCTCAGTGATAATGGCGCTCGGCTGCTGATCTGAAAGACGCGGGTTCGATCCCGGCCGCGGCGGTCCAATTTCAGTGGAAGCGAACTTCTAGAGGCCCGTGTGCCGTACCATGCCGGTGCATGTTAAATAATCCCAGGTGGTCGAAATTTTCAGTGCCCTTCACTACGGCGTCCCTCATAGCCGGCGTCGCTTTGGAACGTTGAGCCCCATAAATCATAGCCAGTTGTCTACAAAAAAACTTAATTTGCGGCTTGAAGATGCATGTATTGTAGGAGGCGGAACATTACAATTTGATGAGTACCCTTTCTCTGAGGCTTGAATTGATGACTTGAAACGGAGTGAACAGTGTTACCTTGATCCGGCAGATTCTAACATCTTCTTTTCGGTCGTCTACTAACAAGTATTTTGTTCCTGAGGACAATCATCAGCGTAGAGGCTTGTATAACAACCACTGTTTCCTTCCAAAGAAATTATGTCCTCCGGTTCCCAGAATTTCCCAGAGTCAAGCTAAGATCGCCTTACGGAAATAGAGCACGCAGCAATGACAATGAAAAGAAAGCACAAAGAGCAGCGTATATTCTTCAGTGCGATTTCCCATCCGCAGCTAACGACCTCGACGAAGAGAACAGCGCGCTAGATTGGATGGACCTTTTGCTACTTTTTAGCGTTCAATGCAGATACGTTCCAGCATTATGTGTGGGACTCAGCTGATGACGATGAAAAAGCTAAACAATGAAAATGCAATTTGGGACACAACCGGCTACCTGTAGGCTACCTGTAGTCTCCCAGTCTAGCTCTCTTCTGTCTCGCACTTCTCCATGCTCTACTCTTCTGAACGTGTAGAGATATCACTCTGGCCACAATGCCACCTGCCAGGGTTCGCAGGTGGAAACTGAGTTTAATAGAATTAAAAATATATTTAAATCTAATCAACACCAGTCACTGGTAGCAGGAGGATCTTGGGTTTGAATTTTATTATGAATTTTAAATTAATTTCAAAAATAATTAGGCCTTACTGCTCACGTTGCAGATAGAGCGGTAGAATAGGCTTATATAGATAAAGCAATGCTTTTACAGTTTTCGCTATCAATCAGAAGCATTATCATACTATTCAACTTTTTTTCTTTTAGTGACCTAGCAATAAACTTTCCACTCAGACCCTCAGGCTGCGAGGTCGTCCTGCGAGCCTAGCGGGATGTTTGGTTTATGCCGTATGGGGTTTAATGTCCCATAGCGACTCAGGCTACGAGAGACACCGTAGTGAAGGGCTCCGGAAATTTCGACGATCTATGGCTCCTTAAAGTGCACTGGTATCCCACAGTACACGGGCCTCTAGACTTCACCTCCATCGAAATTCGACTGGAGCCTAACGGCCAGTAGGAAAACTGCCCTAGGCGCCCGACCTGCCAAGAAATTAGTGCCCTTAGGCGACAGGTGGGCTGCAGACGTGGCATAACCGTGTGACATCATCACAGTCTTCCCACCGGATAGTGAGCCAACTGCCCACTGTGGCAGGTCACACATCAATTAATGACTGGTCGCAATAGGCTGCTGAGAAAGAACAACCATGGTCTCACAAGCCCCACCGGTGGCAGCACTTGCCATCGCAGGGCAGTGTCTTGAAAGTAGTTCGGACGGCGCGAAAACAACAAAGACAAAGGAGACACGAACACAACAGGATCGTGTCTCCTTTGTCTTTGTTGTTTTCGCGCCGTCCGAACTACTTTCAAGATATGAACCAACTAGCCCAAATCAAAGTACTTCTTGAGCAGGGCAGTGGCGCATCGCTTAACAGCTGCACCACTGTGACACGAGCGGTATTAGGATTCGGAGCGGTCTATGAATGTAAAGGCAAGAATGGAGTGCCCTCGGTTAATCACCTAAGTTGGCTAATGTGTTTACATCTGCGTTAACCTATTAACGCTGTCGCATGATACACTTAAGGCGCAGCTTAAGAGGCCCCACCAGTTTTAGTGCGCCAGCATGAAGATAATAAATTGATAAATTGGTTTTTGATGAAAAGAAGTGGCGCAGTATCTCTCTTATATATCTCGGTGGGCACCTGAATCGCGCCGTAAGGGAAGAGAGGAAGGCAGGAGAGAAAGAAGTAAGAAATGGGTCCCCATTCTACGATTTCTCCCATCTTTGTCTGACCCTGCTTAACCTTGAAAACTGAGCCTCGACTCGAAACCGAAGTGCAAGCTATAGAGTGCTGCAAATGAAAACTGTAAATTGGTTTTGAGGAAAGCAAATGACGGAATAACCGCCTCACGTATCTCGGTGAAGTCCGAAACAGCGCTGTATAAGGGACGGAATAGAGAAGGGAGAGAAACAATAAAGAGAGAAAGAGATGCCGTAGTGCAGGCCACTGGAATATTTTCGAACACCTGGGGATCTTTAACTTGCGCTGACATGGCACAAAACAAGGAAGCGTTTTGCGTTTCACCTGCACCGAAACACCACCGCACCGGTGGAATTCGAACCTGGGTACTCTGGCTCAGTAGAGAACCTAATTCGCAGTTGGCCTGGCGGCGCTAAATCGACCGCCATTCTTTCTTTTTTGCATTTTATAAGGAAGCATCGCCAATGAACTCCTTGATCTGCAAACAATGAATCTTTTAGCAGTCGTTTCCTGAAAAATGGGTTTTCTTCTGAAATAGTAAAATATCACTTTCTTGTTTTCGTTATTTCAAACTATATTTTAAAAAAACGTATGGTTCAGTACACTGCATATCAAGAAAAATTTTTGCAAATAGATACTTTTTTCAACCGAAGGAAATCTTTTTATTTCTGCATATGCGCCAGGCAGGCAGGAACATCTGCAAAAAAACAGGAGGTGAAGGATTGATAGCTTGCGGAGAGTTGCTTAAATACGCAAATACTGTGTATTCACAAATTGTATTTTAAGTTTCCTCTATTCATTACACTCCCAAAACACGCTGGTGGCAGGGCTTCTAAATGTTCGCGTTATATGACTGCCTGGAGATGCCGCTATTTCCAAGGTCTTGCGTGTTTCGTCACTTTGGGCCTCGGTGTTTTCCCGCAATTTAGCTCTTATTATCCAAGTTTTATTCATGTCGTTCAGTTGCCCACTGCAAGGAAGATGCACAACAAAAAAGTGATTTCATAGAAGCATACGCCTTTCACGCGGATTGGCAGTAAAGGAACGCATCGCCTTCTAAATAAATCGAGAAAGTAGAAAGCAGCTTCCAGCTTTCGTAAACTAAAAAAAGAAACTGAATCGCAAGCAGGCAGAACTGCTGACGCCGACAGAACTTTGAATATCAGCCTCAGTGCGACCAGTAATGTGCTGCGAAGAGTTGAGCAATTTTTTAGTGCGTTATATCTACTTCCTCAAACGGCAGCACTCTTAAAGACCTTACTGATTTTGAAACGAAAAGTAGGCTGCGTGAGTACATCTGGCTGCAATCGTTCCCAATTTCACCGCAGGATTCGTGCACTTCCAGCATCCTTAAAAAACATTGCTGGGCTGATAGTAGCAAGGAGTTTTTCGATGCTCTAAAGCAATACGGGAATTCTATAGCTCCAAAGCATAAAAAAGGTTTTTTGGAACTATTTTAGGCAACATTCGTTCCCAAGCAATCGGAATAAATATTTTGTCACCTCCGGCTCTGTGTATTACGAGGATCAGAAGCAGACGTGAAGAGGCCATAACAAAGGGTCAAGGTTGCTCCTTGTTTGCGCGTGTCTTACGCACGCGTGACAACCATAGCGAGGAAACTGCACGCGTATCCGACGAAAAACACGTTCTCCATTATAGAACCACTGCAGCGCACGTGGACGATCGCGCTGTATCAGTTTCCGGCATCATGGACACTTCATTAGCGAGGGACTAGATGCGCCATTCCGAGCCACATTTCCGCTAGCGGGAATAGCTTTTCAGCATGTGTTGACGGTTCATGAGTCGTAAATAGGCTCCTGGCGAAAATGCGGGTGCTTCATCAGTAAGCTAACGCCGCCAAGCAGTCTGCTCGCCGGTGGATGCGTTGGCCCGAATGCCCGGAATAACTGATTTCGCAACCTGGAAAAAAACACGTTACAAAAGCAGGCTGCAATGGTGTTGACTTGCATTCCTAGTGCTTGTGTCACCGCCTGTCGCAAACGCGCATAGATATCCGGGTTCGGGAAAGTTAGGCAGCAATTTTGAGGAGCGCTACCATCTCGTATTCCAATGGTAGGCGCTACCTGTGCCGTTGAATTGGCCTGGTTTCGTTTGGTTTATTAGCGTTTAATGTTCCAAAGCGACCCAGACTATGAAGGACGAAGTAGTGAAAGGCTCCGGAAACTTCGACCACCTGCGGTTCCTTAACGTGCACTGACATCGTACAGTACACGGGCCTCTAGAATTTCGCGTCCATCGAAAATCGGCCACCGCGGCCGGAACTAAAGCCGCATCTTTCGGGTCGGCAGCCGAGCGCCGTAACCATTCAGCCACCGCGGCGGGACTGTTGAACTGGGGTAGGAAGATAGGTGAAGAATAGTTATATTCATTAGCACTTTGGTGGTTTGTATTCTTACCGATAAGTAAAGATTGAAAGAGAAGTCTGAAACTTTAATGAATACGAAGTGGCAAACGCCTTAAAAATATTTATTTATTTGCCCGCAATGATTATTTCCTGTGCGGAGGCGCGGGGAGCGATTCGTGTGGAATGAGATTTTCACTCAAAGGCCTCACTGAGAAAATGTTTAATTGCTGGTCATTTATAGAAGATCTCGCTTTGAAAGTCATTCAAGTTTAGTCAGATAGCAAGAACGTTTCTTACCATATTTTGATGTCTAAAAACTGGTAGAATCAGCTTGTGTTTTATTTTTCATATGTGAAGCACAACTCATTTTGTTTTACTTGAATCACTTTCAGGACACCCCGGAAATGTGTCCAAAAGTAGACTCTTGTATTTATGTAAGACAAACGTGATTCTCTGTGGAGCTTCTTTTTACGAAATACTCTAGGCTAGTAATATTGAAATAAAATAAATTGAAGCCAAGGAATATGAATTCTGTTACGTAGAGAGCGCAAAGAAGTTATCAGAAGCACATACGCTCGAGAAGTTGTTTATATTCAGGGATAAAAATTAGCAAGGGCATGCTTCCGAATGCATTGTCACGTCCTAATCTGGACAGTCAGGAATTGAGTTTCTAGTTAATGCCAAGAAAACGTATGCGCGTCTACTACAACAATAATATAAGGCTTTAATACAAGAGAGCAGGGGCCATGGGGTTTTTCTTGATCCGGTTCTTCAAAAGTGCGCTTTAAGGGCATAGAAATTAAAGATCTAATTCGCCGAGTTATTGCAATGAAATTGGTACATATCCACTCGAACATGTCCTATTCGTGGCCAGAACGGAAAATGAAGGAATGCCTGCAAACAGTCAGCACTGAGCGATAAGATAATAAGAGAACGAAATTGATTCTGAGAAGACTTACCCTATGGCTCCATAATCACCGTTCACAGATCCGCTCATGAGTCGACGGCAGCCTTAGAAAGCCCTAATTTTGTAACTGCTTCCTGTGTATTAAAAAAACACACAAAGGCTCACAGCAAAAATGTACTCCTTATTCTGTACGTACAGTGCAGCTGTTAAGGATGACTTTTGGTTTTCACTGTTGAACTTTTGTTAGTTTTTTTCTGTGTTTTTATGCATATTTAGGTAGTTAAGCCTCTTTCACTGCTGGTTCTTGTTGACGTCAGCGCAGCTTGTGCTTCAGCAGTTCGCACACATGGCTCTTGTATGCGCAGAGAGTTCATTGAGTTTAAAGCAGCTGTACTATGATTACGCAGTTCCCAGTATCTAATGGAGCCGATTTCGACCCACCATTGATCATTGCTTTAAAATTGTTTCAACTGTGCTGTGCTGGTGGGCAGCCGCTATACGCTGCTACCACGCATTAACTTCTACGCAAACGCGCACAAATCGTTTGAGAGGCATTTAGAAGCGCTTTCCGGCTTCTTACCTCCACATGCGCCAGCCGATAAGAACAAGCATTCCACACTGTATGCGGCACGGCCAGCGTGCATGTGGGGTTATCCGACCGCGGGGAAGACATATACATGAGCCTGGAATCTGGGTTGAGAGAGCACCCCTTTCGAAACACTTCATTAGGTAGCGCGAGCCGCGTGCAAAAGGATATCAAGTGATCTACCCCACCACGTACGCTGAACAGGCAAACGGGACTCTTAATGGCTATGAAGAACAGCTGCTCTGTAAGTCTCCAACCCCACAACTTGAAAACACTAACACGCTTGAGCATTCTGCTACGGCTGCACTTTTTACTCCAGCAGAATTCTACAGAAAAACATTGGAAACTTAGGTGGCACTTGATTTGAGCATGCGAAAGGTACGCTTTGCGTTCTCGTGGAAACGTACTGGTCTTGAGTTTATACTGCATAAAGGGGAATAGCACAATGCTGCGGGCATTTCGGCCAGAGGCGCTCTGTATTATACACGCCATATGAATACTACCCGTCCAGATATCGCGCAACAAAACTTCTCTAAGCCTGAAATGCTTTCAGCTGTCATTCTCGTTAAATCGACCGTAACTTCAACCGATAACTGGAGCGAAACTGAGGATCACATATGGCTTATTTCTTATTTTTTCGGTATTGGCCTCTGTTTTATAAAATATCTACGATGTAATCGTAAGTCGGACATTGAATTACTTCGAGCGGTTAACACTGTGCAATGATTTGAAATATTTTTATTAAAAGTAAGGCAGCCAATGAGAATGCAAATTTTTTTCGAAAACTTTCGATTTTTTTTCTCTCAGCAAAATATCGAGCTCAGGAGACTTCCCACACTATATCTCTGGGCAGTATTAAAAACTGAGCTGCCGGACGAGACAGATCCGTTTTCCGATGCCTCACATCACGCTGCCCCAGCCACATCATTTCGTGGGGCATACTCTAAACGGTCGCCTCTTCGCGCAACGGGGTTTCACCTTATTTTCTCCATATTTCAAAATCTTTCTTGGTTGCAAAATACCTGCGCCATTCGCGCTGCCATTAGGGCCGCGCAGTTGGATGAGGTGAGCTCCGAGAGATGTAAAAAGAAAAAAAAAACAACTATATTACCGAAGACATCAGGATGCAGCCGAGCATAAAAGTGAGGAAGGGCAAGGGCGGCCATACGCGTCCCTAAAGGCGATGAAGAACGGACGATCCCTGTTCAGT
Source organism: Amblyomma mixtum (assembly GCF_055824585.1). Lineage (NCBI taxonomy): Eukaryota > Metazoa > Arthropoda > Arachnida > Ixodida > Ixodidae > Amblyomma > Amblyomma mixtum. The sequence continues at coordinate 44,296,923 of NC_143020.1, read as the reverse complement.
GTGAAACTGCAAAAAAAAATATTACTTTCAGTATAGGAAGAACGTAAAGGCCGAGCATGTGAGAGGTACTAGACTGAAATATAATTGGATGATATGTAGTCAATGTTCCATGATTTCCCTCTCTCATTGGCTTACATATCCAGTGAATGGTTTTTATGTGTGTTCACTCATTACACTGCCCCTTTTTCGTGAAAAAAATGAAATCTTTCATTACCTTTATTCTGTAATATTGCTAACATTGCTCAGGTGCATACCTATGCTGTTTCATTGCCATCTGGCCAATCTCTAGTCCTAGCTCTAGTCCTGGCCAAACTCTAGTCCCCGATGTCAGTACATGTTAAAGAACCCCAGGTGGTTGAAATTTCTGGAGCCCTTCACTACGGCGGCTATCATAACCTGAGTCGCTTTATGATGTTAAACCCTGTAAACTAAACCCAACCAATTTTCTTTGTTCTCAAGGAGGCTCTTTTCTTCTCCTCACTTTTCACTTTGTGTCAAACAGAGCTGCTGTTAAAAAACAGTTCACAAAAAAATAATCCTATTTCTCTATCTTTTAAAGAAAATGCACATTGTGATTTATGGCAGTGTCCTCCAAAATAAAAGGGTCATGAAACTCCAGCCGACATTTGTTCTGGAGACAAAAAATGCCCAGGCTTAGCTTGGTTAAGCCAAGAATGCGTTCCATATTGCGCGGTCTTTTTGCGCGAGGTATTGCTTGGCTGCACTCGATTTTCTCAGCAGCTTTTCCTCCGTGACGTCACGCGCCGGCGCAGCGCCCCTAGCGGGAGGAGTGGGAGTCAGGTGGTGGCTGCGGCCGCGCGCGACCGCGCGAGTTGGGACCCAGCTTTTCCTCCGTAACGTCATGCGCCGGCGCAGCGCCCCTAGCGGGAGGAGCGGGAGTCAGGTGGTGGCTGCGGCCGCGCGCGACCGCGCGAGTTGGGGCCCAGCGTTTCCTCCGGCTGTCGTGACGTCACGTCACGTGGTTTGGTGGCTGCCCGGCCACGCCCAAGGGCTGAACTGAGTGATTGCAATATGCAACGCATAAAAAATGGCCACCAGAGATGCCACCGCCGATCTGACAGCCACTAGCGGTTGGCCGCGCCTGTAGCGTATCTTGAGGTCGTACCAAATGACTTGCTTCCGAGCCCGCGCTGTTATTTTGTTTGTTTTAATTGCTGGCTCTTCGCCTGCGATCGTCCCGCTGTTGCGTGGAGACTTTCCATTCACAGTGGGAGACTGAAACTTTGCTTAAACGCCCGAAGTGCTCAATAACGTGCAATGTGCCCATGACAGCAACGCATTAGTGGATTAGTCAAAGGCCCCGTTAGCAGGCGGTACTTATTGGATTTGTGCGGTGCTGGTTTAGCTCACCGGGCTTTAGCGGATAACAGTCTAAGTTTAACAGTATGCTCTGTTTAATGCTGTAAGTGGAACACTAGGCTTTGTGGAATTTTAATACAGGGCTCAATGCATAGCCAAGCTTGTGCGACTTCAACCGATGAACGTGTCAGAAAATGTCGTGCTGGTTGTTCCTGTGGGCGGAACAATGGCATTCACTTTTCGCAAAAACAGTCCGTTCAATTTCACTCGTGATACTTACTCAGCAGAGCGTGCATCCACTTCTTCGTCGTTTCACTTATAAACTATGCATTTCGGCGGGCATAGCCCTACCATTCAAACAGCAGGGAACCCAAATTTTATGAGTCGCATTGGGACGTCATGGCAGCACTAACTTCCAAATATAGATTGAATAAATATGACGGTGGTGTCTACGTACCAATATGTGATGACGATGCGTCAGCGCTAGGCTATATGCTTGCATTTGTTTTTTCCTTGACACTTGCTATCGTCTATTCTTATTTTCCTATATTACTCTTATAAATATTATTTTTTCTTAGTAATCATAAATTTTTAAACTCATTTTTTTTTGGCTTGGGCTTTTCCAAGGCAGTATCTGCCTTTCAGCCTTTCCATTCTCTCCTGTAAAAGTGCGGAAAGGAGACTTCCCTTTTCTTTTTCCACCCGCAAACCGTGCAAAAGGCACGTTTCCACAACACTCGCCAAGACGCTTCTGTTTGTTCACGGTGGCGCTTCTAATTTCCACACAATAATAACGCCGTTATGAATTGAGGCGTAATTAGGTACTCAAAAGAGCACTGTACCCCCATCTTCTTTACACAATAATCTATGTTATCTTCGCAACTTAGTCGCCGTCTTCGGCGATGTACATGCATGGAATTAAAAAGTGAATGTGCTGTTCCGAATAAGGAGCTCGTTCACATATGTAACGGAAAGCACAAAAAGACGACGGAACGTCGCAGCTGTTAGTGGCTTGATTTTCTGTCTTCAGTGGCAGGGTTCTTTTCACGTATAGTCGCACGTGCAGTCGCGAAATGAATTGGCATCGCGGCTCTCCGTTATTAGCCGCTTTAGAAGCGTCATGGATGGCCGGGTAGTTCGGGCACAACTTATCCGTAGCGACTTCTGCCGTGCAAGGCTCTGATACTTCACGGCCACTTTGTTTATGCCCAAGAACACGTTTGGGCTGGATTGAGCACTTTAAGAGCCTATAGAGTGCCTTAAGAACAGCGTCAGGCCTCAGCTTGGACAGCTCAATTCACGGCATGGAGGAAAACTCAGGAGAGGCCCTCGCGATTACAGCTGCACGCCAAAAAGTGTGCTGGAAGTCACGCGCTTTCGCAATAACTACTGGTAGTCTTTGGCCGGCGGCGCAGCCAGTAGTAACTCTGGACGCAGCGGCGTCGTCTGCTACATTGTCTGCTGCGCATGCGCAAGCACGCCGAATCGGCGGCCAAATAGGGGGGGGGGGGGGGGAATAGGGAGCAGTGGGAGCTGCTTCAAAAAATGAGACGTAACCGCCCCTCCTGAGTCCTTTCCTTCACTCATGCTTCGCGGCAACTCAACGTCCCCATTCACTACGAACTCCCCGGGCTCAGTGATGACCGTAGGATCAATATGCTTCTCAGAAAACCGCACGCTTGCCTATCTAAATGAAGCCAACAACTTCTTTTCTGGATTTGTCGTGTCTCCATTCCTACAAAAGCTTGAGATAGACAATTGAAAAGTGACACCATTTCGGCACTCTTCTTTTTCGCTTCCTCATAGCTCCATTGCTAAGGTATCCAATGTCCTTTTTTAGCGAACAGCTTTGCGATTAAATGAAATAGCCCTATGCTAAGGTCAGTACATTGGTAACCTTGGAGTAAAGGCAAAGAAGTCCCTCTCAACTTCTTCTACGAGAAAGTGTTTCTATTAGACGCTTTCCGAATAGATCTTATGTTATTTCCGTACAATGTTATTTGGCTAACTTTCCCACTTCTAGCGACGAATTCGACTAGGACAAGTAAAAACATGGAGAAGACATTCTTTTCCTGCCTAAATAAGGGGCAATGGTTTTTTGCTCAGTTATGAACGTTTGTTTTTGTATAGGCACAGAGAACAACATACCGGTAACCCAATTTGACGTCAGTTGAGCTGGGAGCCTTCGCCTACACAAACACAGCAGCGATATCTTCCATTCGAGGCAATATGCGCCTTCTTAGTCCTCGGCCACACTCCCATTTCCACTGCTGCTACAATGCCATTTTTGGCTAAGGAAGCCGGCATGCCTCGTTAAAAAGTAAATCCGGGAGAACTGCAAATTGCTAGTTCTTTCATTGTGTGATTTATAGAAGGCTTCAACAGGCATACGTAAAAAGTAGAGTTGAGCCGCGATGCCATATTGAGCGCGAGCCTTGGGTCTTAGTGTTTCAGTACTGGGGAATTTTAAACGCTGTATAAAGCATAAAAACGAGCTTGTGCTTTTGGCAGAAGCATACTAAAGTGGAACATAGGGGCCGGAGCGTGACTGCATGAGAGTAACCCTAAACAAAAATAAATGAAGGTGCCAATTACGGTTGAGGTCTTGGCGCGTTTACGTACAGAATAAGCTGCCTAAATCGAACGCTCAGAATTGCTTTCTCAAAGAAAACTATGCCTTATCTATAAAAAGCGCCGGGTATCATGCGGCAGCAAAATGGTTAATACAGTTGTTATCTATGCATCGATCAGCAAACATATCTAGCTGCTCATGCGTTTAACACGTATTAGAGTGACACGTATTAGAGCATCTGTGCGTTTATGTTATTCCCATACGCAAAGCAGACTCCTTTATAAACGCGCAGTCAGAACACGTTCACTATACATTTACCAATGCATTAGTTCCCAAGGAAGGCGAGAAATGATTAAGCTTTTTTCCGGTGGTAGAAAACCTCTTTCAAGCCAACGCCCTCTTATCCTAAGCATCACCTCCAGGTTCCGACGTAGAGTGGGACCGTGCGGTGGTCCAGGGACCCAAGGGGGGTCTCACACACTTTCCATAATAAAGTTTTTCTCTCTCGCTCCAGGGTATAAAAATAGCAGGATATTCATCCCGTCTGGCTCAAATTTGTTCAAAGAAAACAAAGAGGAAGTCTACGAAACGGCTCGTTCAGAGGATTACGCGTACATATGAACAGTTTGAGGGAACTCTTAGGAATATAAATATTGCCATTGAAATTCTTCTCTTTTTCTTCCGGTATTTTGTCACAACAACAATAATTCCTTTCATCTTTTCTACTGCGGCCACAAAGGCATACCTGCTCGGACGCAAAGTGTTTTCCATACTTTCATGCTAATATATATAGTGATTATCCCCGCACCATTTTACAAAACTGACCTTGCAGTCCACGTAGTTCCAGAAGATCATGAGGGTTTTATTGTGACAGCAGTGTAGTTACCGTTTTAGTTAGAAGCTTTAATTACATAGCAATGCTAAACTGTATTTCAACATTATTATAAACAAGGGAGGCTGTAGATACCTCGCGCAAAAGACCAGAGGAATGTATTTATTCTAATTATTTCCAGGAATCACACTTTAAACATATACAACATCCTCCTTCTAAAGAGCATTACGAACAAAACAGCGCGGCGAACAGGAGCACCAAAAACCAGACACACACAAGCGCTCTTTTGTATGTGTGTGTGTCATTTTTGGTGCTCCTTTTCCTAGACGCAGTTTCGTTCGTTATCCAATGCCAACTACCTTGACACTTCCCTCTTGTGAATTCAAGGCGCTGATTGTAAATTTCTACCTTTAGTTGGTCATTCCTCCTAAGGAATCCCTGAGGAATTGCTGAGGATAAGGAGTCGAACTCTGGGGATAAAACGTGACAGGAGTTTGAGTAGCAAGTGGTGCCAGAGCCCAGTATGGTAGAGAAGCCTCAGCAGAAGGCGAAAGAATAGCAGAGCTCACGACTGGAGGAAAGGCTAGAAACGCGTGCGAAAAAGAATCAAAAGCGCGACCGAAAGCTTCAGAGAAACAGTCCTGTACCGAGCGGACAGTATAACGAAAATGTAGAAATGCAGGCGCAAGCATGCCTTCAATTTGTGTGCTCCCTCTTTGGAGTGTTGTGATAATGTATTTCCGAGTGGTGATGTGTTTCGGGCTGCATTCTGACATTTTCCCAGAGTTATTATGTATTTGGCAACATTATTGCACTGGTGTATACATAGATATTTGTTGTTCGAATTTGTGAGTGCATGCATGTGCTCGCGACTTTTGTGTTTTGTGAATAGTGTAGCACAATATTCTTAAAGAGAGGGCCCCTGTCAGAAAATTCAGAGCGCACCCAGGAAGCCGGCGCGCCGCGGAAGCAATTTGGGCTGCACGCGCCGTGGAGAATTCCGGAACATTGGCGTAAACAACCTGGAAGAGCGCGTAACCTTGTATGTGTTGCTGTTTTCTCCGCTTTGCTCACCAGTGCGACGCGAAAACAATCATGTTCGTGCCCACCTTAGATTATTCGAGAAGTTTGGAGATAATGTTACTCATCGTCGAAGGAAAGCGCGTAGCCTTAAGGATGTTAGGAATGCCCTCTCCATTTCCCTCGCACGCTGGCGGCGGCGGGTCGATTACAAGAGGCCAGAATTCTCTGGAAACCGGTCTTCATGCCTGACGCGTGAGTGGTGCGAGGATGAGTAGGAAATTTTACATTTAATACTCTCTGTATGTGCGTATGTGCGCGTCTGTCTTTGCAAGAATAACTAACAGACGCGGCGCATGCTTGTAATAAAGGGCGCTTAGCGCTGTCAGTCAGACCGCTGCGCCCTTTAAGCTTTGGAGAAGCACTCCCGAAGGACTCCCGGGCCAACACTACTTGCCGAGCCACGGACCAGCGATGCAGCGCGCGCCTGTGTTCAGGACGGCCCCTTCTCCGGTCGTCGCACTGTCGCAGTGCCCGATAAACAAATTTTCTCTGTTTTATTTACCTCTCTCTCGTGTTAGTGCACTTAAGGTTCAAGGTCTCTTTTGAATTGTAACCTCTCTCTTCGGTTACTTTGGATGTATTGCTATGCATTGTAAATCATTTTTGACGTGCTGGTACGAGTGACTAGAAATTCCCCTGTATCGTCTCTGTGCTACATAAATTTGTTTTTTTTTTGTGAGCCTTTGGCTCCGACCCATTGTCTGGCTTGCGACCGGCGAACGCTGGGCGCCAAATGACCGCGCCCCTTGACACTTGGTAGCTTTTTGTTGCGGAACCTCCCACACTGAGTCGAGGGCATCACTTTTGAGGCCGAGACCGCGACCCCCCCCCCCCCCCCCCCCCCCCCCCCCCCCCCACGCTCTAAGGGTGTCTGAGAGTGCACTAATGTAACAGGGGGGGGGGGGGGGGGGGCATTGTGTAGCAGTTCTCGTTCGCTAAAACACCTGCTTTTCGAATGCGAGCAACGTTTAGTGTGAGATCCCCAAATATGTTCAGCCATAGGTCCGAAGGTAGCGTCTTTTTCGGAAATACTGATTTAGGTATTACGAACGGCCTACTGCGAATCTCCAATTGTAATTAAACGGCTAACGGTTATAAAAAATACTAGAGATGCTAGTTAACAAGCTTACTGACTACATGATTTGCCTTTATTTTTTCTTATGTCCACCAGCACCGTATTACTATGTAAGAGAATCCGTCTTTTTGCCTAATTTTTTTTTTCCAAATAATTACCAAGTTTGCCTCTAACGCCAGCTATACCTGGAAAGATTGCCTATATAAAGGGAACAGCTGACGGTATCGTTCGTGATAATTTCTGAATGCAATTGAGCATGCGCTCAGATCGCATTGCCCGCCAGTGCTTTGTGCCTTTCAATCTGCAATCTGCTATTTATTTCAGGATTTTGCGTTCATAGCTACGGATAACAAATTGGCTGTGCGGACAACAAAACACTGGTACTATTCTTGTCAGCTTAGTGAGAAAGCTTATATAGCTGTCATGAAATATTTGCCTGAATGCGCAATGAATAACCAGCCAGTGAACACACATGGTGGTGCGTGGCGCAAGTGCTTCTTATCTCTAGCACAGTTGTTTCGGAGTGGCATCCTTTGCTGGCACTTTGCGTCATCAGTGATCGGCTATTTACAAGGAGTGGTTAAGGGTATTTTGGTGTTTCTGAAAGTATGCTCATCTTCGAAAATAAACAGGCGCTGTGGCGATGTGATTGAACCCAAAATCTGATATCCAGGAACTGAAAATATTACGCTGACAGGAGCAAGAAAAGATGCTTCTGCAGTATCTGCAGAACAAGAAAATAAGCAGTGCAAGTGGGTGAAAGCCGAATAGAAAAATGCAGAAGTTTTGCATAATTATATATACTTCTTTAATGGCGAAGCAAAACATTTGTAAACAACCTCTCCAAACTTCTGATATGTAACGTAGCCTCCACGGCAAGATGTTTATTTTCTAAAACTAAATTTGAAACTATGATAGCAGAAATTGCCTTTGCTCCAGTACCTCACACTTACCCGCCAACTCGCAGGCTCGCAACGATTCACGCGTACCTCTTACCTGACAACTAACTGTTCGCGTAACGCAACTGTGGTTCTAAGTTGAGAGGTTTCGAAAGGACACATGTAGAAAAATCCAAGGCCTTCAGATCAGCAAACTGGCCGAAACTTTCCAGAAAAAAAAAAGAACACTACTGCAGAGCACGGGAATTTATTAGAGGGGCGCATGTAGCCTCTACTCCCATGCTCTTGCGTCATTTTTTTCTCCGGGCCTTTCGCACTGCGCATCACCACGGAGATTATTCTTCCACACCCGCTGCAGCAAATCGTTTTTGACATGCCCGGTAGTACTCCAACAATGGGAGGTGCGCTGCGTAGTCATTAATCTGGACGGCAGTCGGGATTGCCACGCAGCGTGTCGTCGTCCCCTTGTGAGGTGTTTTGCCTCTCAGAAGATTCACGCCAAGAGCTGCCATCAATTGCAGCTTATGTTTTTTGTTCTTAGTCCTCTACTTATTGCAATATCTGCCTTGTGCATTAGTAGAACTACAAGTTCTCAGATAATTCCCATCGCAACCTTTTTAGACGATTCTTAGGTTGTTTCATATGGAGAGACCGTACGGAGAACATTGTGGTGAATACTAGACGGCACAGCGAGGATTCAGAAAATATGAAAACCTGAGTGTCGTTGCCTGTTTCGCTTTTATAGCGTTAGCTGTAATACTCGCATTAGTCTAGGTCGCGTTAGTATGAAACAGCAGATAATTCAAGTGGGACCAGATATTTCAAGTTCGGTGCGGTATCCAACGATTCAGCGAGTTACGGACCACATGATTACAGGTCAAATCAAAGTGTCGCCTGTTAAAGGGATTCGCACGGACGATCTTTGGTTCCCCAAGCCATCACTTCTTGAAACTTCGCCCGCCCATTACGGCGAAACTAATTGAGATAGGACATTCGAGGTTCTGTCAAACGACTTTTCGTCTTGCGCTGTTTACGTCTGCATCAAAAACTAGATATCTTGATATAACCAAAAATTTGTACCAGATGTAGCGAAGATGTCTAATAACGCAAAATTCGGTCGATACTCTAAACGCTCGATACTATTGCGCTGCCTCTGCGTTTTGCGCTTTTTTTCTTTCCTTCAATCACAGACACCCGTAGCTGGTGAGGAGTAAGAAGTGAAAGCAGCATTTAGACAGGAAACTATCACCTCTATCACAAACCGCATGATAAAGTGAATACTGATCATCATTCAGCCATATTATGATTCATTTGTGATGAGGTCTACTGTACTCATTGACAGCTTGCAACGAACAGAAAGACAGTTACGACAAGCAGTGGGGGAAGCTAAGCTGGAAAATCTAAAACCCTAACCAGAGTGTTCTCTGCCGATTAGTACGTTACTTCTTCAGTACCTTCCAGACTGACGTTTTTATTCTATCTTGAATAATAAAAGTTCAGTGTTTGCACAATTTCCATGCTGAATTCGGTCCTTTTGAGCGGTAGTAGCACAGACTAGGTAGCGCCTTCTGTTGTCTTGAATCTGTGTCAAGCAAAACACTAAATAACTTGTTACTTTTACTCGCGTTTATTTTAGCAAGTAAACAGTGCACGCAAGAACCAAAACGTTTGGCCTAGCCGAAGCAAGTCGATCTTATTGGTAGAACAAGTCAGGAACTGTTTGCTCGACGTTGACCTCTAATCACCAAACAAGGCAGACTATAGTTTTCTTTTACAAGGGGCAAAATAAAAAATACAAAATAATATATACATGTACTTCTGTGAACGATATATTTCAGTGACAAATTATTATCTCCAGTCATATTGGCTTAAACGGTTACATCTTTCTACATGGTTCCTCCGCGTAGCTGTAATTAACCATTGGTGCTTCGCGTGCACACATAGCAAAGAGTAATTGCTGAGTGCTAGGATATTAGGAATATATTTTATATAGCGCAGAAATCTTTGCAGTGATTCGATCTCACCTCATAACCATCACCTGCACTTTGGATTTCTCAGCCGTCACAGTAGTGACCAACGCGTTATCCAGCCACCGATAGTAGCTGTAGCACGACTAATTTTGAATCCTACAGCAGCAACAATAGATCGGTTAATGCTACAGCCGCGCTCCAAGCCAAACGGCTCACCGACGTCTCGAAAAGGCAGCGCTGCAACAATATTTTTCAGCGAAGTAGTCTCTAGAGCAAACGACAAAGACAGAAACACAAATGGCTCGGTGTAAAAAAAAAAAAATGTCCTAAACCTTCGTTTATGTGCTGTTACACAAAGAATAAAATGACCCGTAAGTAGTGTAGGCTACATGAAGTACGTGAGATTAAGTGAATAAAACGGCGGTTGCAGACGGCGGAATGATCGGGAGTTACCGCAGTAACTTTTAACGTGTTACAGCAGGACAACCGAGGCGTAGCTGTTACCAGTTGTTTTCTGAGACGTCATAAACACATATACAATATTGATAGCAATCTCAGTAAAACTTTCTATGTTAGCCAATGCATAGAACACAGCAGGCCGAATATATTCGCAAAGTTCGAATGGACGTTAAAAACAAGCCTACTATGCGAACACTTCCGAGCCTTTGACTTCCTTCTTATGTTTAGTCCGAACTTTAGTCAGAGTGCTTAGTCAAAAGTTCCAGCAAAAATTTTCTTCAAGTTACAGTTTTCAATTGTTACTAATGATAAATTCGCAAGTATCTAGAATCGTTGGCGTGCAAAAAGAAATTAACACTCGTAAACGGCGCCTATAAACGTCAGACAATACTAAAGGCGAGACAATATAACCTCCTGGACACATAAACACGTGTGTGCGTGCGCGTGTGAATGTTTGTGCGCGCGTGCGTGTGCGTGTGCGTGTGTGTGTGTGTGTGTGTGTGTGTGTGTGTGTGTGTGTGTGTGTGTGTGTGTGTGTGTGTGTGTGTGTGTGTGTGTGTGTGTGTGTGTGTGTGTGTGAGAGAGAGAGAGAGAGAGAGAGAGAGACAGAGACAGAGAGTGACAAGTCAACACAATGCAACCTATGAAAAATGTTTAAGTAGATTCTGTGTGGTATCGAGCAAGCCAAACCAGCCGGATTTCTCGACATCTCACTGAATTAGCAGTGCTCGAACTGTGAGCACGCATTTTGCGATCTTGGGTGGACTGGGATCTAACTGGAAGAACTCAGAAGGGACAAGCGCGTTGCGAATGCTGTGATTAATTAAAGTTATTGGCTATAAAGTAGACAGATGATGTGTAAATCCAGTTTTCATGATTTGAGAAAAATCACAACGCAGAAATATTGTGCAGATTAACTTAATCTCCATGCAGAGGAGAACTATGTACAAGGGGAACCTAAGCCCGACGGAAGTGGTCGTTTTTTAAATTCTTTTTGCTACTCATAATTTTCGTATCTTGGAAAACGAGGGTAAGACATTTCTATTTGTTCATGTGTCGCCTCTTTCGTGTTTAAAACTAGGCATGAATAATGATATTTGCATAGCGCAGAGTTTTGAGTTTATCTTAAGCGCCCGCATACGCCAGAAACAGCAGTTATCGCAATCGCTATAGCCCATGAGGAAGCAACCGGACGACCAATATCAACTATGTGACACTCTAAGCAAGCCTGCTTTCTCCAGTTGAACATTTCCTCCACACTCTCGCAAGAACAAGTCGTCCGGACGCCTGGACTTAATGGCTTAGGGGGAAGCGAGGCGGCGAACTGTATAGCGGCGATCGAAATGAATGGAATTCATGATAGAGAGAAGGTCGATAGATGGTATTTTGATACACAGAAACAAGGAAGGACAAAGCCTCAAGATGCTTGTAAAAGGTTCGAAAACAGGACTTGTCTTCACTTTGTTGAAAACAAGGACCCTCATGCGGCCACTCCGTACTAACGCAAAGAAGTATGCGCATAAAGGCTTCTTTAGTAAAATTCCCGGTGTGTACAGCTGATAGCAAAAGCACGCGCCACGCAAGAATTCGAGGCGTGCACAGATTAGGGGCCATTTTTTTCACAGTTCGAACAGCGGCTCAAAAACCAAAGGAAGTAACATTTACATCGTTTGTACTTCTTATTATTCGAAGAATAGCTCTGGAAGGATGTTTCAGTTTCAGTGTAAATGGTATGCTGCGCAACGCATTAGATTTTCGCGCTCAAGTATACATACGCGAATGAATGTAGACAAGGATCATGGAGAAGTGACAATAAACCGTCTAGAAGAGCCAGACCCCCCCCCCCCCCCCCCCAAATCGTTACATTAGTTTGAGCAGCAAAATGATTCTCAGCGGTTATGGTGCTGGGTGGCTCAGCGGTTATGGTGCTCGGCTGCTGACCCGAAAGACGCGGGTTCGATCCCGGCCGCGGCGGCGGAATTTCTTTGGAGGAGAAATTCTAGAGGCCCGCGTACTGTGCGAGGTCAGCGCACGTTAAAGAACGCCAGGTGGTCGAAATTTCCGGAGCCCTCCACTACGGCGTCTCTCATAGCCTTAGTCGCTTTGGGACGTTAAACCCCATAAACCAACCATAAACCGATTCTGGGAAACGCAACGATAACCCCCCCCCCCCCCCCTTTCCTCGATTCTGGTTCCGCGGACCGACAATGTCAGCTTATTAAGGCCAATGCCTTGCTTGTCACATTGAGAAAAATGCTGTCTCTGTGTGCGTGTGTATGGTGACACTCGATGACACCCATAAAAGATAGCGTTCACATTCAGACGGTCGGCGCATCCGGATGTCAGCTGATGCGGCAGCTGGTGAGGGAAGGGGGGGGGGGGGGGGGGTGACGGGCCGTGGTAAGGCGACGACTGTGTTCACGAAGTTAGCGTGGCGTCATGACGGTGGCTTCGAGGTAGAATTGCAAGCTGCGTGGCATCGCGGGAGATCACTCTGCAGCGCACGGCGACGGCGTTGAAGAAGTGAACGGGCGAGCTTTCGCCTTCTCACACGTAAGCAGTTTTAAATGTGTCGCCTACTTTTGTAAATTGGCTCCCGTGCGTGAAAATTCCTTCTTATGCATGAAATAAAGCTACTAATGCACTGCCAGCGTATGCGTTATGCATGGAGATGCGTTTTTTTCTTTTAAGTGACTGTAAACTTTTATTCTTTTTGCATCCTCATAACTGAGAGTTCTCTAACTAGTTACTAAAAATTATGAAATATTTTCCGCCCCTAATGTGGAGTATTCATAGACTTAAAGTTCCTGTTGGCAAAATAAGGCATGTTTGCCTTAGAGGTGCGTTTAATGATAGTTTAGGTTTAGAGTTATAGGGGTTTTTGACGTTCCGACGTGACTCAAGCTATGACAAACGCCGTAGTGAAGAGCTCCGGAAATTTCAACTACCTGGGGTTCCTTAACGTCAACTGGCATCGCACAGTACGCTGGCCTCTAGAATTTCACCTCCATCGAAATAATTGATCGTATACTCACGATAGAAGGTAAAACGTATTATACTTATAAAACACTGAAATACTGCTGAATATTTTACCTGAGGGCAAAGCTCTAATATCAATTGATTCAGTAAACCACCCCTTTGCTGCCCCCTAGCCAATATGAAGAATAAGAACGAACACTTTTTATTCTTTGTTCATCTGATATACAAAATAAGCGTACGCTATGCATATATGAAAGTAAGCATGTAATTGGTAAATTGGATTTTGAGGAAAGGAAATGGCGCAGTGTCTGTCGCGCATATCTCGCCGGACACCTGAACCGCACCGTAAGGGAAGAGAGGAAGATGGGAGTGAAAGAAGAAAGGGAAAGAGGTGCCGTAATGGAGGTCTCCGGGATAATTTCGACCACCTGGGGATGTTTAACATGCACTGCCATCGCACAGCACACGGGCGCCTTTTGCGTTTCGCCTTCATCGAAACGTGGCCGCCGCGGTCGGGTTCGAACCCGGGTACTTGGGCTTAGTAGACGTGCGCATGTAATACTTTTCCTTTTTTTGGTAACGTTAGCTAAACCTAATCGGTTAGCCTGCACAAAATGGAGCGTAATAATGCCTGTAAATCGACAAAAGCTCCGTTTATCATTGGCGAAATTTTGACAACCCAACTAGCAGCTTAAAAGTTATACCTTTGCTGGGATTGCATTGCCATGTATATGTTTCCATGATCTCTGAATATTTCCTAGTATAGCTGTCGTAAAGATCTAGCAAGCTGACCGCAGCTGATTATAACATACTCATTTTGATTTGAGACCTCTAACAGTGTCCCGAAAAAGCTCAATAAATCACCCTTTCTATCTCTGTCTCTGTTTTTCATGCAGATATTATTATTTTGTTCCTAAAATAGTCATTTTAAATTTACGGTGATCTCCTAAACACGTGCCAGCATTCTTAATAATGAATTTCAGCACTTTCCCATCGCTCAGCCCCGTAAGGAGCTTAAGCATTCCAATTTATTCGGAACATAGCGACCCGTGACTCCAAAGTGCTTCGACCAAACTTCTCACTTGCACAACAGCGTCACTAAACCATTTCCGTGTCTTAGTTTCGTGCAGTTTCCAGATGCTTTAGAGGGTATTCCCCGCCACATTACCCGTGCTCTCGCATACTGCACGCTCCAACATGCGAGACACAAGATTTGCCTCTTTAATGATCTAGCGAAGCATTGCTGCCAAAGGATTATCGTTATCGGACGGAGCCAGCATCGCCGCGGCAAGCGCACTTACAGAAAAGCACCTAAAAACGCAAAGACTCCCTTGAGTTTCGAGCTCGAATTCATCATGAGCTCAATGCTAGTGCGTGCTGCTGCTTGCCGCTTCTTGCGCAATAGCATGGAGGCAGATGTGAGCCAGATCAAACACACACGGCGAAGCACGGCTCCCGGGCAGCCAAACGAAGTCACGCTCCAGCTCTCGTTGCTTTTCATTATAGCATTTGCAAGAGCTTCGTGTACTTTCCGCAGTGCATAGCGTCGGCGGCAACGAGGGGTGATTCGATGACGTTCTCGAAGGACGGGAACCATTAAATATTATAGTGGACGGTTGGCTTGACACATGCCGCTCATTTTTTCCGTCATTGTTCTGTTAGACGGCATTGTTTCCGCTCCTGACAATGCGTGCCTGGCAACTGCTCCTGCGTCCCGGATCTGGAATAGCGGGGTAAAGCTTGCATAACTTTGCATTCAATGTCCATAACGCGCCGTTGAGAAATCCAGCTTGGATCGTCACAGGCAGACTTGCGGGAAGCGGATTAAATTTCTTCAAGAGCGGGGAGAAACCGACGCTGTACGCATTCATGTGGGCTCGTTTGAAAGCCATGAGAAAACTGCGCTATGTCTGCAATGATCTGTGCGGCTCTCTCTTGATCCTCCTCAAACCTCAATAAAAAAAAGTGTGTTTGTGTCTCTGAGATGTTGTGCGAGGTTTTGCGTGCTGTGTTCTCTGTCATATATTATTTCTAAAGTTTGCGATCTGTATAACATATAAAGCCGTCCCCCAGCAACCGCGTCAAGGCCAATGTCCATGCTCAGACTACTAATCGCGTAATACGAGTGTGCGGCTGGGCGGCGATGAAAAAGCAAATCATCATCATCATCATGATCAGCCTGACTACGCCCACTGCAGGGCAAGGATCTCTCCCATGTCTCTCCAATTAACCCTGTCTTTTATCAGTTGCGGCCACCGTTTCCCCGCAAACTTCTTAATCTCATCCGCCCACCTAACTTTCGGCCGCCCACTGCTACGCTGCCCTTCTCTTCAAATCCACTCCAAAAAACTTCAATCACTTTTGACTGGAGATTGGTCCGGGATCTGGCGTATAAGAATATTCATAAACGGCTTTGGACCTAGCGCATGATGAGTGGCAACTGATTGTGCCCCAGGGCCCGTCCCGTGTACAGCTGTCTCAATCCTTTCCGCACAGCTACATGGTGTAGTGCGCGCAAGTGGAGCCGCATCTATACGCCAACGCCGTGAAGTTAGAGATTTGGCAGTTCCTTCTCTTCAAGAGGCTGCCATCCGCCCATATGTTTATCACGACAAAAAATGACTTCGACTTCAGCGCCGTCACGCGTCAACATTTATCGCTTCTCTATTTCTTTCCAGTTGATTATGCCATCTGACACTAACATGAGGCGTATCATCAAATGAGGATTTATCATCAAGGTAGTAGTCGTTAGGTCTCCAAGGTTCTTAGTCAAATGTCACTGTAAAAGCAAATGTGCAAGCAATGTCGCTCCAAGGCATGCGTTTTATATTTATACGAATGCATATTGCCTATTTATGGGACATATATTGTGAGCTGAAGCAGATGCCCCAGCGTAGAAAAATAGCTGTAAACACTTAGATTAACTACATTTCAACCTATCTATAGTGCTGTTCATGAGTAATTCTTTTTAGAAACAAACGTCTGTTGCCCAGCATCTGCTTGAGGTCCTTTCTTAAGGCGTACTGTTCGGCTACTTCATACGTAGACAGGAGCGTCAACTACGCTCTGCGATTAGGACAATATAAAGCCCTTGCGAAAACCTTTAATGAACTTTCGTAAAAGACAGAGAGGACGCGGGAATGACAAGATAATGAACAAAGATCAGGGCCAGTATCAAGAAACCGCTCTACAAGTGAGAAAGTTCGAAAAGTCCAGCTCCTACTTCTCGCCACCGGCTGGCAACGGCGGCTTAGTGCTCTGCAAATTGTCGACCAGTTTAATAGGAGAGTGAGGGAGACACGGAACTTTACCAAGCCTAGCCATCAATATGCTTCGCATCTGACTAGACTTAACCTTAGCTAAGCCTCAGCCATTTATTCTGGTGTCGCGCGCTTCCCCGCACTTTTTGTTCCCTGATTCAAGACACTTCGCAGCCTTTATTCTTGTGATGAGAGGCTCCTCGGTACGGTGCATGTTTTGTCCATCGGGCCAGAAACACGCGCGCTGATGACGTGGGCCGCGAAAGGTTTATTGTAGAGCGGTTTCATAGTACGCCACAAGAACGGTTTTATTTTTAACCTTTCGCTTGTTTATTTTGTTAATCTCTCATAGGACGCTGTTTGCTATGATGAACGCAGTGAGAATTGGCAACTCCCTGGCTATTGCTGAAACGTTCTGATGATGATGCTTGCATAAGCACCTTCCCCGCCAGTACAGTAGTGGCGGACAGGCCTCGAGGTCGATAAATTAGCGAGCATAATGATGCTTCATCTCTCTGGCGCTGTATTTCGGGGGCTGCATCCTGCCGCATTCATCGTTATTAACATCGTATCAAACAGCGGTAAAACGAAGCAATAGGTAACAAAAATGCGGCCCCAGAAAGGTTATGCTTGAAACTTCACTTGGAAGTGTATGCTTTTTCTATTCTTTTGAAATGTCTTTTCGCGTCGTGAGCCCTAAAATACACGCGACTTACCAACTAGGCCTATACCCTGCCTTACTGGTGGTTGTGCTTTTCAGCCACTTCAGTCAACCGCCACAATATTTCTTATGGCGGCTGTTATAGAGCAGTAGAAGTAAAGCAAGTCATCCGTAACATAAAGAAATTTGCGGTGTGAAGATGCGAGCTCTGCACTACCAGCATAATAACCATGCCAAAGTGACAGAGAGACAATCAATCGAAGCAGAGAACGGACGGTGATTGAGCAACGGCACTCCGGTGACTGCGAGAAAAGCAAGTGCAGAGAGTAATCATGATGCACCTAGTACCGTCAGGTATATCCTAGCATTATTGACCCCCCACGGGACGTGGGTCTCGGAGCACCGCATTACGCTGGCATTACGAGCGACTCTGGCAAAGACCATTACCTCTTATGTTTATGGGTCGTTAATGCAATTTTATGCGCATTCTTGCATGTGTTCCACTATATTTTGTCGGTTTTACCGAAAAACTTATTAACGAGTTCGTGATGTCCCAAATGATAATTATTGCGGATTCATCTTCCTACCTTTGCTCGCCAGCCGGCTTCACCCGTGGGCGCATTCAACTGGGCGAAAGCTTCTCTTCTCATCTGAGCTGATGCCCTTTTTATGTTTTCCGCCTTTCTGATCACGTATCGAAAATTGAGTACAGAGGCACCCAATTTGATGAGCCCCGGATGAGCGCCCTCTTCTGACATCTGGATGCCCTTTTCCGAAGGATGTTAATCTGCTTAGGGAACTCACCTTTGTGCAAACTTCCCCAAGTTCAGGCATATCAGTGAGAACGTTCGCGAACAGCGACCTCTGACACTTTGCACCCGTGGGAGTGAAGACAACTCTCATTACGTCCGTTGTATACAACAGGATACCAGTTACGGATGGAAATTGGTCCCCCTCCGTGAGCATGATTAAGCCGCCGCTTTTAGACCTTGTAACAAGAACGCAAAGAACGCGGGCTGTGTTTAGTAGCACTATTATAAAATTCATTGTAGCGCGATTTCCGACAAATTGACACCTCATAAATCAGAAAGTAGAGACACCAAATATATTCTTGCAGTTACGGCTTTACAAAAACTTGCGTCCGATTGAAGTTGAAAACCTATCATTATATAGAAGGTAAGTAGTCTCGAAAGCAATATTGCTCTGTGAGCTCAAAAAAGTACCCTGATCGCCTTTCTAAGCAGCTGGCAAGAGCTAAGAAACCATTATGCAATTGGTGATGTTTACGCAATGTACAGAAGCCAATCCTGCACGGAGCCCTCGGACACTCTGCCCAGGTGTGAGCTTGATTGGTTCACCAGGTTTCACGTAGGGCTGACGTTGGTAATCTGGTCACTGTCGTGGGCGATAGTAAAAAAAAATCTGACAAGCAACGGGTGTAGAGAGGCGCTTCTACTGACAGCGCCTGGTATGTATATATGCCAATAAAATTAGCGCAACATCGAGCCATCAGTGTTGTACAATAGTTTAGCCTAGAACGGACTCAAAAGAAAATTTACAGGGCTCACCTAGAAGAAGCGCTTTAATTACGTATCACTGAGTATAGAAAGTTTCTATACTTTTCATCATTAGTGTTCTTATTGGTCCGAGAAATAAACATTATAGGTCAAAAAAAGGTAGACAAAATTCAGAGCCACCTGCAGAAAATAAGAAGCATTCACAAACATGACAGACAATATACCATTGTTGCTTCTTTTTGGCGCAGCTTCTAAAATATTTATTTGGTATGAACACCTCGTGATATAGAATATTTGACGTTGTCCCAATGAGCGCGAGACATGGGAAACATATCAATAAAATAAAGAGCAAAACGTGGATATGTCCGTGGGAAAAACTGAGGCGTTCATATAATTCCATGCGAGGAGTCTACTTAAGCAGTGTTGGTTCAACATTTCGTTTTTGCTTTTATGAGGTTCCCATGCGGCATTAATTTTGATTTTTCCGTAGCGTTTTCATTCTGCTGCAGCGTAGGCTGCTGGTTGGTGGGGACATCTAAAAACTGGAGCTGGGTGTATTGTGGGTGGCCTTCCTGAGAGTGAAAGTGAGTGGCTGAGGGAAGGGTGAGGATCGTAGGTCGGAGAAAACTCTCGGAAGTGCCCGGGAACCCTTGAGATACCTGATTCTGCCGGCACCGGAAAGTTTTCATGAGGAAGCATTTTTAATGCCAGTAGGGTGCCCGGATGTTGACCCCATTTGCACCGTTGCCCTGGGGAAGCTCCGGATTGAAGGCCTCAGAAAAAAATGAGTCCACGGCTCTGCTCAGAAGGTGCCGTGTACTATTAGAGCCCTAAAGCAGATTTTCTTCTAATTCAAAAATAAAAATCAACAATTTGGCTGTAACTTCGGCAGTTATCACCATGCGCAACAAGCCCACTATAGTGAACAAAAAATAAACAGAACAGCTTGCAACCAACAACAGGCTGCCTAAACAGGAGGGCCAAAAGATAGCACCTCTTCACAGTATGCATGGTGAATGCGGTAATGTAGAGAATTGGATGCATTTGTCCATATTAATTCAGCCCACACACATTGCCACACCAATTCCTGTAAAACAACTACGCATTTATGAAGGCAATCCAAAAAGTTGCCGTTTTTATTTCGCACCTCCTCGTCATTCAAGCTTAATCTCTATTTCTTTCCTACGATTAAAAAGGACGAATTGTGAAAAATAAATAATAGGAAGAAAAATTTCTCTTGAAGCTGGGTTCACTGCTAAAACCAAAAGAACGCTTGTATCAACATCCTTAAAGACGTGCGTAATTTCCGCGGATGCTTCATTAGCAAGAGGTCTCAAACCTTCCACAAAAGCCATTTTCCCCTCCCATTTTTGATTCTTATCTCATGTTATGGTAGCATAAAAACTGACTGGAGGCAGAAATTTAACTCCATAGAAAAGTTTAGCAAGGATGTGCTGTAATCAGGTGTTTGCCAACATTTCTCAAGGTGAGCTGGCCGCAATTCCTAATCCCTACGACATGCGGTAATTTCTTCACACCAGATCTGTGCTCTTGAAAAGTTCCACGTAGGCGTCTTAGATTTCCCGTCAAGCGAACGAAATCCTGTGATACTCAGCTGATTGCGGTGAAACTCAATTTGTGGCCTGTGGAAGGAGTAAGACAATTAACTATGATAAAACTTTCGGATCTCCTTAGGAGTCGCTACCACGCGACCCGATCAGCATTTGGGATGCACGATCATTGAAAAGAAAAGAAGCGTGAAAAGTGTGCCTGCTCTTGGCTGGGCCGCTGTCAATATCGTTTCTGAAACAAATTATTTCCGTTGTTGAACCTCGAAACCAGTCCAGTCCTATGGCATCACCGGCTGCAGTATTGCTCTTTGGGGCAAGGTGCTTCCGTTGCTCGAGGAGGTTGTTAACTGTATACTATTCATGGTGACGTTCCAGCTTGTACTAGCCGATAAAAAATGCCATTCCAGCTGCTTTCACCAGAAATCTACCAGAGATGGGAAGAGGGAGGTATAAAAATGGTTGAACACAACAAATCATACTACCGGAACACGAATTCCGATGACAGTGTTGGAATGTGTACAGGCACCAACATTTTTTTGAAGTTTCCTGTCTGCGTCAGCACAATAGATCTGTGGGCCCTACTCTACCAAGTCAGCTTTGGGTACGGCTGTCCACCCTTCTGCTTTCGACATTTTTATCTTGCTCACAGCCAACCCTAGACCACGTACATCAGCACTATTCTAGACTACTACAGCAGGCGTGGAACGTCCGGTAACGTCCCAAATACCACGTGCAACGAGTTCAAGGGTCAGTTGTTGAAGAAAACCACAATGCCACATAGAGTATCAAGACTTGCCAACCCACATCAAAAGCCGCCATGTATGATGCAGTTGGCTACAGTAAGGATGAAAATAAGACAAGAAAAAAAGTCCTTGAGGCGCTCAGTATAACGCCCGGGGTGTTCTGAAATGGAGCCTTAAACCGTATGGACAATGCTCGCGTAGCTAAAGCAGACTTCTGGGCTTGGGAACAATCAAAACAGCAAGAAAAGTCCAGGCAAGCAAGCGGAAAAGGTTGTCTTAATTAAGTTGCAAGGTGCAAGCAAAGCTTATGCCCCAGGTATGTTTCATAGTGTCGTGAAAAAGCAAAAATCATTGGAACGCAATATCTGAAAAACGCTTTTTTTGGTGCCTATAAGGAACATTTTCTCATCAACATTTACAAGAAATAAAATGAAACTCTCAGGATACTTAAATGCATACTTTCTGCTTCTACTGAATAAGAGAAATCAGGATGCTTTTAAAAGTTTTAAATATATATTTATATCACTGAAGTAGCTGTGATAAACTGGATGTCAGGGTTCAATTTGTTTTTCGAGAAAACTAGGCAAACGCAACTATTCTAGTTCTGTCATTAGTACGTACCATACAGAACGTTGCGGTGAATGTTCGTTGTTCTGGTTGCGAAAGTTTTTTTCGAAATGCGAGTACTTTTCTCAGTGCGTTGCTTTACAAATTTTAAATTTACAACTTCCAATTTTCTCCGTAATTTTCAATAAAACTTGGGGTGCTTAACGCCAGCTGATTATAAATACAGGCAAATTTCAAGTATCGATATTTCCACTTATGTACTGGTATTTCACTAAAGCCTCTGTTGTTCATTATGTGTGAACATCAAAGTTGCTCTAATGTTTTGTCGCATCGTTACATTGATAAACCAGGCAAGGGAGAGAATTCACGGCCTTGATGTTCAGATTACATGAAGGATCAAAATCTGTGATATACAGAGTTTGGGCTTCCTGCGTCCCCCACTTGAAAAGAACGGTGGCAATCACTGCTACACGACATTGAAGAGGAAAAAAAAATCGAAAATGAACACAGCGACATAGAAGAGAGAAAAACTACCCCACTGCCTCTTCTGTACCGGTTGGGCTTGTTTCCCCGATTTTTTAAATTTTAATCTCAGTTACGAATTAACACAAGCTAACTCAGTCAGTCATGGAAATTCATACCTTATGGTGCCTGACGAAGGCAGGAACCCCTATGCGCACTTTACTCTTCAGAGTGAACATCTGAAAGGCATCCATATAATTTCCTGCCTGCAGTATAGATTTGCTGAAAATGTTAAATTCAATAGACTCGGCTAATATACTTTGAAATAGGCCGCGCCATCTCTACCGAAGGAATTTTTGTAAGCGGAAGCATAGTCTATAAACTCTTTTTGCAAATCGTCGCGTCTATCGTAAAACATGTTCAAGAAAATTGCAACCAAAGCGGACGACTGTTTATTTACATATTCTTTGTTACGATAATCTTAGGAAATGCCGCCTGCGAGGACGCAGCGCAAAAGGAAATGCAAATTTTACTCTTAAAAGCGTTTGTCTTGTACCCTATCACGTGCCTCAAAAGCAGACTCTAAGCCTTCTCTTTCCCACAGCATGTTTTCTATCCAAGGGGCTCTTTAGCTCACGTAATGCAATGCTCACGATCAATAGCTTCATATTTTCCCTTTCTGGCTCATGTATCGATATAACGCCTCCGCTGAAGCAACGCAATGCTTTCCGCCAGGCGATTTATAAACCTTCAATGGAAGGCAATATCCAGAAGGTAATTTTATGTTGAAAGAGAGTAACAATACACAACGCTAGCTGTGTGATTAAATGCGGTAAATAATTGCTGCATAAAAGCTCATGTCCTATATCAACGTTGATGTGAAGTACCTACGCCATGTATGTGTGCTACTTTATTGTACGCCATGATACAATCCTTCTGAGGATACAATATAAAATGAAGTGTTTTCATCAGCGTTGAGGAAACATGTAGTGTTTATTTTTGGTTCACAGTTTTCTCTTTGCCATGTGCAAGTATGGCCCAGGAGGGCTGTAGGCAACACTGTCCCGTTAATTTTTTGACTGCTTCGTTTCTGTAGGTGGTGAAACTTACAAGTTCCGTGTTTATGGGCAATAAAGATCATCCACCCATAGAGCTATGATCAACAACCCTGCAGTGATCTCCTCTAACTATACTGTCAGTCCTCGAGGATGAAGAAATTTACGCCAAGGGGCAGCGCCTTGTGCCCGCGAGGAGCGTAAAAAGGGGACTATGTATATTTCGTCGGTGTTAGCGGTCCATAAACTGCTCCCAGGTGCCTAGGTCCTTGCAACACAGACGTTGGTACTTCTATGGGAGCATCTGAATCGGGAACTGCTCATGCTCTTATTTTCTCTTCTTTATATAGCTTGTTTGCTGTCAATTCACAGCGCAACTATTAAAACCGAGCGGCCTGAAGATATGTAAGGTTGGGTCATAGCTGCGAAACTTTAGCAGCAATTTAGCTCTGTAATAAATGAAAAAAAAATGAGCCAGACGCGAAATGGATATGAAGAGTGCTTTTCCCAGGCGGTCTACGTATATAAAACAGAGGTCGAATGCCTGCGAAGGTTTCTTTTTTGTATAGAATGTTCTGCAGATATAACAGACGAGGAACTTTCTTGCAACGTTAAAGGCACCAATCGAGCTGCAAGCACTTGCGATTTGGCTACGTGGCCTGCTGGTAAAACGGCTTGAAGATTGATCTCATAGTATTCATTACCTTTGAGCACCGGACTTCATTCACTACACCGAGTCGATCCTTCAATGCAGTCTTTATCGAAGGGGCGTGGAAAGCGGTCAGAAGAAATGGATGGTACTTAGCTAAAATTTGAGATCTCTAAAAGCATTTGTGGGACAACCTCCGGTGATGTGCAGCGCTAATGTTAGCAAACCACTGCGCTTTCCTCCTTGCCATAGCGATATGTTTTCGAGCGAACTCTGACATGCTGTCTCGTAATCAATGAATGCTATATATAGGGGTTCGTTATATTCTGCGTATTTCTCCATCACCTGATGAATAGTGTGAATGTGGTCTATTGCTGAGTATCCTTTACGAAAGCCTCCCATGTACTCCCAAGTACTGAAAAGCATATGTGTATTCATTGCGAAGTATTCACGCAGACGACCCTTTGATTTTTGACGTAGGCACCCAGTTAGTGCATACCTCAATAATATTTGGTTCCAAACCCGAGGAATTCCACGAACTTTTCTTTTAATTGAGGAAACGCTCAAAGCGACAACAATTGCAGAAGTTGCACAACATATGGTGCTTATTGCGGTAGGGCTCCTCTTTCTGTTGCAAATCATTCGAACGGCTTCATGTAATGAATATGCATCGTAAGAACCCTCACTTGAAGAACTTTGACTAGCGCTTTTTAAACTTTAGCTGTCTCTGAATGAAGTTAATTCAGACAATTAAAAGTGACCTCACCTTCAGGAATAGCGGCCTTGAGTTCGCTATTATAATTGCCTTTGGCGAATCAAAAACTAATAAGCTGATAAACTTGTCTTAGTCTTCAATATACTTCCTTTATTATAGCTCTATTCGATTTATAATGCCCATATTGCAGTAAAAACCACCTACAAAAACTACACCGACGTATGTTTTACGGTTTTTATGTAGCAAGAAATGCATATTGCAGGAAGCAACTCCTCTTATCCATCGAGAGGATTTCTGACGTTGGACCATTTTGCACGTGCTGACTAACTTTGCAGCGATGTGCACGGTTATGAACTGTAGCGTTTATGCACAAAGCTCCAGAACATAAAATACTATTTCCTAATATGATAGCAAATTACAGTCTTTAATGCCATATCATAAAACCTCGGAAAAATGTGCCGTGAAGCATAAGCCCACAAGAATGTGTCATGATGAGATTATAGCTACATTAAGTTCACTGTGTTTTTTATTGTGTCCTCCTAGGGACACTGCTGTGTCAGTAAATAGCCATGTGTTGCTCTCCCAGCATCCCTAATTCAAGGAAAAGCCTGCCCGAGAAGATCGGAGAAGCCAGGTAAGTAGAACGAAAGAAAAATAGTATGTTTCTTTTACTGTCAACTGGATCTCTAATCAAAGGAGAGCCAGTGACGATGGCAACGCCTTTGTGCAGAGCCTTTTGTTTTCATCTGGTTTCCGGGGACATGGCAGCTCATGTTCCCAAAAGAAGAAAATCAGGGATAATCGACCTCACCAGAGATTACTACGATCCTCCATGCTACGCTTAATCTCCACGGCTCCGCCCTTTTCAGCTGAACCAGGAAGGGAAACAACGAGGGACGCTTGCATGCCCTTGAACTTCCCTTATTTTTCAAGCTAGCCAAGAACCGTTTTCTTCCCCGCGAACAGGGAACCACGGACACTATCAGGAGTCATTTACGGTCCGTCGTTAGAAATAGTAAGCTAAAACTGAAAAAGGAAGGAGCGGTGTGTGGGGAGAGGGGAGTTGTAATGGCTTGCAAGAAACACCGGCTCGTTCATTGAGCTTCGGAAAAAGTCGCCACGGCTCAGTGTTTTCCAGAGGCTCTCCCGCTTATTCTTCCGCATGCACCAGTTTCACTTTGTTTTCCTGTTTTTTCTTTCATATCTGGGTAGTGTAGCGCGGAGGCATCACCCTCGAGTCCACAACGTCCCAGCGGGCCTTGACCCAGAGACCGCAGTCAGGAAAAGTAGGTCAAAAAGAGGACGGGGTGGGGGGGGGGTTTCTAGCCTGGAAACTTGGGGGACGCGCGGTCGCTGAACGAGGAACAGGAGTGTGAAGAGAACTGGCGCAGGTTTCTGCCCTTACTCTGCTTCCCTCAACGGGAAAAATACAGAAAACGTATTGGCCGGCGCCCAAAAAGGGTGCGGCGGGTGGTTTTGGGAATTCCGGTGGAACACCATGCTTACATTGCAGGAAGACTAAACAGGTGCATTGTGCGCCGCTCGGACAGATGAGTGTGCCTTTTTTTTTTCTTCCTGCCCTTCGGGTGGACCGAGAAAGAAGCGGGGAGTTATGAATGAGGAAGAATGAATGGCGGAGAAGCTTGAGAAAGAGAAAATGGGGAACTGCGCTAGTCATCTTTCATAAAGAGAAGATAGACGGTCAAAATGAGAAAGAGGCAATAAAAGTAGAAAAAAAGCTCTCTGTGTGCCTCTGTGTGAAGATTCGCGCTGCACTCAAAGCGTTATGTTGAATTGCATTGCTGCCGTCTAATAAAATTTTTCTGTAAATTCTCTATAGCGGTACCCGTGCTGGTTTTTAACCATGGGACATCCTGCTGTACTATAGTGTAAATAAAAATGGAACAAAAATTGTGTATTAGGAGAAGTAAAGCGAACAGGAAGTACAGTTAAGGAAACTATCTAGCATCAAATTTACGGAGCATTTATCATTGCATTAATTTTTCGTAATGAATTTTATTCGTAGTTGGGAAAGGGATGCTAGAGTTCGCCATAAAGGGCCTTTGTAGTAACAGATTAAAAATAATGGCTGGCAAAAATGAGTAATTGTTCGATGTGTTTCATTATTTAAAGCCCCCAACAAAGACTACTTTGAGTGGGGCATGAGTCGTTTGTTTTCAAATACTTTCCTAGTAATTAATAAACAAATGTGAGGGTTCAGCGAAAGTTAGGGAAGAAAGCAGCACTTTGAATGTTTACGCCCTGACGACGGCGCCAGTGCCTTTCCAATGTAGAAAGTGCTCCCCTTCTCACAAGCGCATTCTCTTCACGCCGAACAAAGAGACTAGGTTAGTCGGCAGTTGTGAGATATCTTTGATTAGAATTTTGCCTTGTTAATCCTCCCCCTCCTAGCCTTTGCTTTACAACTGGACCAAACATTATTGAAAGGAGCGCATCTTAATACGCTCATTGAAAGCAAGATCGCATTCGGCAATTGGGTCATAGAATGCAATCATTAGAAAAGCAGTAAAATTCGCTGTTTTTTGCAGAAAATTAGTCAATTCGTTAAATCGAAGCGTTAAAAAATGCTAACCCTATTTATATCGTTTCCTCAAAACTATTATGTTGCTCAAAAATTTTCTTCTAGGTATCTATATGAATGAAGGAACAAAAATTTCAACTAACGTGAAATCTTTCCATGCTTTCTTTGCGGCTGGTGTCGTGATTTCGAAAGCTGAAGCCGCGCTAAGTGATTTTTTGTCATAAAACGGGTTGGCGCGAAAAATAAGGTGGCGGAACAAGGTACAGTGAAGGCTACTTTGTGAATAAGGCAATATGAGTATCCCTGTAGAACGCGCCAATTCACCTCAGTCCACAGTCGCCAGCGTCTGCGGAGCACCTGAACAATACGCCGGTCACACTTGAGAAGCATCGGAGGGTGCTAAGCACCTCTTGCCCACGACAGGCAACCATTGAAAACTGAACGTGTCAATATTCAAAGCTTCAATTTTATGCAGTGTGGGTAGCCTAGCAGTGCTGTTTGTCCGAATAATTAGCCAGCTCACAATGGTTATGGAGGTTAGGAGTAGAGATGAAGCTATATGCACTGCTAAAGAGCGGGGTGGGGCACGTTTTATGCTATCGTATTTTAGTGGACTGGCGAGAGCTAAATGAGGGATTAGTGAGGGATTAGTGAGCACTACAGATATATCTGGGAAACTTAAACTGTACGGCACTGTGAGAGCGCGCTTGATGTGTCAGTAGTGCCTAATCAGAGGTACAGGTGGATGCTAATACAAAGAGAGGGAGAGAGGTAAAAAGGAAGAGGGAAGGCAGGGATGTTGGCCAGAAGGGTGTTCTGGTAGGCTACCATGTACTGGGGAAGAGGGATGATGGGATTGAGAAGGAAAAGAGAGAAAGAGCGAGGAACACATTTCGGATTGGGATGGCCGACAGCACAGACTTCCTAGATAATAATATGGCTGCGCTGCGAGGCGACAACTGTAAATCTCCTGCGTGAGTTTCCTGCTTTTGCGACCGAAATACATAAGCTGCGTTATGCTGTGGACCGTCTCGGCCCTTGTCCTTTCACAGAGCGTAAGGTAAGGGACCGTGGTCATAGCAGTCGACTGCCCACACGCCATAGGAGGCATTGTTTTCCTACCTGAGAGCGACTGGCTTAAGGGACCAGTAGTGAAGATAATGTAAGGTGACCACCTACTCAAGACTAATTAATGAGGTAGTTGAAAGCTCCTTTGAAGTCATGAAATCGGCAATGAGCAGAGCGAAAACAGTGTACACTGTTCTGATGGGCTTCTTCAACGTGAAGGTAGGTACGAAGCCGGTAGGCGATATGAGATCGGGAGATAGAAGGTGTATTGGTAGCTTTCCAAGAATGAAATGGTTACGGACCTCGAATACCTTCTTTCGAAAACGACCGAGGAATCGGGAGAGTTTCAACTGCTAGACTAAAAATTAAATAGACTTCATATTGTACGCGCTTCCTGGAGTTCTTCAGGATGTGGAAGTTATGGCGAGTGCAAGATCTCATCATAAGGTGGCGTGGTCTTGAATCCGCATAGATTTGAACAGATAAGAGACAAAAGAGGTAGGAAAGAAGACCATGAATTCGCTATTGGTAAGAGATGAAATTTAGGAACTCGCCAGAGAAGAGGTGCTCCGCTTATTTTCAGATTACCTACTTTGCGTTAAGAAATTACTAATAACTGCGGACCACAAAGCATATGTATCAGGTAGGGTAGGTAGTCTAGTTACTGGCAAGATCTGCAGAAGATGAAAGAAAGAAATGTAAAAAATGCTCTAATCCTATAGAGAGGATATACCTTAAAAAAACGCTCAAAGGTAATCAATATTTGTGAGGTAAACGACATAGGCAGGTGTAATATGAAGACAATTCAGCATTTCCTACTAAGATAGAGGCAGCCTAAAAGCTTTTAAGAGGAAATTATTCATAGCGAATAACCAGGTATACACCATTAAAGAGAAGGAGGAAAGATTCGTTATCTATACACTGACAACAACAGTAGCCAAATAATCAGGACCCTAAGGGTAATTCCCAGTGGTTTGGAAGAATCTGGAATACCATTAGTGCCGAATGAAGAAGTAAAGAAAGCCTCATAAGAAATGCAAATGGGCAAAACAACTGGTTCAGATCAAGTAACTGCATTTTCATTTGAAGACGCTGTGAAAATTGTGCTAGAAAGACATCCCACCCCGTATACGCAATGCGTCACGATATCGAGCTTCCTGGGGTCTTGGTAGTACGCTGCTTAATTGATAAGGAAAAGACGTGAAGGACACCATAAACTACAGACCGATCAACTTGCTGCCACTTGTTTACACGATATTTGCTTTGGTATTTGCTCATTAATTAAATCAACCTTAGGCTTCTGTCAACTAATAGACCTGGCTAGCTTTTGGAAAGCCAACATATAAATAGACCATATTCACCCCACTACTATACGATAGAAAAATGTGCAGAATATAAACAAAATACCTTACAGCCCTGAGATATTGTACGTAAGAACGCATTTCGCTCATTGGAAGCTTCCGCAGGCGTAGAGGCATTCCAGAACCATGGTGCAGTAGAGGGCTATGTGAGAGTTCTGAAAGATATCTATATCGGTTGCGGAGAAGCCATATTCCTTTACACGCGAAAAATAAAATATACATCATGAATGGTGTATTGCAAGGTGACACGACCTCTTCAGTATTATCTGCCTCGTCTTAAGAGGAAGTAATAACACAATCAGCATAGGAAGACCGCGCTAAACATCGATGGAGAATTGCATAGAAAGCTCCGATTCGTCCAAGACGGGGCCGAACTCCAAGGCAGAATTGAAGATTTATGCAGACAAAGAACTAGAGGGTAAAAACTATTAAAGAGAGTTCAAAACTAATCTTGGATAGGCTTGGAAGATCACAATATTTTGCGATAAGCAGGGAAGCCATTGAATTTCTCGACCAACAATCTACTTAAATACATTTATTTATTTATTTATTTAGTTATTTATTTATTTATTTATTTATTGTTTCCTCAAGGGTCCACAGGGGACATTACATGAGGGGTGGGCAAACAAAAGAGTTAATATGAACACAGATGGTCTTCAATGGCGGTTTTGAATGGAACAGGATTGATGATGGTCGCCACTTCGGATGGAAGGTCATTCCAGTCATTGGCTCTTCAAAGAAAAAATGACTTTTTATATGTTTCGGGGCGGGCTCGTTCAGGGTAGACGGCGTTAGGGTGACTATTACGAGAAAAGCGATGAGCGCGTGTTATCGGAGCAGTTTCATGATCGGAACTGTGATAAAATTTTTGATACAGCGAAAGACGGGCGATTTTACGCCGACAGGCCAGTGTTGGGAGATTAAGCTGAGATTTTAGTGCTGTAACGCTAGTACAATGAAACTAGTCTGAGCAAATGAATCTGGCGGCGCGATTTTGGACTGCTTCGTGCGTGGTGATTAGGTTAGTACAGTGGGGATCATATGCAGCACATGCGTAATCAAGTTTAGGACGTATGAAAGTTATGTAAGCACGAAGCTTAATGGGAGAGGGAGCTAAGGATAGGTTACGGCGCAAATACCCTAGAACTTGATTAGCTGAATTGGTGACGTGGTGAATACGATGCGACCAGGTTAAATCTTTACTTAAATGGATACCAAGATACTTGTATGAGTCAACGGACGAAATAGGATTGTTGAGAATTGTATAAGTATTTTCACGGTGGTTGCACCTGCGATGGAAAGAAAAAAGTGACGTTTTACTGCTATTTAGGGACATGAGCCAGGTACTACACCATTCTTCGACGCGTGCAAGAACTTCTTGAAGAATGGTGGCGTCGGAGAAATTATGTCTTGGGCGGTAGATAACGCAATCCTCCGCAAAGAGTCGGACATTAGATCTGATATTAAAGGGTAAATCATTTATGTAGATAAGGAAGAGAAGAGGGCCTAAAACCGTCCCCTGAGGGACGCCAGAAAAGACAGGGGAGAGGGATGACGAGTGTGAGTTAGCATAAACAAATTGATAACGATCAGTAAGGAAGGCTCGAATCCAATCCAGTCCAAATCGAATCCAAATACATCCTTAAATTGGTGACCCCGAACACGAGATGAAATAACTAGGCGATTAAGAATTGGGCGGAGCACTTTTGGCTGGCACTCACAGGTAATCAACACCACTTTACGAGTATTCCTCAAGAAGAAAATGCTGAGAAGTTTTATCAACGGCGTAGCCACGTATAGAGCAGAACATTGGGGCTGGCGAAAAAGGGTGAACCTGAACTCAGGGGAGCTCTATACGCTATGGAAAGAAAAATGATAAGTGCAACATTTATAGGAAGTAACAATTAGCTTTATCACAGAACAAACTATAGTTAATTCTAATGATCCCCCTGACTACTCCTACTTTAGGGCAAAGGCCTTCCCATATCTCTCCAATCAATTCGGTCCTGCACCACATGCGGCCATCTTTTCAATGCAAAATCCTGATATGATCAGCCCACCTATCTTGATGCAATCTCCTGTTACACTTGCCTTCCTTTGGAATCCGGTCCGCTAGTCTGAACGCCTATTGCTTACCTTGACTTTATATTGCATGACCTGCCCATGCCCAGTTTGGGTCCTTGATTTAGAATAAGATATCATTAACTAGAGTTCATTACCAGACCTATTCCACTACATTCCTTTCTCTTAACATTGTACCTAACCTTTTTTCCATCACTTTTGGCCTTGTCCTGAATTTTTGTTCAAAGTTCTTGGTTAGCCTCTATGTGTTTGCTCTTAGGTGAGAGCTGAAAAGATAAGACTCGATGATGTTGTCCAAATAAAGAAGGAATGGGCGTGCGCAGGGCAAGTAATGCAAAGGCAAGACCCCCGACTGTTAAAAGAAACGGAGTGGGCTACAAGAGAAATGAAGCTTAGCAGGGGGCGGCAAATAGTAAGTTGGACGAAAGTAATTAGGAAGTTCAGAGGCTAATAAGGCCACAGGTGGCACACGTCCGGGTTAATTGGAGGCATTGGCCTGTAGTGGCCGTAGTGAGGCTGATAATCAAGATGATAAAGATGCCTATGAGCAAAAAAAGCAATAATCAAAACCAGAGAACGATGAAGTTTGGATGGCTAAGAATGGAAGATAAAAGGAATCGTTGACATCAGAGCTTGGCGGTACTGCCTTGAAACATCGAAAAAAGTGCCCTAGCTTAGTTGCGAGCATTACCAGAGATGGAAGGCTCTAATGAGTGAATTTACACGGCTTGAACGCGACAATAAGTTGAAGAAAAGACAAGAAACGAAAAAAAAACAACAGGCCTGCCTGAATGCACCCTGCAGAAGAGCGAGTGACTGTTAGAGGAAGATGAGTTCAGGCACGAAGGCAAGAAGATCGCTTTTCTAGCGGTAGAAAACCAAGCATGCGTGATATACTTGCTGCTTAGCGCTATCTTGTTCTTCGGTTTCTTTCTTTATTCAAAATGGCGCCTGCAACGAGCTTTATAACATTTTTGAAAGGCGGTTTTCGTGAGCAGGGAAGTATGCTTCCCTAGAGTAACGCAGCCACAAAAAAAGAGGCTATCAGGTTACAATTTGGGGCGGTCTTTTTTTTTAATCTATCACAGCTACCGTTGCAAAGCAGAAAGCCTTGCCGTGAGCCACTTATGAAAAATGAAGAAATAAAATTTCACATTTATGAGGCAACCGCTACAATTCGTTTCGTGAACACAGTTTGAGGTACTCGCACAGAGTGCCAGGTAGCAAATGTTGCGGAACATTTTATTACACAATTCTTAAGGACTAGGCTAGCCCCACCGCGGTGGCTCAGTTGTTACCGCGCTCGTCTGCTGACCCGAAAGACGCGGGTTCGAACGCGGAAGTGGTGACTGAATTTTGATGAAGGCGAAATTCTAGAGGCCCGTGTACTGTACGATGTCAGTGCACGTTAAAGAACCGCAGGGGGTCGAAATTTCCGGAGCCCTTCACTACGGCGTCCCTCATAGCCTGAGTTCCATTGGGACGTTAAACCCCAATAAACCAACCAATAAACCAATAAGGGCTAGGCGATAGTTTCTCATCGTGCTGCGAATTGCAAGCCAAGACTTGGAAAGGTGAATCAAAAAGTCGAAATACATTGCCCTCGGGGATCTCGAAAGTGAAGTTTAGACCGAATGCTTTGAGAGCGCAGCTCTTAGGCGCCGGTTTCGTCGCCGTTGTTCGATGTAACCAGGAGAGGGTAAAAACGGCACCTCCTCCCCTCTGTGAAATTTGTTAAATTTGTGCGCAGCTCATCAGCAGTTTCAGTTTTTCGATAGATTGAGGCAAAGAATGTTAGCAAGACATGTATGTACAATTACACAGAGCTCTTTTTTATTTTTCAGACATATTCCTTCTTCAAGAAACACTCCAATAACAGTAAAGTTACAATTGAGAGAGATTAGAATACAAAAGAACTATTGAACTTGATGTGCACAACCACAAGAGAGAGGGTCAAAGAAACAAAACACAATTTATTCGCTGAAGCTTCAATGGAGGCTCGGGCGGTCAACGCCCTTCTTATATAGGCTCGCTCCACGTCTGTCTGTTCTTCACGCCAAGGCAGGCATGCACAAATAGACAGTGTCTGTTGTGCACGCTCCTCGCGATGGGCACGCGTCCTCATTGGTCAAAGGCTGGGCGTGGCTTCGAGGAGTATCTGGAACTTTCTTTCGTGCCGCCGCAGTCGCGCGAGTGAAGAGGTGGAGGGCATCTCTTAGCGCACGCAAGGCTAAGCCATCTTCGTCAACATTGCGGAGAAACGACTCTGACAGTCTAGAACAATCGACGGCAATCCCCCCGCGCGCCGCGTCGGCGAGCGGTATGAGAGGGGGCAGCCACACAAAAAAGTCTAGTCGCTCTCCTAGGGTTGCTTCTCCCTCTTTGACGACGCGCGCCCGCGAAAGCCGCCCGTGCGGCGCTATTTTTTATTGGTTTCTGCTAAGGAGGGGAGGAGGTTGCGCTTTTACCCTCTCCTGGTTACAACGCATAACGCCGACGCCACGAAACGCAGAAACGAGCGCCTAAGGGCTGCGCTCTGAAAAGCACAGACCGGATTAATGTATCTTTATTAAAGCTAAGCAAGGTAACGTTTCTTAAGATCTGAAAACTGTTCGGAATTTCAGAGTGCTATCAATTTCCTTGTTTTTTTTTTCACTCGATAAAGTCACTGCTCTTATAAAACAGAGCTTTAAAAGGCTGCACGTCCCTGTAAAAACCGCTTGCAAACAGCAAAATATTCTCTGCTTAACAACAAGCACTTTGTCCTCTTCCGTCTAATAAACGATTCTCCTTGTGGCAGTTCCTAAAACTTTCCGACACGGGCGCGCGCCCACCAATATTTTCGTCGGCAGTTTGGAAAACACAACGACTCTTGATTTTGTGTTATTTTTCTTCTCAAAACACGCATAGCGAGAATATGTCGCCTCTTTATCTTTATTCCACAGGCATCGTCCAAACCGAAGTCTCAGGAATATTTGGCTCACCGTCTAAAAACATCCATACATGACCCACATTTATAAGAAACGCTGCAGGGCCGACTGTTTTTCCAGCAATATTGGCCGTTTTTTCGTCCCTGCTTCATTTAAAGAAACCTGAATCGACTCCTTTCTGCAGGTGAGGCGAAGTGGGGTTCTTCTCGAAAGCAAACTTTATTCAAATGAGACTGCTGACGAGAGGAGTGCCCAGACAGGAGGTGTTTACCACTGGAACGATTTCTTGTCTTCTCTCTTTTTTTCTTGAGAGGTTCTTCGCATAAGGCCCTGAGAGTTCTCGGTCTCCATCCATCGCTTTTTGGCCTGCGTGCGTTTCCTGTGCGCTCTGTAAGCCACTTCATGTACCTTTAAAAGAAAGTATATAGAGAGTAACTAGGTCTGAGTCGGATCGTCAGTTATTCTTTCGCCTGGCAGATTAACTTAAATGCACTCTTCGTTAATGAGGCTTGGTCTCTGTTTTATCAGGGCTACCTTATTCCACTAATTGGTTGACCAGTCTCGGAGCTTATCCTTGAAAGTTGAATTAAAGTTCAGGCGTAACTGTAGCTGAGTACTGAGGTATATTATGTCTAACTGAAATTTGCATCCCATTTCGGAATATAGGTAATGTCTAGTGCTTAGTTATTAGGCAGGACGCACTGCACTAAAAATGCTACACTAATAACCCAACGCTCTTGAAACCAAATAAGGAAATCTGTCTTGTAAACCTTTGGTGTGAATTTTCACTGAGTTGGTACTTATAGTAGGTCCACGACGCCAATTTTGGCCTGCCGATAGGCGGGTAATTTGATGGTGGGATTTATCATTGATGACAATGGATACAAAGAAGTCTTGTAGTTGCTTGCTATTGCCATATTTATTTACCACCTAGCGAACGAGGAGTGGCTGCACTAACATAATGCACAAACAGCTTTAAGGAGAATGTAATTGACTGAAACTTCCAGCTCCTGGATATAATTTGCTTTACGTTACAAGATAGGGATGCTAAGTGCCGGTTCAAAAAGTGATCGTATTAAACGATAGTGGTAAAAAGATAAAAAGTTACTGTATAGTTGTATGACCACGTTACTTTAACTTCCATATCGCCTGCCATCAATACGTGATTAAGAATGCAGTAGTCTCACTATTGCGACATCCTCTGGAGTTTCAACATCGCGGAAAAAACCACAGCGTAGGAGAGCGTAGAAATTAAATTCAAATACGTCCCCAGATTGGCCCAACTGCTCCAGAAACAAACATTAGAGTGGGCGATTAAAAGGAATAAAAAATAATAGCAACAGTGACATCCTAGAATATGCCAGTTGGGAAGCGTTTTCTGAGCGGAACATGGCAAGAATGAGTCTAGAATTGAACTCGTCAAATTCTCATCTCTTTTTTTTTTGTTTCGGTCTGCACTCATGCGGCAAGTTCACGAAGCATCCGTTGTTTTGCTGTGTGCATAAGTAGCTTTTATGAAATATGTGTACTACCGCAGTAGGAATTCATACGAAGCAGCGGGAACTACAAAAATAACTAAAAATTTCTGTGGTCCCCACAATGGAACAACGCCATGGTGATTCCAATGTTTTTCTTTGTCACACCTCGTGGGCTTCACCTTAGGCTTAACGATACTAAAATGTGACGGAAGACTCCAAGGGCTAAAAGCAGTTAAAGGGCACTAAAATAAGGTAAGAAACTAAGCAAGAGATACAGAATATGTTTTTCTAACACTATCGGTGTTTCTTTTCTAACTGAGGTCCAGAAAACTACCTGGCGCCGCTTTCAAAATTGCTCACTTCTTTTCCTTCTCATTTTCTTTCTCGCCTACTCTGCCTAATACTCGCCAGAATTAGTTAGGTGAAAGGAAACAGCCCCCTAGTTTACATAATTTGGGCCTGTGCGTAGGACCAGCATCCTAATGCAGCTCTGAACCTCCGAGCTGTTGAAGACCGTGCTGATCAGCGGCAGGCCGGCGACCCAACTCCTAACTGAGGAAAGAGCTCTCAAAGGTCGCTGAGGATCTAGGCCTCGCGGCCACCTAACACGGATTCAAGACCACGCACAGCGGCTCCACAGCCTGAAGAAATAAATGTTTATCTCCTACCTCTCTGTGGAAAGCCTGCTCCGATGCTCAAAAAGCAACAAATAGAATGCCTGAAGCACTTACGCGTTCGCGCCGCCAACGTAAAACGCGAACAGTTCTGTCATTTTTACAACACAGTTGCAATAGAGCGCTGTCATCCATCACTTTAGCCTGACGGAGAACTCTTCTGTAGCGTTCCTTTATTTTCACAGAAATATTCTTCGCTTTGATAGGATCAGTAATGCCCATGCTGTGAGCACGGCGAGAACGTTTTCAAAGTGAACAAACAGAACAATGTGCGCATCACACCGCCGCAAAGGAGGTTCCGCCCGATTTCGAAATCCTGACCTGTGCAGTTTGTCGGCCGCCCTCTTCCGCTTTATTATGGCCCACCAGCACAGAAATTTCGGATCTCACCAATCGCTGCATATTGCAGCCAATGATGAGGTTTGGTCGCTGGCCACACAATGGCCGTGTCGCTTCCGACAATATCTCAACGACCATCCACACAAGACCAAATGGACAAATTGACGATGAACGGGTCCTAGAATAGAGACCTGGTTGCACAAATTTTCATACATATCAAGATTTGCAACTATATATGAGGAGCTTTTTTTTAACCCCTACAAGGATCGACGTCTTCCTAAGTAGCTCTAGAGGTTTTATGACGGTGGTATCAAGACTCTAGGAATGGAGTTCCTACGGTGCTCTGTGTCCTAAGCTAGATTACGTGCTGCTCCTTAGATTGGCTGTCCTTTCCGGCTGCAAGTGTTTTTTCTTCTTTTCTTGTGTCCTCGAACTCTTCCGTCTGATTCTCTCATGAACGGCATGCGCTGTGAGCCGGTTGAGTTCTCTAAGATGGCGCAGTCTGAATGATATGACTTCATCGAACCATCGGGCGCAATCGCACGGGAACAAGCCGATAGGGTATAAATTTTGGCAGCAATGACGCTGAACTACTGTACACAAAGGGAAATGGAGCAATACACTCAATGTTTTGAATCTCTCGAGCATTCGCCATCTCAGCGCGGTTGTTACTGCGAGATGGAACGTGTGTGTCCCACACAGAAACTCTCTCCTGGGCACCACGTGGTCGCGATATTGGCGTGTTGCTATGCGCACTATTTGCTTTTCCGTAGTAGCCGTGAGCGTTTCCCTTTTGCCGTTGCTCAACTTGTCCTTCTAGGAAATCGTCGAGCCCAGATACGTGACCGCCAGTGTTTTTATTGCGTCAAGCGCTCCTTGGAGTTGACATAGCCTCCACGTGTGTCCTGGAGCTATCCAGATTTGATTGTTTTTCGCGTCCGATAAGAAATGTTTGCAGTTTGCCATCTTTTCTTCTGCTGTGCTGAATATTTTTCTTTTCTTGTCTAAATTTCCATAGCAGTTACTCTTTGTTAGGAGGCACATCAATAGTCATGCTCGTGAACAAATTCACAAATAAAATACAAACAATCTAATAGATTTCAACGCCTTTCACGCAACTTTTTAAGAGGAAATGTGTGTAATTCGCGTTTCCATCCATGCATTTTCGACATCACACGTTGTTTGGCAGACTATGATGGCTACCCAATGCTAGCTGTGCAACTGGTTAATGTTGACGTTGCAGTCATCAACGTAGAATATGGCAGTACCAAAATTTTCTGACTAGCTATTTCACCCTATTTTGGGACGAAAAGCGTCGCCTCGTGTAAACTAGACTTCGTGTAAATTCATGGACCATGAAATTTAAGGCAATGCTTCTTTTTAATGACACATAGTTCCGGGAGCGATGAAAGGCGCAAAAGTGCCCAGTCGGAAAATACAACTGAAAGTTACTCTGGACATGTGAGATTTTCGGTATTGCTTTTTACCGGAAAGTTGCAGTGACAACAGAAACTTACGTAGTAGCTACAAAATTTTTCCATCACAGAAAAATACTACAGAATTAAACACTACGAAGCGGTTCTGCAAAAAAAAAATGAAACTTTAGCTGAAAAATGATACAAAACAACTGAAGACAGCCGTCGGTACGATTTAACGAAAGTAATTGTTTTGTATTTCTGACAGTATTCTGTAGCTTTCTTTTTCGAATGGGGACTGAAGATCATTGCTGATAGAAAGAGGCGACACTAAAGCTATTCTCCTCCTTTTATTTAAAGTATGGGCATTGTAGTGTGGCTCTATGAATATTTTTTTTTAGTCTACGAAACATAACCATTGCCAGATTGGATCTAGTTGTGTCATGTTAGGGTAGTGTTTCTAGTACCGAATTTCTTTTTTAGTTTGAAACAGTCAGGCATGTAAAACAAGGATGTCTAATTTTAGTGTTCATTTATGAAACCATCACACAGGTCGCACAGGTCGTCCCGTGTTTTATCTTTATTTCCTCGTCTTCTGAAGCCACGTACTGGAAAACCGAAATATAGCATGTCCACACAGCGCTTTTTCAGGGCTGCGTATTTCGACAATTTCAGAGAATTTAATGCCAACACCTTTCCGCGTTTGCGTGTGTAGACACTCTCAAACAAGCTGCTAGTTGATAAAGAAACTGCGCCTTCAACAACTTCATTCATCGAAAATAGCCCAAGGAGGCGAGGTTTAGCCATAATATTTTTCAAATTTTTTATGGGTCACAAAATGCATTTCTTCCTTCTGCTGAATGCTTCTAGAAAAGGGGCGCAGTAAAAATGTCTTCAGCAGGAATGCTGACCATGCATTTAGAATATGAATGCTTAAGTAACGATCACTGCAACTCAAGTGGTCCATGTTTCAGCGTTAGCAGGAAAACAGCACTTCGGCCTAGGTTAACATTGCAATGAGTTGTACAACACGCGCAATGTGAGGTGACAAGCATCTACCTTAATGAAAGTGTACTGCAGTGCAATTAAAATAAGAAAGACTTTCAAACCGCTTTCCTCTCGAGAGAATATTAGGTTTACAAAAAATTTTATTTACGTATGCACACAGGCGAAGGTTACCGGATACATAAAAATTAGTCTTTGATGAAAGGAAATGGCGCAGTATCTGTCTCGCATATCTCGGCGGACACTTGAACCACGCCGTAAGGAAAGGGAGGAAGGTAGGAGTGAAAGACGAAAGAGAGAAGGAGGTGCCGTAGTGAAGGTATCCGGAACAATTTCGACCACCTGGGGATCTTTAACGTGCACTGACATCGCACAGCGCACGGGCGCCTCTTGCGTATCGCCTCCGTCGAAACGCGGCCGCCGCGTTCGGGTTCGAACCCGGGTACTCCGGCTCGGTAGACGCGCGCCTTACCACTGAGCCACCGCGGCGGGTACCGGATACATTTACATAGTTTTCCGGCGTTCGGAGGCCGATTATGCAGACGTGGTATTGAGAAGGCAAGCCCCCGCTATTTATGAAACACGGTAGGGGCGACTGATTTCAACGTGTTCGCATGTTCACGAAGCACTGGGTTGTTTTCTTTCGTGGTTTTCTGTTCTTTTGACAGCGTTAATAACTAGTATTTGCGAAAAATTACATCCATCGAACGGGAGAAAGGTTTGAGCGTTGTGTTTTTTTTTTATTTTAGCATCTCGAATATATGGAGAATCCTGGCAGAAGAACACTTAGTCAAGCAGGTTAGTTCATGTTAGCCAGCCGTGGTTAGCTCTTATTTAGTAGAAAAGCTTGCTTATTTTAGTCAGCGACATCTTTTGGTAGTACCCGAGTGTGGGCTTTCCAGGTTATATTTAATGCTTTGCGTTCTGCTTGTCATCTTTCCTTTATATTGCCGCCTTCCCTGTCGCAATAAATCACTTGGTTGCTAGTCAGCGCCTGTGTCCGTGCACTTCTCTTGCATCCTCCCTGATAGCGCTGTTTTTATCGGTGCCCACCAATCCTGGTAGACAAAACTCCACTAAAAAAATTGGAGTCGTTTCAGGTAGCGCCTTCCATACGACCTAGCAAGATACGGATTAATGTGTCATATAGATAAGGGGAAAGCCTTCAGTCTGTAGAGAGAAATTACATACCCTCTTACACCACTTATATGCAAAGATACACGAATGCGCCTACAACACTAAGCTAAAAATAAAAATCACAGATAAAAATCACAGGCACACCTTATTCACTTATGTGTTGGGGATGCGAAAGCATTCGAAGCTGTTGATGTCTACCCCGGAAGTGATTGGTGAGCCCAGTTTGCTCTTCTCGAGCTAAGTGGAAGAACCTGGTCTGGTGACGTCATGTAGCTCCAGCCGAGAATAGTAGGGTGACATCATGTCCGCCCCGGAAATCGGATTTCTCCGCTCGGGCGACGTCGGTGATGGCGTCACTGCCCGACAGCCAATCAGTATATATGTTTGAGTGACGCCCTATTCTCTCTCCGGGCGTTTTGTTCTGGCACAATAAAACCATAGAAACTTTTTAACAGTTCCGACGGGTGTGAACTATCTTAACCACCTGGCTGCTGCTGCGGCAACTTCTGACTTCAGAGAAATGAATTTTGAAACGTGACTCATTTTTGGGCATTATATGCGGCCCCCGTTTACCACCCACTATTATATTACGTGACGAGAACGCCATACCACTGAAGCCTCCTCATTGCCGCTCGCCGCGTATGCTTAGCCTGTGCAACCGCGGGCACTCCGTGTTAAGCAGCATATTTTCGCAGACACCTTCTCAGCTAGCGCCTGGCCAAGTGACGTGACTAGAGCACCTGACAACTGCCAAATGTCAGATCAACTGCGAATCCATCCACGTCGCGTGGTCGCATGACGCCAAAAAAAAAAACCCTGCCGACCAATCAGCGCTCTCTCATGTAACGTAGTCTGAGCAAGTGACATACCGCGTCGACCATCCACGCGCTTACCTGAAGCAAACATGACTAACTACTTTTGCTATTCCGCAGATAATGGGGAATGTCATCACAGTGAACACAACTTCATTTCAATTAGCTCGATACAACGCTCCATTCGACGCTGCAGGTATCGATATCCTGCCCTGTCTTCCGACGCTTCGTCGCTGCTGTCAGACCTGTCATCATCTGTCGATCCATTAACGCGCCTGCTCAGCGCACATTTTCTAAGATTCTGCGCGTCATGTTCGCTTCAACTGCGTTCACGTATCGTTTATCTACCGGAAAAGCTGCACTACGTGTGGCTTTCAGAAGCGTTCAGTCGGTGTGCGGTTGTTAAGTCACGCAGCATTATTTCAGTAAAACTCGTTTGTTGACAGCTCGTTTGCTTGTCACCTTTTCGGAAAGCGGACGCTGTACGGGACGCTGCACCATACCGCGTAGCTACCCTGTCCCTCTGAAAACTCTGCGCAAAACCTCTACCGCCATTTCATTCACTGCGTGTTCCAGGGGAGTTGGGCTATGCACGAGGAAATACGATATCTGAGGATTTGCCAAGCAGCGTTCGAAAGTAATGGTCAGAGAATGAAACTGTAGTTTGGCAGAGTTCTGACGTCGTCGACCTCAGCGCCTCCTGTTTTGAGAGGCACTTTTTAACTGTCTCAACAACCTTGCGAATGAATCCATGCAGTCTTTCGTCCTTCAGGAAGACGACACCGCTCTTTGCGAGCAAGAACCAATGACCCCGGGCAGCGGTAAT
Source organism: Amblyomma mixtum (assembly GCF_055824585.1). Classification (NCBI taxonomy): domain Eukaryota; kingdom Metazoa; phylum Arthropoda; class Arachnida; order Ixodida; family Ixodidae; genus Amblyomma; species Amblyomma mixtum. Next base: position 44,254,865 of record NC_143020.1, on the reverse strand, counting down.
GTCTTGCCTCGGGTTCGTTTCGCAAGCGTGAAGCTTATAGAGGTGCGTCAGCCCAAATTAAAATATCTGCCCCGTCGTGAAAGTTAATCTGGGATCAGTGCATAGTTTTCGTGGCCTGTTCGCACGTTGCTCTTTTTTTCTCACATTGTTCATGGTCAGCTCACTGCATGCTAAGTTTGTTTGTTTGTTTTTTGTTTGGGGGGGGGGGGGGGAGGGGAGGGGAAGAAGATGGTGTCGTCTCGTCTCTCTTTATTCACACGTAGTGAAACGTTTGCTTTTCTTCACGCCTCAGACATTTAACTGCAGTCGGCACTGCCCCTGAGACGCCTAGTATTTCGCAAAGTCTGCACTGTGCCGTGTACCATGGTCAGTGGACACCTCCTTGAAAGCCTCCAAGATGAGACGCTTTAAAACCGCTACTTAAAAGCACGATGCAAAAAAAAAGGAGTTCAAAACGTGCGAGAAAGACCGGAACGCCCGTTTTAGGAGGAAAGAGGACTTTGGGGGCAAAAGTAAAGTAAATTAAATGTTTAGGTTTAGGTTTATTGGCGTTTAACGTCCCAAAGCAACTCAGGCTATGAGAGACGCCGTAGTGGAGGGTTCCGGAAGTTTCGGCCACCTGGGGTTCTTTAACGTGCACTGACATCGCTCTGCATGAAATGAACCGAAAGGACAAGTGTTGGGTTAAGTAAAAATTTGTGACGAAGTTTGCTTATACAACACCTAAAGTGCAATAGGAGAAACCACCAAGCAAGGAGAGAGCAAACCCAGGAAATCTGGATTACCGCGTTTATATTGTGCATAGCTGCCGCCACTCGGGCTTACCGCTGACCGCTCAAAATCACTGCTGCAGTTCTAGATAATATTTACATCATAATGATTTTTTTCCGCTTTAGTAATAGCTGCAGTGAGGACAGGAAGGATTATAGAAGGTCATATTTAGCTGTGAACGGTTCGGGCAGAATCACTGGGGATTCTCCGGTTTTGAAATGCACAAGTAAAAAATGGCCCCTTTCAGTCATGTGATGTTCGCAAATGGCCGCCAAAGTATGTCTTTAGTCAATCGTCATCACCATCGCCAGCCTGAATACACCCACTGCAGGGAAAAGGCTACTCCCATCTCTTTCCAATTAACTCGGTCCTTTGCCAGCTTCGGCCACGATACCACCGCTAACTTCCTAATATCATCCGACAACTTAGCTTTCTGCCACCCTCTGCTACGCTTGCCTTCTCTTGGAACTCCGTTACCCTTACGGACAGAGGTTATTTTGCCTTCGCACTAGATGCCCTGCCCGAGCCCATTTCTTCATCTTGATTTCGCATAGGCATTAACCCGCGTTTGCTCTCTTGCCCACTGTGCCCGTTTCCGGTCTCTTAATGTTATTCCCGGTCTCTTAATGTTATTCCGATCATTTTTCTTTCCAAAGTTCACTGCGTTGTTCTTATCTTAAGCTGAACCCTTTTCGTTCTTGTTAGCCTTTCGTTAACCTTTCGTTTCGTTAAAAGCAGACCCTAGTAATTCCGTCCATATAGGCTGTTGCTCCTATGACGTCACTTGGCTACCGAAGAAATCAGAAAAGGACACATTTTAAATGTGCTGTGCAAAACGCGAAGTAGAGAGTGGTCTGGTGAGGAAGTACTGGATGTTTTCAGGGGTTTGTTTCCGAAGGGATCAAGAGCACATCCTGGGCAACCAAGCCAGGCCCATTTTCGGTGGAGTCAATCTTTCTGCAAAAAGGATGGTTGCCGGAAGAAGTCAGAGCAAAGCGCTCTGGTGGTCTGTATCATTCATCTTGTTCCAGGGAACGTAACTTTTAGCTGTGTACTACAAGGCAATTCCTGTGACGTCAATGTTGTTTAGTCGAGTTAGAAATTTAAACGTTGGCTACAGCTCTGAGAGTACTTTCAAGAAGAAAAGTCCATATAGGCTGTTGCTCCTATGACGTCACTTGGCTACCGAAGAAATCAGAAAAGGATACATTTTATATGTGCTGTGCAAAACGCGAAGTAGAGAGTGATCTGGTGAGGAAGTACTGGATGTTTTCAGGGGTTTGTTTCCGAAGGGATCAAGAGCACATCCTGGGCAACCAAGCCAGGCCCATTTTCGGTGGAGTCAATCTTTCTGCAAAAAGAATCGTTGCCGGAAGAAGTCAGAGCAAAGCGCTCTGGTGGTCTGTATCATTCATCTTGTTCCAGAGAACGTAACTTTTAGCTGTGCACCACAAGGAAATTCCTGTGACGTCAATGTTGTTTAGTCGAGTTAGAAATTTAAACGTTGGCTACAGCTCTGAGAGTATTTTCAAGAAGAAAAGTGCAAGCAGGTTCTATTTTCTGCGCAAGCCTTGAATGTGTAACTTAGAAGAATAGCGGGTAGTATATGTTATAGCTCACACGACCTACATTAATGGCCGGCATACAGCTTTTGTAAGTATATCAGCTATTAGTTGGGTGCGTGTAGCGATAAATAGTGGAGCCGGTTTAGGATGCAGTGTACAAATTCTTCAAAGTTTGCAACCAATATTAATGATTATTAAAAATGAGTGGCGTGTTTTGAGGTGTTTCCTTTTTTGAGAAGTGAACACTATGAAGGTTTTGTTTTTTTTCGGCTTCCGGAAACTAGATTGGACAATAAAATAGAAAAGCCATGCAGAGTTCGAAATTACAATGAAATTGAGGCGAAATGATTTTTAAAAGGGGTCAGGAACGGATGGTTTACTCGTGCAAGTAAAGTATCTCTTGTATCTGTTATTATCTTAAAAAAAAACCGTATATTTTGGCACATTTTAATTGTCTTTCTGAATGAAGTTTATTTTTTGTCTTGAAACGTTTCTTGCATTACAATTTTTTTTACAGGAAACACCTTCAATGATCTACGATAACAAAGAGTTCTGAGTAAAACAGCAGTCTCGCGCCAGGACTCTCCGGTTGTAACTGCACTGTGATCACGGGCGCCATCCCGTGATCTTCGAGAAGAAGACTGCACCTGTCCAGTGCTTGCACCGCTGTCTAAGTCGCTGTGAGCTCTACGCGTGCTACTTTACTCATAACTCGTGGAAATGGCAGCTGTACAGGTGCAATGAAACGAAATGCGGAGAGCGGAGCTTGCGTGCTCCGCTGTTCGCTTTTTAAGGCGAAAGCCTTTAAGCGCTCATACTCGCTGCCATGGCCCCGTCCGTCCGTCCGTCCTGTGAAAGTCGTAACTAGCCATTACTAGCCACAAGTCAGAACTAGCCATTAACCAGTCATGTCTGGTTAGTCATGTTTACTTAGTCATTAACCAGTCATGAATAGTTAGTCATTAACCAGCCACACCGCTTAGTCATGACTAACTAGTCAATAACCAGCCGTGACTAGCTAGTCATGGCTGATTACTCATGACTAGGTATTCATTAACCAGTCATGTCTAGTTAGGTATGACTAGTTATTCATTAACCAGTCATGTCTAGTTAGTCATAACTTGGTAGCGACCACTGGTTAGTTATCACTAGTTAGTCATTAACCAGTCATGACTAGTCACTCATTAACTAATCATGGCTAGTTATTCATGGGTCATCACTAATTATTCATAACTAGCCAATCCAAGTCGCAGTAGCAGCCAAAGTTTCGTGGAAAGGCTTTCGCCTCGCGCACTTTAGATCGTCAAAATGCCCCCTCAATTTTGCTTTTCATCATGCGTTTACTTCAGTGATAACCAAAAGACTCTAGCGTCGTCCCAGTTACATTTCAGGACGACTGTGTCTTTTTCTTATCATAAATGCGCGATGAAAAGAAATTTCAACAGTGGAGCGCGTAGGTGCCGCGTTGTTTGAGTTTGCTTTCATCGCGATTGTACATGCCCCCGCGCACGATGTCGATCAGGCTTGTTTAGGTAAGACAAGGCGAAATTCCAGAAGCTAGAAGAGTGGCCCTGCGCACCTCAAAGATGTGAACAGATTTATTTAGTCAACGAGCAATTCAGTGAATTCATTTGAACGAGTGAGTTAATCTGCGGAATTTCGTGCGAGTAATGGCGGAATTTCGTGCGAGTAATGGCACTTTTAATGGGCATCCTTCGTATAAAGCGCTTGATGTCGACCTGCAATTAGATCACCTTTTTTTGTCGAGTCTCCTAGAATTTGCGAATGACTTCACAAATTGAATTTCACGCCTCCCTTCTTGCTACACAATCTAGCTGTGGGCATCACTCATTATCCCTAATATTTTGCCAACATCATTCTCTCCTGAAGTTGTTGATTAATGGGCAATTCGTTCTCGGCCTACAATTTATTAGTCGTCCTGATTATCTCCGTAGGTAGATCGGCTGCCCCGGACAGGTCATTGTCCCCTGAGAGGAAGCACGAACTAGAGCGAATTTTTTTCCAACTGCAAAACTCTCGCAAAAGCAGTGTAGCTTGCCTTTTTATGCGAGTAGCTGCGCTTGGGCGGAAGCTAATCAGTAATTGTTCTCTTGGTCTATTGGGGTTTAACGTCCCAAAGCGACTCAGGCTGTGAGGGAGGCCGTAGTGAAGGGCTCCGGAAATTTCCACCACCTGGGGTTCTTTAACGTGCACTGACAACGCACAGTACACGGGCCTCTAGAATTTTGCCTCCAACGAAATTCAGCCGCCGCGGTCTGCATCGAACCCGCGTCTCTCAGGTCACCAGCCGAGCGCCTTAACCACTGAGCAATCGTCGGCGGGACAAATTGCTCTATTATTGCAAATTTACTCCACCCTGAAATATCCTCACAGAAATTAAGAAAGCACCTCTTCCCTTGCAAAAGCTTTCGCTTTTCAACAGTATATATGAACTCGACTGCTTCTGATAATCGTGTTTATAGAAGATATGTTTAAGCCTTTTTCATTTTAGCCTATGCAACCCGAAAGCTATTTTGACGCCATGTCCAGTGGCTTCCATATTTCGCGTACCGCATTTCGAAGCGCTTTCGTCTAGAACAACACATGTTGATTAAGCACCTTTTGGGACATGAGTTTATTTCAAGTAAGAATAAAGAGGCAATGAGGAGAACCACGAACATACAGGGTACAAAGATATACGATGCGAATCACAAATTCAAGATGTTAAAGTTATGGTGGGGAAAGAGCGAAAAAGTATTTATGAAACCAGTGAAAGCAAGGAGTGGGAAGGAGAACGATTGAACGAGTGAATTGAAAGCTTAGAAAATAAAAGAGAAGAATGGAAGGCTGAGCGTTAGATTGAAAATACTTTTTCAAAAAAAAAAACGGGTGAAGATGATAAAAACTGTACAGTGAAGTTCAAGAAAATTCAAATGCATTGCATGATTCGCAGCGCCCGCTTTATCATTACAAAAGATGGCCAGCCCTTATGATTAGAGTCTGTCGCCGTTCAGGCTATCAGCAACGCTCGATACTATGGTACTGCCATCTGAGCATTGCTTTAAATAAACAACTACACCGCTTCGTAATAACCTAGTGTGTTTGCAGTGATGGAGGGCTGTAATGTTCTGCTACCCGGCTGCGACATTTCTCCTGTTTTACTGCCCACGCCCAGGGCGATGCCTTCCCAAAGAACGCTTCCATTCCTCTTCACCTTTAAGTAGTCGTTATTACCCCGCTTCTCAAGAATAGCTTCGTGTTCCTGTGCATTTGCCTTAATACAATATTCGCTGCGACGTGAAAGAAAAATTTATCCAAAACAACTTGAGATCTGGGAACAAGCAAGTAAATGAAGGAGTGTTGTAACTTTTTAAGGATTGTGCGCCATTCGTCTTTGCTTTCTGTACAAAGTGAAAACCTAGCACGAAGTGTGCGAAGCACTTTTCGAATGATCCTGAATGTGCCATGCTAGAAATGTGGAAATGAAATTGGAAAATAAAAAGTAACTACACACTTTTACGTTTATGCTACAAAATGAATGCAGATTGATGCGCGAAAGCTTTGCGAGTTTGTCGACATAAATGGATGCCATGCATACGAAAATATGCGAATTCGCAGGTATTTTTCGCCATAATGTAACAAGCTTCTCTCAAATAACAGCCAAAGTGATTTAATACAGAACCCTGACGCAGCTACGGCGAATGGACACAGAGCGTGAAGTGCACCGTTGGTCTTATGTTACACATCATTTGGAGACTGTTCTTCGCAATGTTCAAAGGTTAATATAAATCTATTTTTGCGGTTCAAAAAAGGAATGAATGAAATGATATAGTTTGCACCAACCGAGGTTCACTGCGTTGGTGTTCTCAAGATATTACGCTGAGAACTAGTTAGGGGATCCTGCGCCAACTTTCAGTGCATGCTTTCATGAACATTCTTTGACTTGTCAAGGCCATTCTGTTAGAGAGATATGTTTAACCTAGCTATTTAATTTGAAGATATTTTGTGCATCTTTACAGTCTTGCATTTCTTAGAGGTCGCGGTAGTAGTCTAATTGACTGCCCTCACGACAAGCACGTGTGCTATCTCCTGAAAAGGGTCGATGCAAAAGCCATGGGAAAAAGGGAACAAACAAATTGCGCCTCCAAATAATTGTGAGGGTTCTATTACTTGCGCTTTTCGCCGCCGAGGTCGGTTCAACCAAGGTTTCAGTGATGGCTCCTTAATGATATCCTTAAGTGTACAGCCACACTCCTTAAATTAGCAATGACTTGAATGTAATTTTAGTGACAATGAAGCCTGTCTTTGCAACGGTCAGTTCTAAAGTGTTCTGAAGGTTTGCGTTTCTTTCCCTCTTTTATATGTGTCGTAAGAAATGGGTTCTCACAACTGAGTGAGTGTAATTACAAAAATTTATTACGATGGTGTTGAAGTCAGTCATCAAGAAAACTTTTGCATTACAACTGATATCCATCCACCCCTCCCTGTCGAGGAAAATAACTTACATCAGACAATATGTTTCTTCTTAAAAAGAAAGACGGCAGTTATGTATGGACGACATCATATCTTATCCTTCAGCCTCGACAATTAACGCGAGGGATAACTCGGATCAAAATACATCCTTTCAAATATCCATGCCCGCTGGTCATTTGGCCCACACTTGACCCCCAAAGAGAGTGGCTTGTCCTTAGCTACAGGAAAGACGAATTGTTTTAAACAGATGCTAGTATGCGACAGATGCAAGTTAGTCATCTCAGCAGAATCATCGATATCTCTCATAGTTAGACACTGAGTTGCTGCGGGTGAGATTTGCCTTCGAAAATTATCTTAGCAACCATTGGTAGTTCGCAATGAATTGGCGAAATTCTCTTAACACTTATGAAGAAGGACAAATGCATCGCAAGGAATCGAATATCAAAATGTCTTAGAGCATAATCACTTCCGCAACTTTCAAATAATTCAGAATTGTTTTCTTTGGGAACCGTCGCAAAAACACATGACATGCAATGTCATGTGTTAAAATAGACTGAAGAGGAGACAAAAAGACAAAATAAAGCACATCATTAACCATCTGTGAAGCTGCGGTGCAGATTTCTCTATGAGCGTTGGTTTACAGCGTCATATATTCAGTAAAGCAGTCGCCAATAATCAGGTCATTTAAATAAAAAGACGGTATTTTCTCCTTGTGCCACTAATGCATCACAGGTAGTGATCAACCAAATTTAAGCATAGCTATCGCAAAACTTTCAGCTATTTTGCAATCCGAAAACAAAGTACTTGGCGCCCAGTAGTTTTCTCACTCATGCAAACTCTCTGAAGTGACGAACAAACTCGCAGACGAGCACTATCTGTCCATGCTAATGAAACTCTACATTCGCGTATTTTTCTGGGTAGGAGAATAAGACAGTGGATGTCGGCACTCCAAGGACCACGAGCTGCGTACTATGTGGTGACTCCATCATCATGTTGAAACTTCGGCACAATTTATGACATGTAGTAAGCCTAGTGTATCAGCTCTTCCAATGACTGAGCAAAGAAATCGGTTCTGGAGTGCATTAGAATGCTTTTCAGTATAACCAAAGGGCGAATACTTCTTTTGTTTTGCTCATGAATTACTTTCCTTCCTGCCGAAGTGCAACAGTTTACAAGTGGGCATTTTTTTTTAAATCGATGGTGTCTTTACTCTACACCCAAAAGCATTAAGGCTTTAAAAAACAATGTAAAGTTTTTCCGGTCATGTTATTTGTTAAGTATTACAGACATGCACACTTCATAGCCAAACGTTGTTTAATAATGTTTGTGCTAAAAGAATTTTTCATTATTTTCCTCAACTTTAATTTATATCGCAAGTGTCCGCACCTCACAAATACATTCGTGCAATGCAGATGGGCTGCTAGTAGATGCATAGCGGTTTTGGGAGTTTTTCCCTTTATATCACAAACCTTGTTCATGGAAACGAAAATTCAAATTATGCCCTTTTTCCAGAACAACAGGGCTAACGGCTGTGTTGTGTGTTGTTGGAAAGAGCCGCAATTGTGAATACCCTGACCGAGATGTGAGGCTACAAGATATTTTCGTTAGAAAATGCTCTAGTGCGAAACATAAAGAAAGCCACCAAATAGCTGAACAGGACAAAATGCGTTTTGCATCTTATCAGAAAGAATTCGTCAGTGCGGATTTCCCAATGACTTTTTAAAGCCTGAACACTCCCTTTGAAAATACCCCGGCTTTGTTGCATTACATGCAATTTCATACGTTGTGCTGCATCCGTATGGTATGATTTCCCGGCAAATACTGCCTAGTAAATGCGCAAAAAGTAAAGCACCGTTTAATGTATTTTCAGCTGAATTTTTTTTCCAGACTTCCTGTTGAAAGAAAGTTTTTTGTTACGAAAATAACACAGGCGGGGAAGGAAACGTATTCGCCGTCAATCTAACTTATTTCACTCTCCTGACCAGTGTGTTCACAACATCTCACATGGGACGGAATCTCCAGTTTCTTTTGTAGCGTGTTTCACCTCGCGTCGGTCGTGTTTTCCTCGCTCATTTTGAATCTCTTCCATACGAACGGTGCTATCCTGCTTAAAATTCTGGCCCATTCTTGAAGGCTTGTGTGGTCGCAGCTGGACGCGGCATTTTCTTCCGGGCAAACGATTTTCAATTTCCTCTCAGGTCAGACTTCGCATGCCTTCAAATAAATTCAATTTTTGGTAGTGTCTTTCTCTATCTGTTTCGTGAACTTTAGGTCAGCAGCAATATCTCAAAGGGAAAATCATAGCAGGAAGACAGTAAGCAGCTCTTATTGGCATTGGGAGCCAATCTATCGAATGGCCGATCCTTAGTGCCTATTTCAGCGCAAAAGTGAGCACTGTGGTCGTAAGGCTGCATACTTAATAAAAAGAAACAAGCCTCTTAGCGTTTCATGCTTTTCCTGCTCACTACCGCGCAAACGGTCTCATTCACCACCCTATGTTGAACATCATCCCCTTCAGCCTGCCTACAACCACTGCAGGACAAAGGCCCTTCGCATATCTATCCACTGAACACTATACTTTGGCAGCTGCGGCCAGCCTATCCCAGCCCGCATTCCTGCAGCACTACGTGCATAACATAAGGCCGGCTCTATAGAACAACCGCTCACCATGAATAGGTGGATAGAAAGTGAAAGCATCCCTACCTTCCAGCCTTCTAGCATGAGATGTTCACTCGTTTTTACGGATTTACCACGAAGTGCACTGGTGTCATCATCCTGGTTAAACCTCCATTTGTAGCTTCGCGTTGTAACATACATGATCTAGCTTCAAAGACAAGGGCGGTGCTTCTTAAGTCGTCGTAGCATTGATGTTGTTATTGTTATTATTATTATTATTGGCTTTTATCAAAATAAATTTTATACGGAAGACAAAGATGTTGCAGGCGGCGGCATCTGCCATCGAAGCCTGAAGCACCTGAGCTGCGGCTAACGGAAATAAAAGGACATTGAGAGAACAGGGCGATTAAAATATTTCCTTCCTGATTTGTGTTTACCACTTTGTCTATAGTTATACAGACTGCATTTCTTCCATTGAACTAGTACAGTTCTTGCCAGCTGGGTTTCTGGCTCTAATTAAACGCTCTTTCCTATCTGTTCCCGGAAACACTTTTTCCCTTCTTCCAACCTTCAGGGGCTGCCGTTGTCGAAGGCTTCATCGAAGAAGAATGAGAATCAATTAATGTTCCAACTTTCTTTTTTTGTTGAGGTTATTTCTCGCCGCACATTGGAACTTCGCGCTAAGTATCGCGCTAACGTATTTGTTCGGAGTGATCTCTTTCCGCTATCGTCAGCAGACCTGTGTTAGTGCTCAGACGCTGTAACTTCCTCACGTATCGTAACGCGAAAACTCTCACACGGAAGACTATTGCTGCTGTATTTATATGTGTCTAAGAGCGCCGGAACATAGCAGTAGACTTTCATTTTAAAGGCTTCCACTGTAAGCGTTTCCTGCGAAGCTGCCAGAATGCTATTTGATAGAGTGGGAGAAGGTAACAAGTTTGCAGCCTTTTTCTTTCCTGCTCATCAGGTGGGACCTCTAAATTGTTTCTCTGCATTAACTCCTCTGGTCATGAGACATGCCAAAATCTCTAATCCTGGACAACGCATCCATGGAATAATGTCAGTAGGGCTCTGAATTTTTTTTGCACGCGATTTGTTATAAACTGCCTCCATTGCACACGATTCCAAGGAATGCGGCGCAAAGCAATTGTGGGTTAGTATAGCAATGTGCAGCAAGTAGGGCTTCGGTCAAGTTCTGCATGCTGTGTCGACTCGGTCTGGCCACCGAGACACACGCCATCAGTTCCAGCTTTGGAAGAGTAATTTATTTAGTGGGAGCGATACTTTCCTTGTCGACTAATACGCTCAAAGTTGTAACCCTATACACGTCTGCTACATATATGTAACTAATTGTCTTATAAGAAAAAACGCTTGAGTCAGAGAATGCACGTAATACTGTTTTTGTGGCCAGCTCGATGGTACCACCATTGCAGCGGTATTTCGAACGAATTTGTTCTCAGTTCAATGTGTTCGCCGCAACACCACATTATTTCGAAGCAGGTTCTCCGATACGATAACCCATTTCAAGTTTTTTTTTTGTGAGCTGGTTGAACACAGCCTTTCATTACATGAATAAAGCTACCCATCCGATTAGATTACAGAAGCTTGCTGTTTTCTATAAATAAGCGCTTTCTTGGTTTTTGCTGGATCTTCAAGCTTGCTGTATATTGGGTTATCTGCGCTGGGGCTGCGTCAGGTCCGAGAGTTTAGGAGTTCTGGAGATGTGCCTTAGGTCCCTTGCTTTGTAGCCAGCTGCCGCAATCCATTCGCATAATGTCGGACTGCGGGACTCGCACGTTGCCATGCCCATAACGGACTCGCGAAAGATATTGCTAGGCCGTCAAAGTACTTTTCCTCCATCTACATCATTTTCTTATCATGACCAAAAGTGTTACACAAAACAGAAATGACACCAGCAGCCATGATGAGGCAGGATGTTCTTCTTTTACATTTTTTTAATTGACGCTAAAGATCATCTCTAAAAAATGGTTTTGGCCACGGTTCCAAAACAAGGCAGTTTCACTCGCCAAGCTTGAACATCACTTGGTGCATTTGCTTCGGTTCACTTCTACTACAGCGAGCGCAATCCATCTCTGTAGTTGCCTCGCGTTTATACTTAAAAAAAAAAAACATTTTCACTGCCTGAAATCAACACTGTGCTATGACTTACCGCATTAAGCAGCAGCGCATAAAAGCAGCTGCAGAATTCGCGCCTCTCTAAGGGTTTTCCGTCAGATACTGTTTTGTTGCCGTGTGTTTAACAGTCGAAAATCACTGAAATTATCCTTGATTGCTATTAGCGCCGAACACTGGCTGATGGAGCCTGTAGTAGACCAGTTTTCCGCCTCCATCTTTTTCTGCTACTATTTCACTTATGTCGATGAGAGAATACTATTTCATGACATCGTGGTAGGTTTCTACAGACTACAGTTTTTTTTTAAGACGGCTTGTTAATCAAGAGTAGCGCCTTCGGCAATTTCACTCTTGTAGCTTGGATCAAGGCTTGGCTTCCAAAATCAGTGCCCGTGCACCATACGTTATTTAAAAAAAAATAGAGAATGTGCTGCCCTACACAGTTGACGTAATGACTGACACCAATAGACTCCAGGACCTAGAACAGTTCTAAATATTTTATGTTCTAGTGCCAAGGAAAGGCAAGCGAACATGAATTTTTGTAGGCACTTTAAGCATTGACTCTAGAATTTACACGCTTGAATTGAGCCCCTTAACCTAGAGTCAGCAGCTCTGAGTTTCCTTTCGAGTTGCTCACCCCTTCAGGTTTGAACTTTCCTGTAATGCTCTGTACCATTTGCGAGAATTACATAATCTATTTTGCTGTTGAAGCTCTTCATAAACACGCCAAACGTTCAACAAGGTATTTAAGCTACATTCAAGAACTGAGATTCTTTTTTCCGAGACTGTATTTGCGGTGTTGTTTTCGCGACACTAGAACAATGTTAAATTCTTGTTATGACCGTCGAAAATTTTATTCAGCGGAAATATACCATCGTCAAAGCAAAGCGATTTGCGGTAGGAAGGCTCTTGATCGGTCTAACTGCCTCGACGGTGCAAACAGACTTTATACATATGGATTATACCAAGGTCATAATGTGATCTATTTTGTGGATCATGCGCAAAAACGGCTTCCATAATTCTTGAAATGATATGTCGTTGCCCTAAATTTTATGAGCTCCAACATTGGAAGCTTCAACTGAGAGGTCGTGATTTTGGGCCTGCTTAGATGAATGGCAATGTTTCTTTTACATGTCTCGTTTATTAGAATTGTTTTCTGTTCCATTAATATTTCGCTTCGACATTAACACCCTCGTCGCACTAACGGAATCAATCAATCAGTCAGTCAATCATTCTTTATTTTTCCCATACAGAACTGGAATGGTCTCATGGGCTAAAAGCTGGGTGAGGAGCTTGACGGGGCCCAGGAGACCGTTACATGGCAGAACTGTGAAGTTGAGAAAAAAAAAATAATGTGCATAAATAGCAATGTACACCATACGCAAAAAAAAAAAACTAGTTGCGGCAACATAATACAGTATGTGATACATCATGTTCGCCATAATGACCTAGGAATAGTACCAGTTGACATAAATAACAGTAGAAAATTGTAAACAAAGAAAGCACAGTAGGAAAAACCTAAGTATAACATCCAATGTGGTTCACAATGTTATGAAATACGTGCGCAATTTCTTAGGGTATAGACGAGCTGTGTTTTGGTGCATATTAAGCACTGATGGCAGGTTATGTGCTAATGATTGATGTTTATAATATGTGCGGAAGTGTGGGATTTCCCAGACGTCTTTTACTTCTTGTGTGTATATCCGTGCTGCGTAGTGTTAAAAATGCCAAAGATGAGAGTAAGTTCTTGACTTCAGTGCAGGAAAAAAAGAATGTTTGGAGTAATCGATATTTGTATAAGTTATCAACCTTTATGATGTTAAAGGAAACAAACGCATCTTTATTACTGGATGTTGGTTCAATATTTCCAATCTAGCGGATAACGTTCTTTTCTAACAAACGGAGTTTGTCTAAGTTTGTCTTTGTTGTTGTGGCCCATACCAAAGAACAGTAGTTTAAATAGGAATTGAATAAAGAATTATATAATTGAAGTTTAGCTTTTACTGGAAGCAGTCTCCGATAACGCGATATCATGCCTGCAACTGCGAATAGTTTTTTCCTAAGATAGTGAGTGTGCGCATCCCAGCTCAAGTTCTGAGAAAAATGTACACCGAGGGTTTTGAGAACGGCCACAATTTCTATGTTCTGGCACTGGAAATTAATAGACTGATGTATTTCAACAGGCTTATTACGGGCGCGGAATATAATTGTTTTTGTTTTCATTGTATTTATTTTGAATTGCGTTGAGTTGACACCGTATGGATACCTTCTGGAAGACTAGAGCTCAGCATTGCCGCTTGTCCCGTTCACTTTGGTATGCAAGGCATCATGCTTGGCCAATAACTCCCGCAGTTCTTTTTGAAAATATGTGAGGCTGTTAATGCTGTTGTCGTCCAAAATTAGTCGCGTCACTTTAGACTAGAGAACTGATGTCTCTTTCTTTTGTATTTCCATGTCGCTACAGTCAGTTCCACTAGTCGGTAGCATCAATGCTGAAACTGCCTTTATCCTCGTTAGTGTGTGCTCCGCTATCCACGTATCGTTTTTTTCACACAAGGTTTCAGCACCAGATAATTTGAATCCACGTTCGTGAAAACAACTTCGTTAGAAGAGAGCGCAAACGACATTCGTATAGTCCCGCTTATATGAGTGAACTGGCGCCTGAATTGCACTTGGTCGTGTCTTTTTAGCGGCTTGCGTGAATTGCTTTGTCTTCCGACATGGGTTACTTCGTTTCGTTTTCTATTCCGTAACTACAAGTACTGTAAGTGCAGGGATACTCTGCTTTACAGAAAACTGCACCTGTTATATCTGCATAGCTACTTATGTGTAATTGCTCATCAGCGCACTACTGCAAGCTTCTTATATCAGTGCAGTGTTAAGCGGAATCTCCCAAGATAGGTTAGATTTGCTATAAGAGAGCAATTACCCATTAGCAACCACATGAGGCGAGTCATAAGGCTACAAGCAATACAGCTTTCGGAGATACGTTGATGTTCATGTAAAACTCCTCTTGGTCCCAGGTTAAGTGAAGTCACGGCACCATTCCTCTGCTAAGCCCTTTATACCTCCTCCTGCACACGAAAGAAACACCGAATGCAAGCATGCTGCAACTCAGTGTGTTCCGCTTAAGTAGATAAGATACCTTAAAAAGGTCGTTCGTAGATATGTTTGGGGAATGAAACGGGCGCCTTAAGTTCATCGCGTTGCGTGCTTTAGACAAAAAGTCTCCTGAGTTGACGGGACTTTATACTGCAATTATTCGGTGAAGAACATGTTCTCGCCACTCCTAGCCAATCATCGCCCGAGACGGGCCACACGAGTGCGCGAAGCCGCAGACCGCTTTCATCTTCATGATCTTCATTCATGGAAACACAATCGATGAAAAAAATCTTGGTGCATCCTACCACACGATTTGCTCACAAGGCAATCCGCTTAACAGGTTTAAAGAAGACGAAAGTATTCAACTCTAGGGCTCCAAAGTCGCCTCTTACGATGGTAATTAGCGGTCCCGCAGGTGGTGCTCAGGTGCACAGAGGATGGCACTTGTGAGCGATGTAATGAGGTTCAATAGCCGCTTTGCTTTGACCCTAGGGAGAGCGTCTTCTTCATTTTTGTGAAGAACAGCCCAGAGATTTCAGATAAATACTTGCATTTAAGTTCCATTGAAGCAGTTGAGTAACACTGTGACAACAGGAGTGCCAGTTATTGCGCAGGGAACGTTGACCGGTGCATGCACACTGAAGCTCAATGCTGCTTAACAAAATAATGGAGTGGGTGCAGTTGCTGATTGTTTCCGTTCATGCTTGCGCACTTCGTGTGTGTATGGCAGGGGTGGAGCGGGGGGGGGGGGAGGGGGGGGGTAGGTTTTGCGCCATGGGCTCTTCCTCCAAATCTCACATTTGCGACACGTCGACGAAAATTGGGGGCTCTATTTCTTCAGTGAATTATTGACACAGCGTGCGAAAATAATCAGATCGAGCTCCGTCGCGGGGGATCCAAGTTTTCTGCGTCTCCATCTAGGCAGCGGGAGAAGCCTCTAGCTAGACATTCCACGAAACGTCTCTGCTATAGCGGGCGGGCACAAAGTGCCCAGACCTCTCGGCGGCTGCATCAGAGCTCCGCCTAGATAAACCGATTAAAACTGTTGTTTCATTATCAAGTTCTGTTACAAAGCGTAGTGTGTATACTTTGCCTCAACCTATTAAAGTTGCCCTCTTTATCAAATACTGGTGTAGTCTCGTTTAGTGTAGGAGCCTCGGTGTATGTTTCGATTGTGCAAAAAGAATACTTGCTGATGATCATGACTGGCTTAGCTAAGTGCCTTCTCGCGACTAATAGGAATGTTTTCAGCACTTACTGCTGCTTGCGTTGCAAAGTTGTGTGCGGAAGCAAACACAATGAGAACAACGTGTACTGCTAAAAAAATAACAAGTACACAATTGCCTTCTCTTGCTAAATCAGAATCATCCGTTTGGAGTGTCACCCGGTCCTGTCAGGACATCACCTGAAGGTATAAGACAGAAGGCAGCGCTCAGTACTCTCCAGTCTACCTGAAGCGCTTTCGACGCTCCGCCAGCTGCACATCGCCTCAAAAAATGTAAGATTTAGTCGTATACTGTCCTCTGGCTACTCACCTCAAGGGACAGACAAACACTGCCACAGGGGCCGACAAACTCTCCCTTAGGGCTCTAAACAATTGACAAAGGCTGCACCGACGAGGTGCAGGCTATGACTAATCAGCCGCAAAGGAAGACCACAGTTAACGTTTCGAAATCGTAACGGGCGGTAACAGCCTATGTATTCCACTCGAGGTAACTTACCATTCAATATCGCGTTTCTCGGTTAACTACAGGATCCCACCAGAGCAATGCCACGACTGGATGAAATCTTTTATAATGCACTTTTCAAGTAATCACCATAGCGACTAGCGCACGATTCTTGTGTT
Organism: Amblyomma mixtum; assembly: GCF_055824585.1. Taxonomy (NCBI): domain Eukaryota; kingdom Metazoa; phylum Arthropoda; class Arachnida; order Ixodida; family Ixodidae; genus Amblyomma; species Amblyomma mixtum. The sequence continues at coordinate 44,238,356 of NC_143020.1, read as the reverse complement.
AGGTTGCACTCTTCATTAGTGTTAGCTGATTAAGCGGAGGAGCTTCGGGCAGTTTGTGAACCCAAGTAAGTGCCTGCACGGAATCGAAATAGGACTCACGGTAGCTCAGCAATACTGTGTTTCAGGCAACAGAGACTTGCAATGAACTTTCTCTTTACATATTTAAAAGACATTGGACATCTCGATAAGCTCTAAATTCACTTGCACGTTACCTTCATGCATTATTCATGCAGTGAACTTCGTCAGCCCATTTGTCAGACTATGCACTCCATCATTCCATAGGTTACATCAATACTCGCCATTGCATCCTTAGTACCCATTTCATGGCCGCATTTTATCTTCGTTTTTTTTTCTTTTCCCTCTTCCACGATGTTCTCTTTCTGTCTATCTCCCAAATTCCCCTCCCTACGCAGAGTAGCATGCCAGCGATATTGAAACGCCGGCTAAATTCTCTGTATTTCATTAAAGAGTCTCTCTCTCTCTTTCTGCTTCGAGGGTTGCATAGCACCCGCTGGTGGCTATTAAAACGTACTGAATGACACTATGTATTTCCCTTTTATGGGTAAACATTTAGGGTAATTTTTCGAACGGGCAGCAACTGCCGTGCAGGTCATATGAGAAGTCAAAAAAGTTTACACGGTCTGCAAATCGTCCGCACGTACTCGTAGCCTGTGATCACGTCGCATAACGCTTCACGGATGTCCTGTAGTCGCAGACGGATGGCCGCTCAATTTCTTACCCTTATGAGCCTGCTCTCAATGGGAGAAGACCCATGAAGACCGAGATGTTCTAGACCTCCTGCACTGCTTTCGGTTACAGCCTCATACGAGCCGCTTTCAAAAGAACGCGCCGGCGAATATCGCAAGACACTGCCAGCCCAACGCGCTGTGCCTGTTTTCTGTCGAGCACATAGCATTCCTTTTCCGCGCAAAAAGGTTTTTGAAAATAACAATAAAAAGCACTTTCCTAGACAAGGAAACTTCTTCATGGCTACTACAAAAGGAGATAGAAAATGAAGAAAAAAAACCACTTGCTCGAAACAAAAATGTAGCAGGAAATATCTTACGTTGCGCTGAAATGTTTTATATTTTTAAGTAAACGAGCGAAAGTTAAGCGGCAACAGAACTGTATAGTTGTGCGAGAGCAGAACCTCTAAGTAGAGCTCTAGAATACTAGTACCTAGCGCTTCAAGTGAAACAACAGCAGTAACTCTGTTGGCGGAAAGACTGGTTTGTTGTTTTTATTCGCAGTGACGCCAGTATTTCAGTAGAATTTGCTTCTCCTTCAATACTGTGGTTGTCGGTTAGGCTTTACGTTGGATATGTCAACCTGTGAAGCTTGTTTTCCTTTTACTAATTTAATGTAGCTAATCGTGGAACTCATTTGGCTACTCTCAGCAGAATACAGCGCTGCCATGTGTTGCATTCACTGCAGTGATTGCATTTCATGACTGCAAATATGATTAAGGACAGGAAAGGTTTGGCCGAGTTGGTGACACATGCTCATGTGAATCTGTGAGTTAGAGCTCGTGGCTAACAAACTGATATGTTCGCATTGGTTTCAAGCCCAAACGAAGAATATTTTGAACAAATAATATGAAGAACATTGCCTCCGGGCACGCCAGCATATATTCTTATCGGAATTGTCGATGGTCATAATACGCGCTCTGCTTCCAGTATGATATTTGTTATTGTGTGTGGAGGTGCTCATGAATTGTCTCTCCATATTGCGTTCACTGTCAAACGCAAGTGCGGAATAGATTTAAGAAAGTAAGTGCTTACGGCACAGTTCTGTTATGCAGCATGGTCAGGTAAATTATATTGAAGCCAGTACACTGGTTGACCTGCAATGGACATGACAATTGAATGGACTGCGCTCGTCCATTCAGTGTTTTCTTGCATAGCGATCCAATACTGCCCTCTCAAAATGGGCGGCGGGTTCGGCGTTTTCTGCTGCAGTAAGCGTCTACCTACTGAGTTTTTTGTTTCAATTGCCTCAATGTTTTCTTTATTTTACTGCGAAAGCACTTCCCGGCCTCTAACCGGCTCACCTATTTTGTCAAATATTTGAGCTTCAGAGTGATCTCGGGCAAACCTTAAATGAAGCAAATAAATATTGCCGAGACCGGAATTCTAAGCCGCGGCGGCGCGAACTTATCTGTTTCGGTGCCCACTGAACGCAAGCACTATGCTAGCGACGCCGCCGATCACGCGTCTTGGTAAGCTGCAACACACTCTCACACTGTGCATTTCGCTTCGTCGTATTCTTCAGCAGATATTACTGTCAAACTAATATACACACACTCGCTCTGTGCATTGGAAATCATCGTCTTCATGCACTAATATTGCTGTCGAAATGGTATCGTCGCGTCGAGAACTCAGCAAAGCAAACCCATCAGGCAACTAGGTTAGGCATATGCCTTCGCACGTCTATACGGTTTACCTACGTCGAACTCGAACTTTTTTTTCTCTTTGTAGTTCATCCGTGCACACGGCTTATAGACCTTTGTTGGTGACCCGGTAAACGGCTAAAAATTTCAGCTCGCAATCGAGGTGGAGATTTAACCGAGTTTGAGCTTTCCGCACGGCAGAATGTTTACTAGCCCGATCTTTTCACGTTTTCACTTAAACTTCAGAGAGCGCCCAGCTCCTCTCCTTTAAACAGAATGTCACACATCCCATCCTCCACGCTTCCTAAAACTGGCGCACCGGCTGGTCAGCAGCCCTTCATGCTGCGTAAATGCGCGCCCTTCCACTTTCTGTTTGAAATTTACCGCTCCTGCAGGTCATCAGGTTGCGCAACCATCGCGACCGGAATCGCAAGTTCTGACGTCAAGAAGCCCAGGCGCCATCTGGCTTTTTCGCTCGTTGGAGGGGTCCACTGAAAGTCGTTTCTAGGCCTCGGTCATTGCGTTTCGTAATGGGTGTGGCTCTGCCGCCTCTTTATGCGTTCCACACTAGGTGATTCACTGAAAACAGCGCAGTGCTGCAGAAGGCACAGGAACCCTTCGCCAGTCAGAGACAACTTGGTTAAGCGCGCCAGTAGATTACAAAGCAGGAAGAAAGCCGACGGGACGCTGAGTGTCATCGCGCCCTCTTTTTTCTTGTTTGGTCTGCTTCGGTATGTTTATTTAAGATTAACTGAAGCCCGACTGACCGAAAAGCTTTGAAACAATACTTCCAAAGTAGTTTTTGATGTTTCCGCTTTTCTTTCAATGTTATTTTCACAACGCTGATTGATAACGACACATGCGCCAATAGAGAACGAAGCATTTTAGTGGCACAAGTATCTACACGCCCGCACCCTCATCGCACCGAAATTGCGGTGCCGGCTGTAACTTTCGCGGCCGCCAACGTCTGGGCGGAGGCAGAGTGCTGCTGCACTTTTTTGTGAGCTTGTCCAGTGTCTGTCTGTAAGCACTGAGAACCACTGGCGGAAACACCCATTTCCTGCTGCTGATCACCGAAGACCGGCCACGCTCAAAAAACATGCCTTCGGTGCCAGTATCGGGTTCCGCCGGATTGTGTAAATGTCCCACACTCTTCTTCTCCAGCTCCGGGTCCGAAATTGGACGCTATATTTAGACTCGCCACTGGATGTTTCCGCCTGGCCACATTTTGTATAGATGAAGTCGTTGCACATATTTTAGTTGCGTTTTCTTTCTTCCAATAGACTGGGTGCCCTCCAAGCAGCTGGAATTACTCTCGGTAACCTAGCACCATTGCGAAAGGCCTCTAATTAAATTGTAACCTTGCGCAAGGGCACTCCTTTACTTCGGGGTCATACTAAACCTCGTTTGCCGTCGGTAATGTGTCCCCTCCGCACCTCCGGAAAGTGGCATTTGTAGGAGCTAGCTCTACGTGGCAACATCAGTAAAGGGCGTTGCTTGTTATGCCCGTTGCCTAATGCACGGATGCGAACATTGTGTTGAAGGTAGGAAACCGAAGTGCAATTGTCTACCACAGTATTTATTTTGTTGTCAATGTTCCGTCGATTCAAATGTTTTCATAGCGCGATGTTTATGCCTATGATACTTTACTGTCGCTTTGCGACTGTCTTTAAGTGTTCTATATATAGGCAAATGTTGATCAGTACACGGATGTGTTTTATGATACTTTACTCTCCCTTTGCGACTTTCTTTCAGTGTTCTTTAAATAGGCAACTGTTGATCAGTACACGTGTGCATTTTCAGAAACGCAAATAGCACTGGTGTGTGGTGCGTTGTCAGCGCACGTCAATGAACCCATCATGGTCTAAATAAATCCGGAGCTCTCTACTGCGGCATCGCTCAGAGCCGATGCGTCACTTCGAGGCGTTAAATCGTGCAATTTCAATTTAAAGCTTAAGAGAAACCTGACAATATTATGCTATCTTTAAAGCGTGCTTGTTAAGGATCTCGATAGAAAAAAAAGGCAGTTCCATTGTTTATACTCAGTTAAGCCTTTATCATATTGCTGATCGAAAATATCGTTGGGGTTTCCAAACAAGAATTGGTTATTATAACCGATCAACATGCAGTAATATAGGCCTATAGTAGGGTTTGAACAAACCTGGTATTAATTGTTAAAACAGAAACAACGCAGCCACGCATGTATGTAATTTCGTTCGGAACATAGGTGAACTGCATGAAGTTGGCAAAAATACAGGACAAGTTAAATTCAATGATGACTGCAAGCGCGTACTGCTTTAATGTTCTTAAAGTTGTGATGGGTGGCCCTGCTCTGGAGCAAGTGCTGAAAGATAATTTTTTCCTCGCATATACTGCACCTTTTTCTTTGACCATCTTCCGGTTATTGCTTGCAAGACGTTGGCAAAGGCATCAGGATGTTGACATCCAATTATATATAATTCTTCATAACTTTACAGGAGAACTGCTGAAACGATGCAGATGAAAATTGTATCTACGCCTATTAAACATGGGAATATTCGATATAAGTATTAGCCGAGGAAGACGACACTGTGCAATGCGAAAGGCTTTGTATATTAGTTCCATAGTTTTATTCTCTGAAGAAGACCACGATGAGCAAAGCACAGCGCGAGACACAAGGCGTGATCGGCTGCGCCGAGAGCATAGCGCTCTCGTTGCAGTTGCCAGCGAAGCTGATCTGCTAGCGCCACCATCTGTTCGAATCCTACTCGCGACAATATTTATTCTCTTTATTTACGGTTTGTCCAAGGACAACATCAAGGTTAAGCTTCAGGCAGATTTCTTGAGCCGGTCAGAACTGATGAAGTTATGCTTTCGGTCCAAAATTTGCTCGCACATCAGAACTGAAGTCACGGATGAAACTACCATGCACTCTTTCCGGCAGTATTAACAATGCTAGAAATGGATCTAAGATATTTTTCGATATGGTAGTGTAGGCGTGTTAAAAGGCTAGCAGCATTTCCAACAAAACATTTGTAAAGGTTTGACCTACGTCTTCTGTATTATACCTTCATTTACCATGATAGCTGAGAATACACACACTGCACCCCCCCCCCCCCCCCCTAACCTTGACTACATATACTCCATTCCATACATCGGGTAGAACGCTGTGAAAGGTACGGAAGTAGTCCGCACGGAAAAATGAAGGGAGGTGTGTGACTCCGCGCTTGTTCCGCGGCCGAGTGGTCTAAGGCACGAGAAAGCGACAGCGTGTCGTCAGCAATGAGTACATTTCATCGAGCTCAGGACCTTCGTGTCATGTAGTAAGCCTGGAGGCAAATGATTTGCGGTTTTTGGCTCACCGCAAGGAGCGCACTACTTTTTGATCGCGTATGCCGGCAGCCCAAACGAGAGCGCTAGCTTTGATAGCGTTGCACCCAGGGTGTCGAACCGGCATTTTTTCGGGTTCGGTTCGGGTTCACGCCTTTCGGGTTCAGTTCCGGGTTCGGCTCCAGAAGGCCATTCCGTTTCGGTTCGAACCGGTTCGGACCGTCTTGAACCGGTTCAAACAGGTTCAGGACAAACAAAAATTAGAACGCAGATGGGTTTCAGTCAACCTTGCTGTGCGTTTTCTTTGTTCTTGCACATCGCAATACAAAATAAAAAAATGCAAAGATTTGTTTACGAGAACATAAAACTGGGCTAGTTGGTAAGGATTCCCAAGCAGCGCAGGTAATCGGCCCAGTATTGGAAATAGATGGTTTCGCTCTGGTCCTTATTTGTAGGAGACCGGTCTTTGCCAATACGTTTCCAATATTGGGCCGGTTAACTGCGCTGCTTAGGTTCATGCTTAAGCAGCGCTGTAAACAGGACGAAATGAAGTATGGAGACGACATAGACACTGTCTACCAACTCGTTATTACATTGTCGGAAAAGTATATGAAGGCGCAGGACACAGGGAACAATCCAAATAACAGAAGAGCAAAGATTAAAACTAAAAAACCGTACTGCGCATGCACATCATAGTCGAGTCATGACATCTTTTTCAACGAAATTCGAAGGCTATATTCCATAGTAGACGGCACTCCCCTATAGCCTGGACCTCACACAGTTGCCACGAAAGCCTAACTCCTTATCTACGAAATTGAAGGATGGTGAAGCAACACGCTCATCTGCTTCCTTCCTGATCATAAAGGCCTCCACCATCTCCCTACAAATTCGATCAGGGTGATTAAACAGGAGACTTGTCTTTCTAAGTGGCAAGCAATGGGCATTTGTTCGAACATAAAAGATGGGTGAAAAAGTAGCGGTGTCGTACAAGTTGGATTTGCATTGCAGCGAGTGCAACGATTGCTTCTCACAGTAGATAAGACAAGTGTCCTGTTTAATAACCCTGTTTGCATTTTTAGGGAGTTGGTCGAGGCCAATGGGATCAGGAAGGAAGCAGATGAGTGTGTTGCATAACCATCTATCAATTTGGTAGATAAAGAGTCAGGCTTTCTTGGCATTGTGTGAGGACCAGGAGATTGGGGAGTGCCGTCTACTATGGAAGATACTCTTCGAATTTCGTTGAAAAAGACGTCACGACTCGACTGTGAAGTGCGTGCGCAGCATGGTTTTTAAGTTTTAACCTTTGTTCTGTTTTTCTGGGTTGTTCCCTGTGTCCTGCGCCTTTATATACTTTTCCCAGAATAAAATAACCAGTTGTTAGTCAGCGCTCGTGTCATCTCCCGTCTTTCTTTTGTCGTGTTTACTGCGCTACTTGAGCATGAAAAAATTGTTTAATGTGAGATGTTCTCACTTTACCCATTTTATTAATTGTCCACAGCAAAAAGACGAATTTAGGCAAGAGCCGCAAAATGAAATGAACTCCAAAGTAATGAAAATCGGCTATGAATATACGCTATAATCCACCTTATGAGGTGTGAGGCGAAAAGCTGGTGGATTTTGCATCTACAAGACCCTCCTGCTTGAGCAGGTCTCCCCTGAAGCTTGAGTCCGTTGGGACTTTCTCGTACGTAGTGTACTTACGGGGCCCCAAAATTGCCGCCGCACGCGCCCTCTACGTTCCCGCGCTCTACTGAGCAACGAAACTGTCATGTATCGGCACGTATACATATAGACCTTTCCCTCACCCCGAAACCGACTTGCCAGTCCCCCCCCCCCTCCTTTTTTACATGGTAAGAAAATGTTCGAGAATCCCTCCACCGCCCATCCCCCACCCAACGAGAGCCTTGTGGGAGTACTGGCTCTCCCTAACATCCAGAACTTACCAAACATATTTTATTTAAATCACATATTCCACATCGCCTTTGTGACTCATGTTATATATCCCAAGCCCCTATAGCTCAGTATCTTCAAAAACTCAGCTAAGCGTGGCTTCTCACTATAGTAAAGTAAGAAATTTGTTTGTGATAGAATGTTTGGGACTTTTCCTGGGGCGCTATCAAAGGCAACCTTTGCGTCAGCAGAATTTTTTGCGCCTTCATAGCGTGAAAAAGAATGGTTAATCTGGCATGCACCATTTTTCCACACACTTGTTTCAGCCATTTATTTTAAAACTACAAACAACCCCTTTCTGGCGGATGTGCTTAATAGGTGACTAAGTGCTCGCCTGTCTTTTCAGGACCTGCTCGCGAGTGCTTATCCATTCGGTTTTCTCACTCTTCGCTTTTACTTACCTGTACGGCCTTTCCACAAGGCAGATGACAAATGCTGTTATTGGTCATTACTTCCCCTGCCCATACATCTACAGCCTTACCTAGACTTTCTTGAAACTAGTGCATTAAAGTGTATTAAAGCGAAGTCAGCGGATGTACAGTGGAGCCCACTTTAATGGCTGCAGATATAACGAACGCTCGCTTATTACGAGCGGTTGTGAATATGCATAAGGGCAACGGAAATTCGTCGCAGATACAGCGAACAACTCGGGCTACACCGCTCGGTTATAGCGAACGAGATGGCGTGGTGAACTACCCCGAGGTTGTAGAGGTCGTTCTTCTGCTAAGCACGCAGATGAAATAGCGCCTCTCAACCTTAGCAGCCGTGGTGGCGCAGTGGTTATGGTGCTCGACTGCTGACCCGAAAGACACGGGTTCGATCCCGGCCGCGGAGGTTGAATTTCTATGGGAGCAAAATTCTAGAGGCCAGTGTACTGTGCGATGTCAGTGCACGTTAAAGAACCCCAGGTGGTCGAAATTTCCGGAGCCCTTAACTACGGCGTCTCTCACAGCCTCAGTCGCTTTTGGACGTTAAACCCCATAAACCAATCCAAGCCTCTCAACCTTCACGACACCGTCCGGACAGAACATGTCAACCCAAAAATAGAATTAAAAAATGGCTGAGGCTTAACTTGGTTTACCCTGGTCAGATGCGAAGCATATTGATGTCTAGGCTTGTTAATACATGGCTTTCCTTGGTTGAATACTTGATCATTTTAATACAACCACTAGAAGCCTTCGTCGTGGGGGAAGACAACGGCATGGCTACAGCGGAACGCCGACTAACCCCGACACGCGCGTTGGGTGGGCGCCTGGATTGCCACGGAAGCCGCGTCCGCCTGCCCGGTGGACCGAGCGTTTCACCTACACCGAGTGTGAACGCGCGTTCGAAATGCGCGGGAATTCCGCTCGAGGACATTCCGGTGTCTGGGCGATGGCATCGTTCTCACTCTCCCAGCGCGTGACGGCGATCTGTCGTGACGTCATGGGTCACGTGGTATGTCACGTGGTGTGTCGTCACTGTACCACGTGGTCTGCACGGCGTGCAACCACAGCGACGGCGCGAGGTGGACCCTCATCTTCCTCTGTCGTGACGTCATGTGTCACGTGGTGTGCACGGCGCGTAACCACGGCGAAGGGCTGTAGTGTACCTCTAGTAATATGCTTCGCATAAAAGGCGGCACTGCTGTGAGCAGCGCTAACCGGAAAGTCCGGCATCCGGTAACACTATAATCGCTAGAGTGAACACGGTAATGATATGCTATAATTCTCTATTGAAATAGTAAGTAACCGCCGGCCAAACCCGCGTCGATGGCCAAAGAGGGCAATCATTGCCGACGCGTTCGCCGGCTCGGCAAAGCATCCCGAGTACAAGCGCGGTGCGCGTGAGAAAGAGGCATCGTCAAAAGCGAAGTTACTGGCCATGCTCGCGGAACAACTAACAGCAGCGATTAGATAATTCTGAAATCCTTTCTGGCCATGCCAGTCACGTGGTATGCATAGCCTGCCCAGTCGTCTCAATCTTTTGCGCCGCTACCATGTGCAGGCATTGTCATATACCGGACAGTGCAACGGATGCATTCTGCGCCACACGCGTTGCGCTACATCGTCGCTGCTTCAGCCCAGGAACGACAGAAGAAGCTCGAAAACACGCGTGACCAGGTGCTTGCAGATTTCTGGCAACACTTCGTTGATCCATAGCCGACCGGATGTTTCCTCGGATAACTACGTTCCTGCGGACCACAAAACCGCAGAAGCACCTGCTCTGACGGAGACGTTGCACACCAAGTGCGAGCTCTCCCTACTGCCAGGAATCTCATTTATGTGGCCGACCTGCCAACCGTTGCCACGCACACTTCATCCATGATTAGTTATACCCCATCCCTGAATTTGATAGTTGGCAGCAAGGTCTCCACTACAATTAATTGACCGCCCTAGATAGCCTGGAAAGAGCCTCGACGAGCTCTGCTTTGCACAAGCAGGAACGCATAACGCAGCTTTATAAGAAATAATTGCCGCTTTTAGCGGCCTTAGTATTTTTGGCTGTTGTACGAAGAATCCACTTGCTACGAACATCACATATAACGAATAGAACCCGCGTGACCGTCAGCTTCGTTATAAGTGGACCCGACTGCAGTTTCAATTGGCCACAAAAACCTTTTTCACCCTTCAGACATGGACCTTACATGTTAGGACGTACCTTCGCGCCAAAGGGGCGTTTGTGCCGTAATCAGTGCATTTCTACCTGTGCGAGCAACAAGAAACAATTTCAGCAATAAAATCATATTTTTGTCGTCATGCTGTATTCGTTTAGGACATACTTAAGCAGTCTCTTAAAAAACCCGTTGACATCATACATTTCACTATAACATTTATGTCTGCGATGAAAAACTCCGGAATTCCGTGCGAACTCTTCGTGTTCATAGGACACAGAACCGCCGTGGTCCACGAGGTAACTGTCCAGACAACAGTGCACTTTAACGCAGGAGGAACATGCTGCGCAAGTTCAACCTCCTGACTGCATGGTTCCCCTTTCATGACGTGTGCACCGTCTGGAATTTTCATGTGCGGGCGGAGGCAGGGAGTTATAGAGGCTTGAGGCCTTATGCCGAGATCACTGAATTCGACGCGGTCAAGTAATGCATGAGGAGGGTCAGAGAGGTTTCAAATATTCCATGCAACAACCATAAAAAGAAGCCTGCAAGATAGCCGAATAGCCTAAAGCCTCTTTAAACAGAGTTTTCTGTTGCGCCGCCATACGAATCCCGCTCGGAGTCAGATGTTAGACTATGCATACTCTTTTAGTTGTTCTTTTTACTGCGTTAGCAGTATAGCCTGATTTCCCAAAAATAACCTCGCTGCGTGCGTGCAGCCTCCAACCTTGATGCCCACTCCGGTGGGTGTACATCAGGGCATTCAATGGTAAAAATGCTCCTTCAAAAACTTTCATCCATCTCCCCACCCCCGTCACTCACCTGCACCCGATATAGCCGAGGCAGATTGTTGTGAATGCTCAACGTATTCAGTCGCCCAAGCGTTCTACGAAAAAAACGCTAACAATCATAAGCCTGTCGTGTCAGACACTAAGAACGGGAAGTAACTGCGAGAAGTAGCCATAAGTCGCCAGATAGAGAATTCAAGATCGAGTAGTACGAGAACAGCGGATGGAGCCGCGCGCTGGCGATTGGCAGCAACATTTTCTTAGAAGCAGAGTGATTTCAGTGAATACTGAAAAAATTGCGCAGAAAAAACGAGGACGAAGCAAAACAGGGCGATGTGTCAACGAAAGATTATGTGAACACCGAAGATTACTCAGGGGAGATTCCCTTGACAACCTCCCAAAACATTGCCGCACTTGTAATGCCGGTGATAAGAAGCGGCAGTGTAAACCGCTCTTTGATAAAACAACAATTCTGTTTAGGCATAGAGACCAACTTGTGCGGGAACTCATGGAAGCATTTCATATGCGTATCAGCGGAGATACATGCGTCAGCCAGACTTCCGTCCGCTTCTCTGATAGGGAGTTCTGTTTTTTGGGCAAATCACTCGGGTACGCAGGGGGGTGACGTGATGTTCTTGATGTCAGATTGGTATGATTAGTTTTTTTTGTTTTTTTTTCCTGTTTATATGTGCATGTGTTTCGGAATAAATCTTCAGTTGTGAGTTAGCGCTCGTCCTGGTCTTGTCTTTGCTTCGTCCTCGTTTTTCCTGCGCAATTTTTTCAGTATGCATATCAACCAACTTGCCCAACTTTCTGCTCTCCTAAGTCTGAATTCAGTGAATCGGCATAACGAAATCACTTCATCGCAGTTACATTTTATCGCAGTAGCATCTTTCTGAGCGTAATCACTATCTCATGCCAGCAAGCGCATGTATTTCCGCACTGCCCTTTTGTGTAATCGGTATTTAATTTTTTTCTTATTAGTACATCTCCACCGTTGCCAAGAACCCGCCTTTCGTTGCTTATTTCCGTCGCGCGCAAACAAGAATATGCGGATGCCAAAAAAAAAGAAGCTGCGCCAATTTATACATCCTTCTTTTGGTAATACTAGTAGTAATCTCTCTGGTTTAACGTATCGAGTAGACATTGGGGCTATATGATAGACGGTGCAGTGGAGGGCTCCATATTAACGGAGACCAGCTGGGGATTTTCGACGTGCAACAGAGCACGCTCGTTTTTGTATTTTTGGAATCAGCAGCCGAGCTGCACAGCCATTGAGCCATTTTTTTTTCTTTATTGCCCTACGTGCCCATCGTGAGGGGTTTTATTTAGAACTTGCTGTCTAAGACAATGAGCGCCTACAAAAGTAAATGTTGCACTACCCACTTCGGTAGCTCAGTGGTTAGGGCACTCGGTTACTTATTCGGCGTACCCGGGTTCGAACTCGGCCCCGGTGGCCACGTTCCGATGGAAGCGAAACGTAGAAGCCACCGTGTGCTGCGCGATGTCAGTGCACGTTAAAGGGCAACTGCGCCATTTTTTGAGAATCTCGCGATACTCAAGGTTTCGAATCTATATAGGCTGTAGGTAAAGCATGCTAAGTTCTTGCACTACCATTCAAAATAGTGACTTAATCGACGATTAAACTTTGCCCTTCTCCTCAAAGCATCAAAGGAGTGCAGGGAAGTTCAGTGTTATGTCACAGAAGGTATGATTTCAAATTACTGCTGCCGTCAGCCACGCCCTGTCATGCCTCGTTGGACGCTGCCAAACAACGTTTCGGCGGGCTTTGACTTCGATGGTGTTGGTTTTTTTTCCTTCAAAGCAGGCGTTTATGCGTTGGAAATGTATGGATATTTTCGATCACGTCATCATGCGTCCCCCACTTAGCGTTGTGCGCTGCGGAGAAGCTTGAAGGCCGTCGCATATTTAATTTGTGATTACGTCACCGTTTCAAATGCTAGGCCAAAAGGACTTCGCATACTTTACCTGGAAGTTTCATACATTCGAGCTTTTTAAGCTCGTCGATTTCTTAAACCAATGCAGTTGCCCTTTAAGGATCCCCAGCTAGTAGAAATTATTCCGGAGCCCACCCCTTCTGCGCCTGTTTCTCTTTTTTCTTTCACTCCCACCTTCCTCCCTCTCTTACGGCGCGGTTCAGGTGTCCATCAAGAAGTCCTTTCCTCAAAAACCACCATCGCAACATTGTTGGGTCCTCGCGTTAATATTTTGTCTATTTGTGCGATATGACGCAAAGACAATGCAGGCATTCTCAATCGGTACTAAAATGACTATAGACACCCAGTTTTATTGCGTATTTTCTCCTTTCACATCACGCCATAGATATTAGAATACATAGATCACTGTGTGGTATTCGCCTACGGCCACTAAATAATTTAGAAAATATATTTTTCTTCCATACTATTTCGGTTTCATCAACCGAATGATGGCTGTGACGTGAGTTCAACATTAGGTCACGTGAGGCACGGGAAAACTAATATAAACGCTGATACGTTATTTTGGCTCACTGTAGCACTTAAATCAGCCTACTTCAAGACCTATAATTACAACGAACGACGTATCAGCAGTTATATTGCCGTTTTATAGCACCTCATGCGGCCTAATTTCCACTACACGTCACAGCCATCGTTATGTTGGTGAAACCAAAACAAGGTCAAGAAGAAATTCAAATATAAATTATTTATTATGTGTTGGTGAATACCACGCGGTGCTCCACGTACACCAACGTCTAACGCATCGTTTGAAACAAGAAAGCACGCAAGCAAAAGTTTGGTGTCTATAGTACATTATTGAGTTAGAGCAGTCCTAAGATTTTGATTAAAGATTTACGCAAATATGTAAAAGGGAGGAGTAATAACTCAAGATTTCATATAAACCTGACGTACAAGTGTTTAGAATTGGCGGTAGTACATTACAGAAGCGTTAATTAGGCTTCTTTCCAGGCACCAGACCTCCTGTAAGTTTGCTGTCTCATATACTGGGTACGATTTTCGGACTTCCCAGCACCGACAGCTACGGGTGTGTAAATCTATGCGATAGATCATCTCATTTTCTCGCTAAACAAGACGTATGCCGGGATGCAAAGAAAGTGGGGCTGAACCGGGTCCCGAACCGGTTCGGAACGGTTCCTTTGAATCGTTCCGGTTCGGGTTCAGTTCCAAGATGGCGAAAAAAATATGGGTTCGGTTCGGTTCCGGTTCCGGGCGAAAATTCGGGTTCGGTTCCGGTTTCGGGTTCGGGTTCAGTTCCGGTTCGACACCCGGGTTGCACCTCATGTATGAAATGGAGAGTAATGCCTCACTCTTCAGCGTGATTAGCTGGAGCACGCATGAGCAGCGTGCAAGAATACATATGAACTTTTAATAAATTCGAGCGACCAGGCGGCCAGTATTAAACCTCGCAGGACGGTTCCAAAAACGGCGAGTAATGCAACAAATACGGAATAAAAAACGTCGAGAGCAGTTTATTACCAGTTTTCTTGATGGAAACAGCGCGCCTAAACATTTTACCACGGGGAGTCGTAAATAGCTGCTAGACGACAATAACACAAACATTTAGGAATAATGATTGCTCTAGGAAGGATAGTGTATACGTTTCTAAGAAAGCCATGTGGATGAATGAAAAGGAGAGATGTGTTCACATGCACACCAGGAATGAAAACGTTTTTGCACTTCCCTGCAGCACTTCAGCCCGTGATTCATGAAAGCACCCAATAGAACCGGAAGAACCTGCGGCTTCTTCTCACGGCCCAATTCCTTTCCCAGTTTTTCTGTTCTCTGTCTCATACTTTCTATATACCCGGAATGATCTTTCAACTAGACGCATAGAGACGAGGCATTATGCGCCGGAATGCGGTGGTGCGACGAAAAACTAGAGATCGCACTGGGCACATATCACGTCGACAACAGAAATATAAGCAACGCGAAAGCGAAGGGCGCTTGGGGTGCCGACAAGCATGCCAAGAGTAATAAGGAGCCGAGGTTTAGACAAAACGCTGGGCCTCAGTGGACAACGCCATAGTTCCAGTGCCTCTTGCCGCCACTTCCTGGCGCCTTGTGTTGCTGCTTTGTCAAGAAATGGACGCATGGACAAATGAAACTAAAGGGATACAAGCAAGAGGGGTGCCTTTCTTACCCTTAGTCCCCTATTGCTTCCGCCGACTTCACCATTGCGAGGAAGCAAGCCCGTTCTCGCAACCAATCAAGCCAACGTCGCGGCAAATCAGCACAGCGGAGTCCTCTAGTGGGCTTTGATCGCGTCTTCCGATTTACGTCGAGTGTTGCAAAAAGCTTAGCAACAGTTTGCGACCCCTTCTTTTCTGCGATTCACATATATGGACGACGTTGATTGGACTGATCCCGCAGTGAGGATAATGAGATCAAAGATAAAACTAAAACAAGATGGAGAATACACGGCGTGGATGAAAATAAATGGAGTCTTAATGTGGCACCCGCACAAACAGGGATGATGTGAACAAGGTAATTTTGTCCCACTGAATGGCTTCGGCGTTTTGCTGCCGCGTGGTTGTACGCTAGCATATTGTTCATAAACGGATGGTCGGTAACACGCTGATGGGACATCATGTCTTTTACCTATCTACTTTTTCTCGCCCTTTGAACGATCGGGAAATGGTGGAATTTGAGCAATCATCGGCTGCTTGGATAAGGTCGATGAGAACCTTGTTGGATGTCTTTGACCCCAATCTGTAGAAATCAGTGTGGTGTGCCTTTAATAGCTTTGGTAAATAAGTTGGAGTGGGTTGCACCGGAGTTTAAAGATATAAAGTGCTTGCGGGATCCCAGGGAGATCTAGTCACTCCCGTTTTCCTTCTAGATGTGGATTCTAAGCCCTTTGAAGGTTTTGAGGCACATGCGCTGTTTATATTTTTTTTCAGAAGTAGCCGCAGCTGATCATTCAGTGGCCGATTCGTGGAGCAATCGGATGGTTGCATGGAACATTTATGGTTCACAAATTTTCAGTCATACCCCAACAAGCGAAATAAGAAGTCTTCGATGATGAGAGCAGGTTAGTCAGTAGCATTAGTATGTTGCCACGAAATATCGTCAAGGAAGACCATTCTGAGGTACAAGGCTCTAAAAAGGTGTGATGACTTCTAAACTACTTGCTTCACTTAAGAAAATTATTCCAACCTTAGAAAAAAGAAAACTAACCTCCTCTAAAAAACGCGCCCTACTGGAGTGCTGGGAATGAATTTCGAGTCTGCTACGATTCTTGCCACTGTACTAAAATTTTTCATAGGCTGCCTTTTTTTTCGCGGCTTTTAAGTAGGCACCTGACGATCGAAAGTAGTACGTTATAGGACAATGCAGCATTGTGTAAGAGCCCTTCATATGCCAGTGTTGCAGTGGAGGTCTAAGTTTCATTTGAAAATACCACCGCTATTGGTCCACCAATGACTTGAGCGAAACCTGATGTTCCTATTCCATGAACACATACACGGCGACAAAGCTCTGATGAGATGTCCTGTATATGCCACTCAGGAAACAAGAAACGCTTTCGCATGAATAATCGCCGCCGGTGCAGCGCTCCACTATTACACATTAGCGCCTTTTTAAGGGCCACGAGCTACCATGCATATGGAGCAGTTTACTGTGCTCTGCGGTTTCCTTAGTTCGATCTCCCGCGTATGCGTTTATTCACGTTTCATTTTTTCTGTGAATATCAGTAATTTAGCTGTTTTGAAATGCATGTACGAGTTTTTGCATTACCCCATATGTTAGCTGTAATATGCCCCACATGGAAAGTTTAACTTCGCATATTATACTAGCCTTGATTTCAGAATACGCGACGAGCGATCAGATTAGAAGTGGTATACCTATATCATGGTGAGCAACACCGGACACATCTACGGTACAGATGTTTCAGCTCTCGCAGATCGATGCGCCCAAGTCGCGCAAAAGAAATTTTCGTTTAAAAAGGCAGATATGAAAGTCTTCAGACAACATAGCTGACCTTGCCGGCCAGCGGCTCACTTTTAGTTTCATTTCCTTCCTCGCCCACTTTTTTTCCTGTTCAAGAAACTTTCCGTACTGAAAGCATCACCGTGCTTTTAATTCTTATCGTGTGCTTCACTCTAAAAACAAGCGACTTCGACAATTGCTGTGCGCATGTTGACGACTTGAGCATAAATGCGAGCATGTTTTTTGAATACAGAAAGCGTAATTTTCATCGCGAGTACGCCCGCAGCTTTCAGCACTCATTCATAGTTTTGAGCAATACACATTGCTTTTGTGGGGCTATTTCGGCCAGGCTCTATGGATGCGCATTGCGGCAACGTTTTGATGACGCTCTGCGAAAGTGCGGAAACTGCCGTCTTTTTCTTTGTTTATTTTGATACTGCGGCGACACAAAAGTGTACAACAATCCTAAATTCTTGGAACTCTTATCATCAGATTCCGAGAAAATTTTTACTCGATAACGTTTTCACAGCAGCCACTTTTCGGTGATAGGATAGGATAGGATAACTTTATTCGGCTCTAGCACAAGGTTTTTTTATGTGGTCAGATGAGTCCATCCGCAACGGTCGGTTGCCCCTATTCCAGGGCTCCGCTGGATGCTGCCGTCAGCTGAGCTCGCCGTATTAAACCGATCTGGGCATCGCGGCGGTCGCTGGAGAGCAGACCCTCCCATTGCTCCACACTTGGGTTTTGTATAACTGGGACGATGTCGACTTTTTGACATGGCCATGTGATGTGATACAGTGTAGGTTTTTCATGGCCTGGACAACCTGAACTGCGGGCGCAGGATTCACAGCTTCGTCAAAGCATTTTTATCCAACAGAACTGCAACCATCGGCATAGGAGAACTTCGGTCCGAGAAGTTTCGAACGCCTAACAAGGGAACACCTCAAGGGTCGGTCATTTCACCCACGCTATTCAACGTGGCCATGATCGGACTGGCGAAGCAACTAAAAGAAATTGACGACATCCACCATGCCATTTATGCCGACTTTTCGGTGAAGTGTCGTCAAATTGTTGTCCACCATACCAGGATAACCATTCAAGACTCGCGCATACCTTATGCACTAACCTGTATGCTGGCGTCAGCTGTGCAACAAAGGCTGAGAAAATAGAGTATCTCAAACAGCCATGTTGATTTTAATGTAAACAAAAATAGGCACACCGCTTTCACTTTTTTTCATTGCTCATCTTAGTTTCTTCTTAATCATCATGGACAACTGCATGGTGTTATGACTGCTTTACAGGCTGACCAAATCCAGCATTTGCCTGTGAAATATTTAGTGGTGGTAAAAAGAAATGCACTACTAACTCCATAAACCTGACGTAAATTAACAAAATGACCAAATGCTTTATAAAAACCGGATTCTGTATTTAATTTGCAGGATAGCCGTATAGATGTGAAACGAGAGAGCCGTTCGACGGGCTTGCTCGAACGTCACAATGCAAAGTAAGGAAGCAAAATTTTGCAGCAGGTACTTTGTCTTACCAATAATACTCGCTCTCTAGTGAAGCTGCATATCCTCCGATACCCTTCTCCCTTGAATATCAGGGCAACAGACAAAATGTCCTATTTAGGTGAAAGTAGAATACTCGGTGAAATTGAAAAAAAAAAGGCTATAAACTAGGCAAAATGAATGTGCCTTGATATCTTAAAAAAATAAGTTATGTAGGTTTTAAGGCACTGAGTGTAGTTTTGAATGCGTCAGTTTTTCTATTAAGGGGGTGAAATTATCGATGTTTTGCTCCGCGTAAAAGTAGCAATTACGGGAATATTGTGACCCTAACGCACGATTTGCGTTATCGTTTCACTCTCTTCCACCCCACACCCCTCCGGCGCGGCTTGGCACATATGCTCATGTTTGTAGACACAAAGTATCCAACTTTGTAGCCTTTGTCAAAATTAACGAACACAAGGAAGTTTTCATCTTAGCCACGCATTGCAGCTTCTTTTAAAATAAATCCATAGCTTAACCTTCATAACCTGAGCTGCGAAAGATTCGGAAGAATCTTATGCTTCTTATGCCTATGCGTGTGCTGTATGATTTCGTAAAGACTGTTGCTCGTTTAGTGCTGAACAAAGTGAACGCATTACAGCATGTCCTGTGAGGGTATTTTTGAGAAAATTTATCCCGTTAGCGAGAAGTTTTTCGTTCCTTCTTGGGTGCCATTCATTTGCATTCTTATTTTCAAACACGGGTAGGCGCAAAACGAGAGAAGTTCTACACTTCCTTACTTCCAGGCGTAGGTGCATATATTCGTTCCCGGCCTCTCAAACACATATACAAGGCGCTTCTCGCTTCGATGGACCTGCTTCCTAGCGTTACCAGGGCTGACAGCAGGCAGTGCAACCGAATTCGGAATGCGGATGAATTCCCGCAACGTACCCTGCACTCATCCATTTCCCGTGCTCGGAATATTACTGTTCTTGCGAGTCCAGAGCTTTACCGTGGCATATGAAGCCCACGACATCCGAGAGGTCGATTCCTAGAGCTCAGAGCGAGTCGAAGCCATTCCCGCACTGGCCGCGTGGAGAAAATCGACCGGCCGATACTCCTACCTCGAGCTGTAATAAGTGGCCCAAAAAAGGTGAAAAAAAATGGAAATCAAGCATGCCCAGGATAAAACTGACCAGGGGCGAGGCCGTATGTGTCGTGCGGGGCGTCTCTCCTTGGAACCTACTGTCTGCTATACAGATATACTGCTGATTAATTCAAACTGTTCTCGACTGAAGCTTCGGCGTTCAACATAGCCATGAGAGTTAGGGTTAAAGAAACAAGACGAAGTGAGTCGAAAACGATCCGTTAAGAAACAAACACTGGATCCCTCGGCGTCTGGCATCGCAGTAGGCTGCGTCCTCTCCAGCAATAACTTCTAGGCCCCCAGTTTCGATCAGTATACGTATCTCTTTTCCTTTATTTCACGTCCCTTGCTTTTGACTTTTAACTTCTTTGTTTCTTTCTTTAGCAAAGCCACGGTCTTGTAGTAGAGCATCCGACTAGCATTCGGGAGGTCTTTTAACTTCTACTTGAGCTAGCGTTACTTCTCAGCTTTCCTTTCGTTTTCCTCCTGCTGAGTATCTACCGGCTGTTGAAGTGAGGCCCTGAACCCACGGAAAGCAGAGTAGTGCTTGGTATTAAGGTTTTGCTCTTCGGAATTTCTGCTCTCTTCACGAAGCATGGAACGCTGGTACAAAAAGGCTGTTGGGAATGACTTCGGAATTTTCCATTTTCTTCCCACTCTCTTTTCGAGCATCTCTCCTGATCTTTGTTCATACCGCAACTGCAGGTATTTCAATGTTACGAAACAAGCAGGTGAATACGGATTCGGAACTAGGAACGCCGACGAGATGCAAGAACCATGAGCACAGACGTTAGCCAGGCGACCAATCAGCATGGCGAGAGTAGGATAAAAAAGAACGAGCTGATACGGATCGCATGTCGTAAAACAAGGACAGGCCCATAGGAGGCACTGCATTGCGCAAAATCGTTTCAGCGTTAGCGTTGCCTTCGATGTAAGCCGTACGTGTTTCGATTTTTGCGAGATAACATTCAGAATGAAACACCGCATTCTACCAGTGTGTGTCAGCATGCCGCCCTAACCATGACTGATTACGTACACAAGTTTCCTTCTACTGAAGTTACATAAAGTATTTCACCGCTTGCACCAGGATAAAAATTCTATTATGAGCGGGAAATGCATGCTCGTAGCATGCTATCTCCACTGATGATAATCACATGGTTTTAAACCGAGCACAAAGTGTGAACAAGTGAGGTTTTAAGAGCACGGGAAACGATTTCTTTTGTACTATTTAAATATTTTTACTGTTTTCTGTCACAAAAAAGCCCCGCATTTGTTGCGTGAAAGTTCAACTTTTAATTTATGTAAGCGCCTCAAAGTTCCGAATGGTGAAAAAGTACCTGCTATCGTTTGCTTGAGAGGACATAGTAGCAGCGCTAAAAAAACAAGCAAACAATCGTTTCCTTCACGTGTGATTTCAAAGTCGATCCATGACAACGGTCAAAAAGAAAGCGCGCAAATCTTTTTGAAGGAAGCAACTATGACTCGTTCCGTGAACCTACTTAATAGAGCTTCATGGACTTCGCATTGCTAAGAATCAATGGGAAATCGTGAGAGCTGTTCTCCTCTCACGATTTTGCGAACTAACATCGCAGTACTTTACTCCGTCTTTGATCTCTATTTGCTGCGAATGAGGGAGCATATTCCCACCTCTGCAGACGATACTGAGGAATCATGTTCACTCATACCCTGCTTACATGATTGGCGGTTTGCGTTTTTTTTTTCCTTATATGAAAGAGAACGCACTCGCATTCCGCACTCTAAATGCAACTTCTTCCTGATGTGTGCATATCAGAACGCTGAGCTTGTGGTTCGCTTAACCAAAAAAAAAAGTGACTGGGCCTTTGTAAGTTCCTCACCAGGTGTCCTATTAAATTTAGGTTGCCAACGCTAGAACCATTGAAGCTCCCCTCTTTAACAAAAGCAGTCTTAGTCCAAAATTGCGGTGAGCCACCACCTCAAGACGAAATTGGTGCCAATCCAATAGTCACTACTAAGTGGACATTGCCGCAGATTTAAAGGTCGAAACGCTGATGACCCTATAATTTTCGCTTGCAAGTGCAAACAAGACTACTGTCGGACGCAAGTTAACAAGAGTATCACTACGCAACTTAGTGGCTTTACAAGCAGCAGTTGAATCGAATGCAGCAGTCAATCACAAAATCTGGGAAAGTAGAAAGTTGTTTTTCATTTTTTCTATCTGCCAAAAGAAATAAAAATAAAAATTTACTTCCATAACCTGTGAGTGGTTGGTTATCTTTCGGGGCTCATCATTATAAACACACCTTAGATGATAACAAAACGGCGCCGCGCATTATCAGCAGGAGATGGAGACAAGGCAGTTAACGTCAACTTATTGCTGCTCGTAAGAGGTGTCATAAATCCGCAGTATCAAATATGTCACCCATCTCTGAGTCTCGAAAGCAGTACGTGTTACGTCAGGCAATCGGGCCATTTGCGCTCTGCTCGATGAAAGCGAGCGCTCGGTACAAAACACACCACCAACGGAAATAAAAGCGCAAATTTATACGAGCACTGTAATTTACGTCTGGCATCAGATGCGTCAAATAGCACTTGCGATAAGATGACGCTTAAGGCTATTTCTCATCCGGTAATATAGACCGCCGCTGCACCCTTTGTCAAGGACTCGAATTTAGACAAGGAAGCGTAACCTGGCAGTTTTTAGGCCTAAACATTAGTACTATAAGTGATGAAGTAAACCGCATGTGTCGACCCTTGGGCAGCTTGGTTGGCCACAGCTGGCACTCTACTGTCACTTGAGGACGAATTTGTTTGGCCTGAAATGATAAATAAATTATTGAAAGGAAATTTGTGAGAGCTGGGCTTTTCATTATTTGGCAGATTAGATACTTCATATTCGGCTTGTGGTAACTTCTCTAATAAACCAACAACTTATGAAGCTTTGTGTTAAAAAAATGGCCCGACTGATCCTTTCTCTCTATTTATCCTTTTCTTTTTCCCTACAAGTTGCAGCTGCTCTTCAGAGAGGCGTTGGCGAACAAAATACTCCAGCTGCAGCAGCTCCCAATATTTCAGGGGGCTGCACTTGGCGAAAGCCTAAAATAAAATTGAGGCATCCAATCTGTGGCCCCCCGCAATTTCCATTCGCTTGACATTGTGCAGCGCCGCAACTCTCTGAAACAAACTTTTTCACAAGCACAACCAAAAGCGCATTTACTCTACCATTTCTTTAAGAATGCGTTCCCTATTTTCAGAACAGAAACGCATTACTCTATCCAAAATTTGGGAGCATGTTTTGACCATTTTGTTCGCGGTTCCGAAAAATCTGCATATAACTGATATATCAGTACAGCATAGGCATATTAGAAAGTTGTTGGTTCAGTTTTTGTTCCTATGCATAAGAAACTCGCATTCGCACCAGAGCTTGCTAGAAATTTCTACCTTGTTTTTTTGTTTCTTGACAACTACATCCTTGTATTCTCAATTGTTTCTTTATATGTCTTTCCACAACGTGGTATTTTGTACAATATTATTTATAGTGGGTTGTTATTCTTGTTTTCCTTCTCTGTTTGTTTTTGCCCTGCTAATCTAATTCAGTCTCATTATATAAATGTTACTTATTTAAATACCATTGTTTTTACTGCTGCTTGTACCTGTATGTGATGCTGCTTGTTTTTTATTCAAGTTAGTATTAATTTACTGGGGTCCCGTGACAGTCGCTAGACTCTGGGACCCTCGCCTGTATACTGCATTTATGTAACCAATTTGTACACAATAAATTCTTATCTTATCTTAAAAAGAAACAAAAAACTTTGGGATGTCTTTTTTTTCGTGCACTGAAAGGGCACTTAAAAAGAAGGGTGAAATGGTATGTTTTTAAATTCAGTTCTTAATATTTTGAAACCAGAAATGTAGACGAATAAAACCTGTTTAGCTCTTTCCTTCTATTCCCGCCATTTTATTCCTGAAAAACTGCGCAAAGATTCCACTGCGTCTGAGAATATCTCTGAAGCTGCCTCCAATATCTCAGTATTCATTTCGCACTCAGGCAGCGCAGTTATGGCAGTCAAAAGCCCATCAAGTCCATCAAGGGGAGAAAGACTAAAATATACTTTGTACCGTTTCCAAAAATTCCCTACAAGTATAATGTTTTTAAGGAAATGCCACGGCATAGCTAATAATTTTTTCTCAGCACAGGCATTGTCAAATTCTAATAAAATAAAACGTCAGGTTTCTTTAAGAATTTGATAAAGCTCTCGCTGCATGAAAAGCAGTTTTAAATCGTCTTCCCTGGGACTGCGTTGCCGTGGGTTTACAATGGAAACCATTATGTTCTGTGAAAGCTTAAACGAGCCGTGAAAGAAGCAGTTTTGAATGAACCTGTGCTAATGCGTTTTTGTTCCCAATACCTTTTTATTCCGCAGAACTCCAGTTATTTCGATTTCGCTGATATCACGAAATACAGAAATGGAATCTTTGCCTTGAGGTTGTGTACACTCAGATGATTACATCGAAAGCAGCAAACAGTTGTCGGGCCAACCTGAACGAAATTGACAATAAATACATACCGTAAACTTGCAAGAAAACAGTGACCTAGGAACAAAAGACTAGGTAAGGATGTTAAAATACATATTTTAACAGCAGTCGCTAAATATTTGGCTGTCTTTGTCAGTCCAGCATCTGTGGCAAGCCCCCAGCGCATGCAGTTTTGCAAATATTGGTGCTTCCAAATGTTGAAAATATTTTTTAATATGTTGCAGATAAAATAAAATAATAATAACGCAAATCAAATTCAAGAAATAGGCTGGCTGTTCCCGCTGAAAAGGGTATAAATCATTGGCTCTCAGGAAGACAGTCATGCTAGGTAAGGAAAATTGCACATGGTGTATGCTTTACACAGCGCCGTTCAGAAGCCGAGGAGCCTGCAAAACAAAACAAAAAGATAAAATTTAACATTTTCACCGCTTTCGTGCTCGGGATATCTGAGTTTGCTTGTCTGCTATCGCTGACCTCTTTCTGTTTTCATACTGCTATTTTAGACTATTCTGAAATGTAATATAACCCTGGAAAAGTGTTGAAATGAAACGGCACAACAAAAAAATTCCTAAACATGCCATTTCGACGCAATCAAAACAAGTGATCGCAGTAGCTTTAATACTGCCGGAAATTTTTTACTGCATTCATTAAGGTTTGCTAAGATAACAGGGATTGTTTGTTACATCTTGGTCACGACATATTTTGTAGAGCTTCCACATACCACTGCACAAAGAATACAGTTCAGGGTTAGCTTCTCAGAACGCTCTTTTGAAGTAGGAGTCCTCGCTTGCGCGTACCACGTTTTCACTTAAGGCAATGTAAGGCAAAGCGATAGGGCAACAAGTTTGTAAATGAGAGTACGAAGAGGACGTCCAGTGAAGTTAAAATGTTGTCTCAAATAGCCACTCAAGTTGAGTCAGCTTCAACTTTAGGATTCCAGAAAGTTCTTTGGAGATGCTACTCCAGAATATTATAAAAAGCGGCTCGCCCGGCGAATCACTTCGTCACGTAGTTACCACATGTGGCCTTAAAGGTTATGAGATGAGGGGGCACAGCCCTGTTGAGTAGCAGGAGTCGCTGCGCAATTCTGGCACAGATACGCTCCACGGGGAGACCAGTGTTGACGGCGATTGGCAAGCGTCGATTCTGTTCTTTGGTGCAGTTGGTGAAATACTTTTAGTCGGCTTGCTCCCGAAGAGGTCACTGAAGTGCTCACCTCATGTGTTTTGAAAACTGTTTCGCAGAGAATCATGATAGTCTGTGAAATGGCTTTTCTTTTTTCATTTTTGCACGACTTGTCGCTCAAGGCGTTACACAGCAATATTCGTTTTCTATGGCACAATTTTTATCTCGGAAGGAGTTTCTACTTTTAGTCAAGCTGAAAGTTTGACACCCTCTGTATTATCTTGCTAAGCTGAAAGTTTTATGCTTGCCATTTTGGGAAGTTGCCCGACGAATAAGGAAGAAAAAATGCGCCCTGTATTCTTGTGGAAAATACTCAGTAGAGAAAATTTACTTTCCTGAACTTAATGTCACACCAACTAGCCCAGCAAAAGGTACTGTTAAAGGAAATTTACTGCGAGATTAAAAATTACAATTCCTAAATAATCCTACGGGTATGCGCTCAGGAGACCACTGAAGACAGCCCGCGAACTCACTGTGGCTATTTGAAAAACAGGCCAAGCCAGAGGCGCCTTTTGGAAAGAACTGGTCAGTTTTCTTTACCACGCTACAAGTTGCTTTTTTTTTACTCGAGGGGAAAAAATGACTGCGGCGTAGCTCGGCTAAGCCCGGCCATGCAAGCGAAAGCTTTGTTATGCGTGGTTATGCTGTGTTTCTAAGCCAGGTTAAACTCAACCTCTTCGTCCGTCGCAGGCAGGAAGAAGCAGCGGCTGCCTCCAAAGGTCTTCGCTGCCGCCTTTCGGCATCCTTCAACCGCCGTTGAGCCAGTGGACGCTCCCGTTCTTCGTCGACACTAGATTGGCACTTTTAACTTCCCTACCTCTAGCTAACTACTTAGCACGGCTGGCAATGTCAACCCGGTGATCAGACTCAGCCCGTCGTGTACGGTACCGTCCCCACGGCGTAGATAGTTCCGGCCGACTCGCTTCATACACAGCGAGGAACTGCGAGGCAGCAGTGTGGATGGCAGCGAGAGCGGCGCCGTCAGCCTTTCAAGCGAACGGCGAGTCACGAGGATGGTCATGTGACTGACCCAGTTGCAGGCAAATGTAAGTTGAAGGTAAATTGAACGTAAAAGTGCTGAACAACTGCACCATTCACACCTGAGAGCGCTCCAAGGTTAGGCGTGAAATTGTGTAAAGCGACCACCGCAAAATGCAAGCTCATCCGTCGAGTCTATTGTGTCTCAGTTTTGAAACCGAAGGTGGCGTCGTTCAGGTCAAAACAGGTTGAACTAAGATACTTTACATATTGCACATAATTGCCGAATTACTGGGGATTATATTCGTTATTCATTTAAAACCTGCAACGCCTATGTGACATCATTGAGAGGCCTAGAAGGCTTTAGACACCAAATCCAGAGTGGTTTGTCGCACCACATCACAATTGGCAGTGAATTCCCTCCCTTGATAGTTCGTTGAAAATGAGAATACTAGATGATGTTTCTGTGCGGCCACACTTTGTAGTCATCGTCTATTTGTGAGTATTTATAATACGGTGAGTGCAAATATGAAGATAATAAAACTCCTGTTTGATGAAGTTAGACTGAGGAGAGGAGCTTTAGGCGGCGTTTTCTCAATGGCGCCCAACCCATTCCTTTTTCGTGCTGCTTATGCTAAGAAATCGGTCATAGACTCCCAGCATAAATCACCTGCAGCCGACTGGATACGCCCAACCATCTGCACACGAATATTATAAACCCGATCCCACACAGGCCACGAACAGATAGGAACAGCGGTTGATTCTTCTTGCATCCCCGTATGGGCTCGTCGTTTTCGAGCGGGTTCTTGCTCTCGCACTCATCATATTATTGTTAACTTGCTCGCTTAGACGGTCCTCTTCATGGTACTCTAATAGATATTTGCGAGTTGGCGCGTCTACGTGGGAAGTATGTTTTTGTTTTTGTAGCATGTATGCGAACACCCCAGTACTGAAACGCGCACTACCACCACGAGCAGCTTCAGGAAGAATATCGCGGACACTGACATTTTCGGCGAAACATAGGTTGTTCTCACATAGCTTTCTTGAAGCTTAATAATGCTCTTTTTTGAATTTTGGGGACATGGCTAAATCTCAATGGCTAGTTAAGCGGGATTTACGACTGCAACAATTTTCGCAACCTGACCCTCGAGTTAATACACAATGCGACTGCGTTTTTTTTTGCTCGTCTCTTTTAGTCTTCTGCTGTTTCAGCCTTTTTGTTTTATTTCCCAATGCTGTCCAAATTTCGCATAGGCAGGCGAAGCGGGGGGGGGCGGCGGGGCAAAGGGAGAAAGAGGCACTGGAAACGTTTTGGTACTCAGCAATTGGAACGCTGCACGAAGTGCTCATAGTGTACGTTACACGAGGAAACTATAATTTATGCCTGCGATTATTCGCTTGACTGTGTCAATTCGAAACAACCTGTATGACTCCACAGAGAGAGAGAGACTTTAATGAATAAAGGAGAGGCCTGCCTGGTTATTAGCCTAGCATGCTACACCAGGTATGACACTATAGAGATCGTATCCCCTAGTTAGTCATCAGTACGTGGTGCTGAAAGGTTAGTTAAAGAGTAGTTTTTCACGGGCTTCTGTATTTCTCAAAGCGCATTACGGTTTCTTTCTTCAACAGTACAGTTGCACTGAAAACTGTGATGTGATCCTATTTAAGGGAAAAAACGCCTCTCCTGCATCTATTCTAAATATCCGTCAAGGAGGGACGCCGAAGGAGGCCACATGAGTCCACTTTACGAAACATTCTGCACCTGGATCGCCGTTACAGTTGGCACTACTGTGCAGGAAGCTTAATTTTGATAACATTTTATTTTAATAAGGTGTATTGTTGATGTAGTTGGTCCATGACGACTTAAAACCAACAGCAGAGAAGAAACAGACACAAGCAAGAAGCACACAGACGTGGACGAGGCTCTATGTTTCTTCCTTGTGTCTGTTTCTACGCTGGTTTTATGTGAATGTTTTATTTCTTTTGAAAACAGCAAAGCCACTGTGCGTTTGTAGTATGCGCCGCATAAAGAGCTAGCGAGGTGCATTTGTGCCCGCTCTTTTGAGCGGTTCTAGGGTGAAATGAAAGAGAGTGAAAAAAAGTGTTAAGCTTCCAATGATTTGTACGTTGCCAAATTGTGTGGCTCAAAAGTTATGTGTCCTATTTGTTACAGCTTGGCTTCACTTGCACCGAACTCTACCTGCACAGAGTGAGAGTTAGGCCAAAATGCTTGCACTCAAACATTCCAGAGACAATTAATCACATTCTTTCCAAGGGCACTCACTGAACTGTTCCGAGGAGAGACCTGGAAGCCACCGGAAGACGACTGAACTTTCGTTCTCTCTCCGCTGAAAATTTCTTATGCCAAGGGTGAAACTCTTTGATCGATAGAGAGCGACGAAGTGCATTCTCAAGTTTATATGTGCGGCAGGCTCTTATGCGCATCTTTGACACTTCACTTAAAGGGCACCTGCATCCCTTTTTGAGAATTCCGCGATATTCAAGGATTCAAATTTCAAAGGTTGCAGGTAAAGCATGTTAACTGTTCTTGCGCTATCATTTAAATTTGTAACATAATAAATGATTGAATGTTAGGCTTCTCCTCAAAGCACTAGAGAAGTGCCGACAAGTTCGGTTGCACGTCACGGAAGGTAAGAGTTCAAATTACCGCTGCCTTCACCCACATCCTGCCGTGCCTTGTTTGATGCTGCTACACGACTCTCGGCGGGCTTTTCCTTCAGTGGCGTTGGCATTTTCCGTTTAAAGCAAGCGCTTATGCGCTGGAAATGTACCGGTACCTTTGATGACGTCATCATGAGCCCCCTCCTCTAGTTGGCGCTGTGTGCTGCGGAAAAGCTTGAAGGCCTTCGCCATTTCAATCGGTAATTAAGTCGCCATTTCAAATCTTAGCAAAAAGGACTTCGCACGCTTTACCTGCAAGTTTCACAACCCGAAAGACGCGGGTTGAATCCCGGCCGCGGCGGCTGAACTTCTTTGGAGGAGAAATTCTAGAGTCCCGTGTACTGTGCGATGTCAGTGCACAGTAAAGAACCCCAGGTGGTCGAAATTTCCGGAGCCATCCACTACGGCGTCCCTCACAACCTGAGCTGCTCTGGGACGTTAAACTCCATGAAACATAAACCTAACCATTCCACTCCTTTAAGCTCCTATATTGCTAAAACATATGCAGTTGCTCTCTAAGGACTGACTTAAACTTCATTCCTTCCAATAGTCTAAAATTGCACAACATGAGGACTGAGGCGATTTTGGTGCGAATAGTTTTGAAGCAAGTGAGGTGAAAAAGCTGCCTTCAAATATCAAAAAAGTTGTCACAGACAAGCACACTCCCGCCCACTCACGCTGTCCTGTATCTTCGCCACTGGAATTGTGTTTTTCGATTGTTATCGCCGTCCAGCATAAAGCATGGCTTTTTTGTCGTCCTAAATATCTGTGTGCTGTTAGTGTGCCCCGCTGCAATCTTGCGATGGTATTGTTAACATTGTACTTCGATTGTTATGCGTTTGTGTACTGCTATAAAGCACCGGCGGAGATAGCGCACCAAAATAAAAAAAAAATGTATATGGGAGCGCTGAAGAGGACGTTACGCACAGGAATACGCATTTCCTGAAACAATACTTAGATGCGATAGCAGACACGCAGATGGACAAGAGCTAACATCGACAATGCCTGAACAACCACAACCTAGCGGCTCTAAAATACATAGTTCGTATGCATGCATGTAAAAACGCCCACATGGGCAAACTAACTCCCATGCACGCCTCAGGGATGTTCACAGAGCGCAAGCAAAGACTTTTCAGGGGTATCTTGCCACCGAGTAGTTGAGAGAGGCACAAAAAATGAATGACATGCGTTTTTACCAGTAAGCTACAAGAAACTAGAAACCTCGACAGTAGGAATATCCGGTTTATTGACTGTTATAGTGGGATCATGCGATATGCGAAAAAACTGCTATCATAAACAACTTTCGTTTGAAGAAATGGTTTTGTCCACAATTCAGTTCAACAAACACATTCACGAAATTGTTTTGCTGTGTCCTAATACTATGTATCTGGTTGAGGTGCACTTTGAAAGATTCTGCATACGCCGGCAAGCATGAAAGAGGAACATCATTTTTGTATGCCTTCGTGCTTCATGAATTTTATCTCAATTAGTAACCTCGCTCATCGTATGCTGTGTAATGATGCATCATTTCTTCCCTCCACCGTCTCGCAATAGTTCGTTTTTGTTTTTGCTCAGCTCTACAAGCTTTACTTTCTTTTTCAACCCGAATAATTACCAGTTTCTTTCCAACTGAACAGGAATTCGGTTTTCGGTGGATCAAAACTTCCGGTTTCTTAAAGCAGTAATTAGGACTTAACGCCTATTCTTGTGCGAGCAAAGAGGACGACTAAGAGAAAAATAGAGCTCTACCAGATCTTGGCGTTTGCTCAAAGTTGTCAAGTAAAACTCTCTATATATGAAGTACATCATTTTACCGAGTCTTTAAAGTGGACGTAGTCAGCTTCTTCGGTCACCCTGCGGGAGCTTTTGTTTAAAATTCTTTGTCCTCTTCGACAGCAGAACCAGCCAGCTATTCTCGTCAGGGTCCACAAAGAGTTCGAGGACCAGCAATGGTCTGCACGACGTCTCTAAAGCGTGTAGGACGAACATGAGAGCATTGGGAAAATTTTCCACGGGGAGGGTCAGAGACGCGAGAACTTCCATTTAATGCGATTGGCGATGTTTTGACCCTATGAAAATGATTTTCGTTTGCAAATCCTTGATGCTTTAACGTCAGGCGCAGTCTTTTACTGTTACCGCGCTGACATGGTAATGGTTCTCGAGCAACTCTGGTCATCACGCTAACAGCTTTCCGTTTTCAACCTATAAGAATGAAATAAATATGGAACATTGTGGCTCTGTGAGAGTTTTGCATGCCTGCTGCCAACACTGTTACCTAACTCTCTGGTGCCCCCGCTACTATTGCCTTCTCTTCTAATCCAGTCCGGTATGCTCTACAATCACCTGTTATGTTGCCTTCGCATGACATACCCTACCCAAGCCCAATTCATCGCCTTGATTTCAACTATAGGTGTCATTTACCGCGGTTATGTTAAAAAAAAAAGCAGCACACAAGACAGAGGACCAGAAGAAAAAATTACACAGGACGAGATCTGACACACAACTATGTCTTTTTTGATAAAACTTGAGGTATACAAAGGCGAAGGAAAGGCATGACACGTAAATTAAAGGTACACATTAACCTTGCACCAAATCGCCCAAATGAACGTTCTACTAAGCCGAGTTTGTTCCCTGACCCACTCTGCCCGCTTCCTGCCTCTTAAAGTTACACCTATCATTTTCCCCTCAATAGCTCGCTCCGTTGTCCTTAATTTAAGGTGAACTCCTTTCGTTAGCCTCTACATTCGTAGATGTGCTAGATGTGCTCGCTTTCCGAATACTTCAAAATAGCTGTTAAATGGTTCTGTGCTGGAGATTACGATATCTCTGTGCTCGTCCCAAGAACCAAGCCTCAAATGACGCAAGGTGCTTCAGGGAAAAGTAAAAACGCCACAAGAAAATCTTTCTTGGTCTTGAATTCCAACAAACAAGCCGTAGCTATTTTCATGCAAAATTAGTTGTCCTAGCACATACCAGAGACTTCTTGGTATGTTTAAATTGTTTTACCTTCTCAGCAAAATAGCCAGGAAATCATGTGTGTCAGCTATTAGGACACTAATACGCATTATTTTAGTGAATAAATTTGAAAACAGTGGTATGTGGGCGCGGCATTACGTTAGCTACAAAGCGAGATTTAATTCACATTGGCCTCTTCCCTTTGCGTGCATGCCGCAGTTGCTTACTAAGGAAGCAACGCTGATATAAGTAAACAAATTAAAGAAAGCGACAGGTAATACCTGATGACAATGACAGGTTTATGCCAAATATTAAACAATAAATTGCCACACATTCACTTGAACATACAAACTGCACAGTCAACAACAAGAGCGGCAACAATATCTTCATGCAAGAGTGTTAATACCTTTCAAGAATTTAACAAATTTGGCGCTTAGAGGTACGTGTAAGCCACCTCTGCATATAAGTTATGCGGCCGGGGGACGCAAAGTGTGATGACAGTTGTCACAGCCTTGCCCATAATTTAGATAAAATCAAATAGTGATTTTGTTGGTGCCTGCAGTAATCGGGCATGCTCGTTTCAAAAATGGAAGGCAGTCATATACATAGACAATTATTTTGAAAGAAATCTAGCGTGTCAGGTTCCGAGATATGCGCCTGCATATTTCAAACTTAGCTGTTGGGCTAGAGCGCCGGAGATAACGGCATTTCAGAAATTCTGCCAGCTAATATAGATATCACTTGCGTTTTGCTACAAGCCACTAATTAAGGAGAATAAGAGTAATAGCTAAAAGGTTAACTACTGAATATTAGTTAACCAGCCTACGGTTAGTACGTGTTACCTCTATTCTTATGCGCTGCACCATGGAGAATGTTACGCTCAAAAAAAGAAGTTTTCTTTTCCAATGCCCTATTTTTAAAATTGCGGAACACTTCAGATAAAACACCCAGTAAGGGTGCACATGCCGCTGGTGCGCTCGCTAATGAACCCAGAAAAACTTCATATCTTCTCCGCATAATGAGTGAGAAAGTTCCAAACACCTAAGTGTGCTTCGTAATAATGTGCTCGCAGCTGTGCGGCTAGTGACATAATTAAGCATCCAAAAGATTGCTCACATGCGTGGATTCCGCTTCGCATAGAATGTGCTGACACAGCTTAACTGACACAGCTTAGTTTTAATGTGCTCACACAGCTAAGCTTCCCAATGAAGCCTGACATATATTAGGAGACTGCCTTAGATGCAATGCTGTTGAGCACAACTGCGCATTACATGTCGCTATTTGCTGAAGCAAACACTTCATTAAACCAAGCCGACGCGTCGTTTTAATGACACAATTTTGTAAAAAAAGTGGCGGTCGACGTTGTCATTCACAAAATGCAGTGCCGATTGCGTTCCTTAATGCTACCTTCATTGCACCTGCTGTCGAATCAAGGAGCATTCATGACCTCGTTAAGAACACTTTTTGCGTTTTTCTCTTTGAGAGAGCAGCTTCTTATTCCCAAACTCATCGAGCATTCAGCCCATGTTTTGACAAACATATTTCATGAAAGCTGCACTCACTACTGTAAGTCCTCAATTTCTTCCAACAATACGCTGTCAAGCTGGCTTGTGTTCCTTGAGGTCAAGATGCGACCATTTTTGCCCCTGAGTAAGATCGTAGAGGGCGTGGAGATTCGACTGCTTGCGTTCCTGTCGTCAAAGTTGTTGTGAGGCCCAATGTAACGTGTCAGTGAGCGCACAGGCCACGTGTGTTTGGATTTGGAATCCTATGCATACTGAGAAATCGGGTGCAGAAAAAATGAGAGCAGCTTTTTGTTTACATGCGCTGCGATGCCTGTTGAGCAGCTGTGAAAAAATTACAGTACAAAGGAACTGAAAAAATATATTGCAACATTTTTATACAAAAACCTTTTTAGAATCTCAGTTTATTCGGATAAAAAGTAGGAATATACGTCCTGGGCTCTATATTGAAGTAGTGGTTACAATTTTTAATATTTTGTTGAACCGAGAAGATTTAAACACATGAGCGATGAGATCAAACAGTCCGACCACTATATACATGTGTATTTTGAGATAAACTCGCATGTTTAGCACAGCATTCATCCTTTATTGGCCAAGAGTGCTTATGGAAAAAAGAGGAACACTTTATTTTGAGGAAACAGCGATACGCGTTATGAAATCCATTATATACAGTTTGTGTGACTAATGTGTTTGCGTAAGATTTTTGAAGCGCCTCTGAAGAGAGTGAATAAATAAACTCTTACGTTATATAAACAGCGACAACTCTCTATAAGTGCTCGTTTTTTTCTGTATCATTGTTAGGTTGTTTCGACACGACATGTACACATATTTGAGTTCTGCAACTACTAAACAGTGAAAATATAAAGCTTATACTTAGTCTCCCCACGCAGCACAAAGAAACCAACTTTATTCTTGTTTTAAGCAAGATGGTTCTATATAACTCCCGCAGCTGTACAAAACTACCGCTGCACAGAGTTGAAGGAAGAGCAAAATAAAAGAGTGGGGAATATCATCGGCGCTATAATTCTTCTAAGCTACCATATTCAGTGTGTTGAAAAAGAATATGTAAGATTTTCTAATTTTTCATGAACCTCGATTTGACAAATAAGTGCGCAGTTGTCGCTTCAGCTCTGCTTTTGTTAACGTCCCAAAATATTTTCACTCAAACAGTACACCAGAACCCTAACCTGACGGACGTTCATAGAGATTGAAATTGTGTTTTCATGGAGCCACACACCAAGCACCATTCCACAGAACAACACACACTGCCTTGCTTAACATTAAACGTGATGCTCACTTCGGGTGTAGAAGAGCGGGCGTTCTTTAATGTCCTGCCATAAAAAGCTCGAACTTCAATTTTACTATGTTACTTAGCTACAACAAGAGCAAGACACCCTCTGACTGCCACGAGAAATTACAGAGCGCATTGGCACGCAAGCAATGATTGAACCTTAACGCTTAGAATCTCTGGCTTCAGTACGTCTTAATTTTCGCTGCCTTGTGGCGTCGTGGAAGCGTGTGGGTGTTTCCAGGTATGTCTTCCTCTGGCGTCAGCGAGACGTCACCGCATTCTTCCTTCCCGCTATACGGTGCCTCCCTGGAAGCGGCGAACACCTAATTTTTTCGTTCTGAAAGGAATAACGTATAAATTGGATTTGCCATTGGTTCTTCGCTCATTGCAGTAAATAAAAGTTTTGCATTTTCTTAGCCCTTTGAAGAAAAGCATATTTCGCATCACAAAGCTTTTATTTGAATCTGGGTGTCTTCAAATTACAAAACAATATTTTTTTGTTTAATCATTCTGAGCAACTGTTCTAATTTTTCAATTTTCTAATCTTCTAATGTTTCAATTTTTTATTAGCTCTCCATTCGGTACTGGTGCTGGACCATGTTGGGACTGGGAGTCCGAGCCATGAAACGGTCGAGGCGACGGTGAGTAATAGGACGTTTATGTACAGTATGTACTTAGGGCTTTTACATGATACAAGGGTCAAGAGCACCACGGGCAGGCACACAGAAGAAGGGCGGCCCCGGCGGCGAGCGTAGCTCCGGCGTGATGGCTCTTCTGCTGCCCGTCTGCTGCTCGGGTTCAGCGTGGCTCCGTTTTTATAGCCGCTGGTAACGGTTACGGCAGCCAGCCGTTCAAATCCTCCAATCACTGGCCACCGTTCAAATTAGACCAATGGTCGAGAGCCGGCGAGCGTCGGAGGAATTCGCACCGACGGAGAGGAGGAGAGGAGGAAGGGTCCGTGTCGGCGCCGCGGCGGCGGGATGAGTCACGCTGCATGTCGCGACTTGTCCGAGATTCTGGGACTGCTTCGAGCGCCGGCGGGCGCGCAGCGCTTGTTTTCAGAGAAGCTAGCCAGCGAAATGGGAGCTCCGGCACTACAGCACCACCGCCGCCAGACAATGCGCCACGAAGACGAGCTACTTCCGCGTGGCTCGGATGCGGGGCGCGCTCGTACGCCAGGCTCCTCCAAGTTCTCGTCGAGTGTTCAGCCGCAGGAAGCTCCAGGCTCCTTTCGGAGAACGGGTCCCGCTCGTCAGGACAGGATCACTGCTCCGCAGCCTTGACGCCCAGGTGACTGGATCAGCTTCGCTCGGTCCTTCGGAAGAGCTTGCTTCTTAGCATCGGTCGTTGATCGTTCTGCATGTTGCCAAGAACCGACCGACAACAGGCAACACCCAACACGAGCAAGTGCCCTCCGTCACCCGTCAAAACACCAGACTTAAAGTCACAAAAGTCTGCTGGCTACATTTCCGTCCCCTTTTTGTTCCCTCTTCCACAAGAGACGCATGTGGGAGACGAGAACTATAAAGTAATAACTCAGTGTCAAACACATGTCACAGACAGAATAAAATGAATGCAAAGTAAATTTGCTCTCCTGAGATCACTCGGCCAGGAAAACACTCAGCTGAGGCCACAAATGAGGACATTAATTTTTCCCGGATCTACGAGCGAACTTAACAGCTGTTCGCGAAGAGACAAAATGTAGGTCACGAGGAGGCGAAGCCAGCCTTGCTTAGAACACACGGCTTAGTGCGTTTTCCTTGTATCATGTAGTGCGTTAGTTCGCGTTTTCCTCGCTTCTAACGGACGGTAAACGACACCCGCTACAGCGGAAACTATTGACTCTGCCTCTTTCGCTGTGTTGCGCTTTTCTCTCTCTCTCTCTACTACCGTGGTAGCTAACGTCTCTGCCTCTTTCACGGTAGACGCGCTTTTCTTTCTCTCTCTACTACCGCGGTAGCTAATGTCTCCGCCTCTTTCGCGGTATACGCGCTTTTCTTTCTCTCTGTACTTGTCTTTCCAGTTTCTACGGGAGCTACAGTACGAGAGCGATTCGTTTTCATAGGCTGGCAACTTGTCCCTTTCTTTGCGCTTCGCGCGCCAGTCGCGACGTCCCATAGCGAGTGCGCAACGCTTCCGATGGGACCGTTCTTTCTTTCTCACTGTTCGTGGGGGCAAGTCAGACCTTGCACGAGTCTTGACTTTCTCGCGCGTCCGTTTGCCTTTCCGCTCGGTGTGTAGTTCGCCTCTACACGGCCTTTTGATTTTACGCCTACTAAGTGGCGTCATTTCGAATCGCGGCTTTCTATCGCGATAACTGTGCTTGGCTGAGCGCTTAGACGGTTTCTTCTTGGCAATTTTCTTGCCCCTGTCACTGCGGCCTCGTACAATCTTTCGTTCTTTGAGCCATACACGCGCTTTCCTTCCGCGCGCGTGCCGCTCTCTGTGGGAGCGCGGTTTCTCCCGTGAATGCAGCGGAAAGCGAGAGCCCGCATGAGAGCACGTGCCTTTGCGCGTCTCGCTCTCTCTGTGCTGGCGGCAAGATTCACACTTGTCCCGCTCCTTAATTTTTCGCCTCCCGGGCAGCGCTCTCTTGTATCTCGGTTTCCCACCAAGATACTCTTTCCCGCACAAATACTTGTGCGATTTCTTTTTGCAGTTTATTCGAATGCTCAGATCTATGTGCCTCGACACACTGATGCGTTTTGCTTTGCGCGATAGTAATGCCTCGCACATTTCTTTAGCTCTGGTTCTGACGCTAGTTTCAGGGCTGACAACGTGACTGACTTTACTGAAGTCATTTTGCCGGCGACGCTGGCGCTTCCGATGGTGGAAACCCGTTTTCGGGCGTTTGCCCTTTCTCTCTTTTCGGCGGCGCCCGTCTTTCTTCTGCCTGCCTTTCATCTTTCGGCGGCACCACTCTTTCTTTTGCCTACCTTTCATCGTCTTTCGTTGACAGCTCTCTCTCTTGAGCTTGCCTTTACTGACCTTTCGGCGGCAGCACTGTTTGTCGGTCACCTTGTGGTGATAGCTCACTTTTCGGAACTGGCTGTTACTTTCCTTCTGGTTGCAGCTTTCTTTCTCGTGCTTTCCTATCATTTTCTCCTGAGGAAGCACATGCTGCTTTCGTCGCCTAGGTTCCTGTTCTCTGACAATGTCACTATGATTCTCAGCCGATTCACGTGCGCTACCTAGATCAGACCTGTCTTTGGCGCCTTCACTAAGTTCCTCAAAGCTGCGCTCTTCCTGCTCAGCGTCTTTGAGTGCGCATTCGTCCTCATCTTTTTCGGACGGGTTGACGTCTACCGCCCCTATGTCGTCTGGAACGTTCTGTTCTCCACTGTCGCCCAGCGCCTTAGCTTCTTCAGGCGCAGACGAACCAGTGTTTTCTCCTGACATTAGTGTTGACACGCAGCTCGCGTCGTGCTCCTGGCGCGTTTCAGCTGATAGCGGATGAGGGTCGGCTCTGCACTCAGTCGCGGTGTTCCCGCTACTGCAGCTGCTTTCTGGAAAGTCGCAAAGCTCAGAGCAGAGCGAAAGCACGGGACTCGTTTTGCATTCCTCGCCAGAGACACCAACGCACAACTCAGCGTCCGCAAACTCTCCATGCGCCTGCTTCCGTTGATCGTAAGTTTCGGGTTTCTGCATCTCTGCCGAACGCGCTGAACAACACGGTGTGCCGTCCTCATCTACTTCGCTTGCGTCGGCGCAAGTGTTTTCACTAATGTCCAGACGGACGTCCTCTCTGCCCTGTTCGGCAACTTCTCCTGCTTTCGACACGCTAGGAGATTCGCTTTCCGGTAACTCCGCCACAATCTCAATGGGCGAGACCTCTGTTAGTGCATCGTCCGATGCTGTGACTACCTTATCCGATGGTGTAGAGGTTTTTCTCAGTTGGCGAATGCGGGGCAATTCCCAATGTTACAGCAGCAGTTACATCTGCCACGTACGGACTACCTTCCTCTGTGCCGCACTGGCAGCTCTGCTCTACAGCTACGCACTCTACCTCTGCGTCACGATCTTCCGACCCTTCAGCATTTTCGAGCCACTCTAAAATGTCGGCTTTAAACTGGTAAGGAAAATCGTTAAACGATGGGGTGCTATTCTCTCGCAGGTACCTTTGGCGAAGGTCCAGCGGTGACACGTTATATCTCGCCAGTAAGAAGCTTTTCAGCTCATCGTAATCCGCCAAGCCGTCGTCCAACAGGCGCTTGACAACGTCATACGCTTCGCTGGAAAGCAGGGTTACCAACTTCTGTGCCCAACCATTCCGCTCAACGCGCTTTCTCTCGCAGACGCGCTCGAACTCCGCCAAATATTTCGCCATATCTTCGGCGATCACGAAGGGCTGCGGCCTGTCTCTCAGCTTCTGACCGTTAGTCTCATGCAGAGCGGACAATGTTTTATATCTCTCGAAATCGAGCTCATGCGCTTCAAGCTCCAGGTCCATCAGTTTCTTAGCGCGGGCATGCCGTTTTATCTCAAGCTGCCTCCGTTTTTCTGCCTCCTCGCGCTCACGTTCTGCCTGTTCGCGCTCAAGCTGCTTCTGTTTTTCAGCCTCTTCGAGTTCAAGCTGTTTCTGTTTTTCTGCCTCCTCGCGCTCACGTTCTGCCTGTTCGAGCTCAAAGCGTCTTTTCGCCTCCTCGCGTTCACGGCGTTCTTTGGCCTCCTCGCGCTCACAGCGTTCTTTGATCTCATCCAAGGTCTCATTGGCTTCCTCAGACGTTACATTCTCCTTTCGCATGATCTCGAGAATCGCATGCTTTCGTTTTGCGGGGCCCAAATCAATGCCCAACTCTTCACAAATTTCGATGAGTTCCTTCACTTTGAAGTTCTCTATCGCACACAATAGCCTCTTGTAGTTTGCCCTTTTCTTAGAATTCCCTTGCCGTTCACTACTATAGCGCTACTAGTATGACACGCGCAAGTAATTCTTTCCAAAACGCCTTGTTTACTCCCTCTGCACCAGCTTTCGTTTCAAAGCGCTCCGACTTGGCTCGAAACAGCAAAGCTCTCTACAGTGCTACACACCCAGCCCTACTCTAGACTACAATCACGTGTGCTAGAGCAGTCTGGCGAATTGAGGGGAAAACATCAGGCACTCACCGCGCCGAGGTAGCTGATGCCGGTCGATCCCGCAGCTGCCATCCACTGTTGGGACTGGAAGTCCGAGCCATGAAACGGTCGAGGCGACGGTGAGTAATAGGACGTTTATGTACAGTATGTACATAGGGCTTTTACATGATACAAGGGTCAAGAGCACCACGGGCAGGCACACAGAAGGGCGGCCCCGGCGGCGAGCGTAGCTCCGGCGTGATGGCTCTTCTGCTGCCCGTCTGCTGCTCGGGTTCAGCGCGGCTCCGTTTTTCTAGCCGCTGGTAACGGTTACGGCAGCCAGCCGTTCAAATCCTCCAATCACTGGCCACCGTTCAAATTAGACCAATGGTCGAGAGCCGGCGAGCGTCGGAGGAATTCGCACCGACGGAGAGGAGGAGAGGAGGAAGGGTCCGTGTCGGCGCCGCGGCGGCGGGATGAGTCACGCTGCATGTCGCGACTTGTCCGAGATTCTGGGACTGCTTTGAGCGCCGGCGGGCGCGCAGCGCTTGTTTTCAGAGAAGCTAGCCAGCTAAATGGGAGCTCCGGCACTACAACCAACAATTCCAGTTCGCTTTCTTAAATGAGTAAGAATGTTCCTGGGCAGGAAGTGTATGCGGTCTAATAGAAGGAAACATGCATATAAATACACTAAATTAGACAGGACAAAATAAGATGAATGGGGCTACGGGATTCGAATATCCTACATACATCTTTAAGCTTCCTTGTTCTGTTGTGTACGAGATACCGGCATAAATTACCGCCTTGGCGGCCGCTTCTCCGTGCTGTCACAAGAAGAAACATGCTTCGCCCGTGTGATGTTAGTTTGCTGTAATAAAGTCCAGTTTGGTTACAAAATAATCGAGAAACTTATACTTCATGCATCGGAGCTAGGGATGTTAAATCGCGCCATCTTAACTCTACCGTGCGACGCTTTTCACTGCCGCGCAGAAAACTTCAGAGGAAGAATAACATTTGCAAACAAGTGTGCATGAAGCCAAAATTACAAGGTGCCAATTGGGGCAAAATCTCCATTCTTAGTGTTGTATACCACGGGGTGACGATTGTTTGAGGCGCGTATTTTCAGAACATCAACCCCTTACCTCTTGAAAAGAATTCATACAGATGTGAACAAGCTGCGAGAAATTCGAGTATTGTGTATAAAGTATTTTCCAACCAAATAATTATATTTTTTGCGTTCGGTTTAAGGAGTACTACTTTTAATAATGGACGGATACCGACTGCAACACAGCAGGAAATGCATGGCACTGCTCATAAAAGCGCTTATTAAGCTTTGAAATGTGTACAAGGCCTGGTAGGAGTTATTATTTCATTCGTTTTCCATTGCGCAACAAGTTGTTGTTCTATGTTACAGTGTCATCCTGAAGCTTATTAGTTCCAAACGTCATTCCGGAGATGTTTCTTTTATTGACAATACGTATCAAGAGCCAGGAAAAATCTGTCAACATCTGCTTCTTACACAGACTCTTCGTTTATGCTACACACGGGCTGTAAATTTTGTCACATCCCCAAGATTTGTTTCGTATTAAGTCGAAAGGAAAGTGACTAAAATAGGCCGCTTGTTTTCATTTAAAATGCTACTGAGAGAAGTTCTGAGTTGCATCAAAAACAAAAAAGTAGCAGTGGACATCAAATTTGACGCTTTCTTCAAAGCCATTCTTTCAAGACGCGAAATAATTTTTATTTCAACTAATGTAATGTGTTCCCTGAAAGACACCATAACAGGTATATTTAGCATTTTATGGAAATGAATCTGTAGCAAGTGGTCTGTAAAAATCACGAACCGTCTCTGGAAAGACTGCGGGGTCTTAGAAGGAAAGAACTTATCAACAGTACACCCTGTTGAGAGGCGGGGTGGCGTTGTTATATGAAAGTTCAAACCGGTAGTTCCGCACTGATGAAGCCGTGAATCAGGAATGGACCTGTTCGCTGACGCAACGTGGTTTCGTTTTGCAACGGAAATGCCGCAAGTTGATGTTTCTCATCCTATATAATTCCATAAGGCGCTCATATTTGCAACTAACGTAGCAAAGTAAAACTTACAGAGCTGTTTCCTTAAAGGGCAACTGCAGAACATTTTTGAGAACTTCGCGATATTCAACGATACAAATCTCTATAGGCTGTAGGTAAAGCGTGCCAAGTGTTTTTGCACTGGCGTTTAAAATAGTGATATAATCGATGATTCAATTTTGCGCTTCTCCTGAATGCAGAGAAGGAGTGCAGGGAAACTCAGCGTGATGTCACGGACGGTATGATTTCAAATTACCGCTGTCGTCAGCCACACCCTGCCCTGACCGTCGGCAGGGTTTGCCTTCGGTGGCCTTAGTTTTTTCCTTCAAAGCAGGCGTTTGTGCGTTGGAAATGTACCGATACCTTCGATGACGTCATCATGCGCCCCCCCCCCCCCCCCCCAACTTGGCATTTTGCGCTGCGTAGAAGTTTGAAGGGTGTCCTGAGTTTAATCGGTGATTAGTTCACTATTTCAAGTGATAGGCCAAAAAGACTTCGCATGC
Source organism: Amblyomma mixtum (assembly GCF_055824585.1). Classification (NCBI taxonomy): domain Eukaryota; kingdom Metazoa; phylum Arthropoda; class Arachnida; order Ixodida; family Ixodidae; genus Amblyomma; species Amblyomma mixtum. The sequence continues at coordinate 44,195,985 of NC_143020.1, read as the reverse complement.
ATTACCTGCAAGTTTCACACATTCGACGCTCTGAAGCTCGTTGATTTCTAAAATGTATGCAGTTTCCCTTTAAAATTACACATATTTCTACCTAGAGCAGCAATATTTGCAGTACAGAAGCTTATGGTTCAACTCGCTTCATTTAAAAAACATCGCTCTAAACTTTTTAAAGCAGGAATGCACTTCTTTATTGCTTGTCCACTAAAATCTTCCCACAGAACATATGAGCACAGGCACTTCAAAAATTTTTTAGTGTCTATCAGTTTTAAAAAATTGAACCCTGAACATGCATTATAAGGCCGGAACATGCCTTTCTTTCTACTAGATATGAATAATTCACCGTTGCGAGAAGTATCCACCTTTTTTATGTTTTTAGTCTTTCAGTTAAAATGCGTCGTGATTTCTTTCATCTAAGGCAGCAGATGCCTTCTTCACAACTGCAAACTTAATGAGTTCTGAAGAGGCGCGTGTAGACAAAAAAAGATGTCTCATATTTTATTCGTAATATTTTTCGCTTTACACGCCAATCATATTGTTTATGGGCACAGCTTTTAATGCGAAACCACTATTATCGTGGTTCCAACCAAGAATCTCCTATGAAGCTTGACCTTACGTGTGACCTTAGTCAGCCTCGAAAAATAAAATGAAGTTTGCCGCGTGTAGGTTTTCAACCTGTGGCTGTGCGAACAGATCAGCTTCACTAGCCACTGCATGCGAGCACTATGCTTTTGCCGCAGCCGATCACGCCCCGTGCTTAACTAAACACCGGCTAAGTAGAAAGCAAAAACACAAGCCAACCAGACTAAACACATACTTTTGCAAGTCTACTCTGTTTAATCCCGTTAAAACCCTAAGCAAAACCGAAAGTTGTACAAGTTGGATAAAGTGTATGATGTAACAATACCGCAATAGCGACATAGCCTTACTTTTCAGACATCACGATCAGTGCGTACGCGAGGTAATCGAGGCATATCATATTAGGAAATGACAGAATCTGTGTGTCAGTGAGCCCTCTGTTACCATGGCAGACTGTGAAATTCATATCTTAGCCTTCGCATTGCAATGACATCCTTTTTTCATAATGGATTTCTTAGCTGATTCTTCCACAGCGATGAGTGACGCCTGATGCTCACAATTCCTTTTTTTTCCCCTGACTTAGGCTTCCGAGGAGGGGCTGCGTGTATGTTTTATTGTGTTTTGAAAGTGACCTCTATAAATTCCGTGTTTCAGCAATGAACCCCAGTTGCGAGTTAGCGCTTGTATGCGTCGTTTCCTTTCCGTCCCTCGTGTTCCTTTTGCGCTATTGTTACATCATGACCGTTAAAACCCTACCACTTTTTTTTACAGCTTAACTGATGTATGCTTAAAAAATATTGATTATAATAAAAGTTCACTAAAATGTAATGCCTTCTACAGAAGAAAGCTGACGACCAGGTTTGGCGATCAGGTTAAAATCAGAGAAAAGTTAATGGTGATTCCGTGCGGAATTTCTCGCCATGAAAACCTTAACTCAAAAACATTAGAAGGAGCAGCAAAATTTCTAGTGAACAGGGGGCAATGCTGATTTTATTTTGTGTTGCTTGTGTAAGGACAACTCGCCCACGTGCGACTCAATTTTATTCTTGCGCCCCCTGAAACAGGCCAAGGTTTGGGCCAAGGGCTACAAACTTCTCTATTCTGCCGCTGTCACTGTCGTATCACTGCGTAAAACCATGCCGGGTGAGAGCTGTTCTCGTCCCCATTTTTTTCCTTAGTCCTTTCCATCATGAACCTTCTGTCCTGACGACCTTCGCACGTGTGGCAGGGCTGCCGTGTCAACGGCTCCTTGGCTGCTCTTGCCTGTGTCAGTTTTCAGCACTTAGTTCTGCTACTGACGTTGCTTTGATCGAAGGATAAACATTTACGAGAGTAAACAAAGAAAGGGTTTAATCAGAGGGGAATGAATTCCACGTACGCTGCTTTCTTTCGTCGGCGCTGTCGGTAGACAGCTTTTGATGTTAAACCAGCACAAGAGAAAAAAGAACACGCGCTTACAGAGTGCTTGCAAAACGCGTGCGAACGAGAGAAGCCGTAAAACTGGGAGAGTAAGGCATACTGGGAGAGTAAGAGTCCGTTCATGCCGGGCATAATTAATCACGTACGATAAAAGAGGATTTTCTGCAACTGAAGCGGAGATTTTGATGCTTTGGGGGAATACCGAGCGTCATTTTAGCACTTTATTTCGTTGGCTTCCAAAGGCTTTTATTTTTGGAAAAGCGTGGTTATTGTGATTTATTTTACTTAAAGTGTTAGGGCTCTTTTCTGAAGTAATTATGGATTTTACCTTATTTTTGGCATTCATCGCAGTGTTTTGCTGCTTCCTGAACCGATCTGCAAAGTGGTCTCAGATTTAAATAAAAAGCATTTTTTTTTCATTTTTATGTTATTTTTTTAGTGTGTGGTGTAAGATGTAGATCTTAAAAAGTGCTGTTAAATTTATTCTTATGAACTGAGGAGGGTTCCAGGACACTTCAGCAAGCGCTTTAGAGAGCCTACAATGATGCAAACGTGTTCTTTACTGCAGCTTGTTTATTTTGCTAATAAACTTCGCAAGAACTAAATTCAGTCCATTTCTACTAGATGCTCTATATCACGGCGCATTAAGAAATAAATAGAGCGGCACTTCGATTCACCGCTTATTGTCTAAAATAATTTTGTGCGTGGATTACAGAACCACATGAGTTAGGACGTCACAGGAAGCGTCGCGATTGGTTTTAATGCTTCCACTGACGACATGTTGCTGTCCCCATCTAAACTGGTCTCACACCAGTCAATCGCGTGTCCATGTTAATTCATGTATTGAGTTCATTGTAAGGGTAAATGTTATTTATTTTGCAGTATTGAATACGTTTGCTTGCATGACGGCCAAACATTCAATTCCTGGTCCTGTGACATCAGCGCCGTAAGGACAGGGCACGTGTAATTCTCATGTGACACGTTTTTTTGAAGTATTTATATCTGGCCCAGGACCTACTAAGGCCCTGGGCCAAGGTGACAAAGGGCCATGGGCCATGGGCCAAGGTGACATGGGCCATGAGGGGGGGGGGGGGGGGTGCGTTAAACATATACAGGACATTTTAAAGCTGTGTTCTACTGTGAAAGCCAGTTTTACGTAACTTATTAGGTGCGCGAACAGTTTAGACAACTACGTGTGCCAGTAGAGATCAGTTTCGGCTTGTGTATGGATCGTATTCAATAGTATTCGGCGAAAGATACGAGCTTCCGAATGGATAAAGTTTTAGGGGGGGGGGGGCTGGTTCGCAGATTCATTCATTCATTCATTCATTCATTCATTCATTCATTCATTCATTCATTCATTCATTCATTCATTCATTCATTATTAAGGCGAAAGCCTTTAAGGCCTCATATTGTCGTGACCAAGACGTGTTAGCAAATGTGTCCGCGTTTCGGATGCATGCCTTATATGGGCATATGCCAATCAATAGCCAATCGATACTTAATCGGGTGCAATCGAAAGACACCGGAACATGATATAAAGGGATTTCGTGATTATGTCATTGCACTTAATGACTAAATGACTAGTTGATAATTAGTAGTAATTAAGAAGTGGCATGTGGGACTGTGCGCTGCGCCTGTACCTTTACTAACACTAATTATTCACACGTACTATTTAACGTCGCGTTAACTATCGCTAACCATACATTAACTAGTATCACGAAAAATGCAAGTCATGCTTAACTACCATTAACCATCACTAATAGACTTTTCATAGACATTGTGTCGAACTTTCTAGAGAGTTCGATCACTTGACAGGTGAGTGACAAGACGTGATGGATGGCATTACAACAATGGTAAAGACCATTTAGCCACAATTAACCTTTCTAGTTGGACCACATAAATAAATAAAACCGAGTCGAAAATTGGTCGAGTTGGGGAATCGAACCAGAGCATCCGGAGTGCGAGACGAGCACTCTAACCACTCCGCCATGCCAGCTCGATGGTTTGGAATGAACAAAGGCGAGTCTAGCGAATACGGGACCTTCGTTCATTCCCATTTTCCTCCCTGCCCTTACGGCGAGGTTAAGTTGTCCACCGAGAGATGCGAGGTAGATACCACGATATCACGATACATGAGTGTACACGCAACTAATGGTGAAAAGGCTAGTTTACTGACCATCACCGCACCTTTGTCTTGATCTGCTAGAGTGCCTGAGAACGGGGATAATCTCGTAGTTGGTCCATGCAAGGAAGCAAGTACAAAATGCCGAGGAACCCTCACCGCTTGAGTTGTCCATAACATCCAGCTTGCCAGTATTATTTGCAGAGAAAGATGGCGCCGTCATCTTTGCGAGTTTCGCAAAAAGCACTAAATTCACCACGGGAATGCCGGAAGACGAGGCTTCCTATACGGCTTGGAAATTGTTGGGCCGAATTTATGGATTCCGCCTCAGACTGGCAGCGTCACCGATGTGTACCTGTGCTTGGCCACGGTTCTCTCCTCTCCGCGCATATTAATTTATTATGAGTGCAGTCTTCACATTTTCGTTAACGATAAGACAAGTGTTATGCAGGTATCGAAGCCTTCACAGCATTTTTTCGAGGTTTCTCATAGATGGGGTCGCATTGTTATGATTCAATCCACGTTTCATTGCCAAAAGTGGCCACGCCAAATAGGAAACCTCGTCTTCCCCGCCATCCCGCAGCTGTCAATGGTAGATAAACGACAGCACCGTCTGCTTTCCCAACTAGTTATTATTGGTCGATATAATTAATTCTTGTACACACATTACCGGAATTATCAACACAAACTTCTCTCTCACCATCTCCTTTAGTTCTGCCCTGTCATCAAAGCGGTTCCCGCACGCATCCTCGAGCCAATAGCAACGAAGAAATCTCCCTTAAGAACTTTTACCAGCAGTGGATTTAGCGAATGGAGGCTTTTTCAAGGAATATATTCAGGCAATCACGACCACTGCTCGCAGTCCGGTTGAATTACGGAAACAAGACAACATAACAACAGGGCAACTCCGGGAGCCAGCTGCTTGTTGACTTTGCCGGATTAGGTCAAGACTCGTTATCATGCGACACCTAAGATAGTACGCCAGGACAATCGAAAAGATATGTGTGAAACAGTGTTTGAGTCTTGATATCACCAGCCTAAAGTTGTGTCCAGCACGGCCAGCATGACAGCATGCCTCCAGAGACATCCCCAGTGCGCCTCAGCAGATTACAATACCGCGCCCATTTTTCCAGTAAAAAGTACTTGAGACACAAGCTCGCTTTATCCTGGATTTCGCTTTGCGACACCTCATTTGCGAAATAAGCAGTCATTGAAATAAAATATCCCTCTTTTCTTCAGCTATTCGTTTACAATATCTGGTTTCAAAGACGATAAAAAGAGAAGGAATGCAGTGAGTGCGGACGCGAATATTTCCTCGAAAAATTGTTCCCCTTACGACCGAGATATAGAAGGCGACCATCCCGTGAGGAATTCTGAATTCACTTCATTTAAAAATTTCCAACATGTTCAAGTTGAGGGTAACCAAACATCTTAATGCAGCGAGCAGTGTATCCGTAATATTTTAATAAAAAAGAGTAAAGCGAAGTAACAGAGCAGCGCAAGGCAAAAACATCACAAGCAGTGAGTCGCCTAAAGCGAACTGCTCTTAGCTATCGACCTGCCAGCGTATCTGCTCTGCTTTTTCGCAGGTAAACATTTTATCCTTCTGTCTCACCACCCACATGACAGGAAGCGCTTCGCTCAGACACTTCCTGCACGTCGGTGGCTACGGAATGTTTCTTCGATCAGATCAATACTGCTTTGTGTGAGAAATCTCTTCCGGAAAGCGCTTCCTGCCCAAGCAAGTATAAGAGCTTGTTTATGTTTTTTTTTATTTTATCCTTCCCTGATCAGTTCCCTCCATTCCTTCATTGTAATTGCACATTTCTTCCCATCTCCAGGTTGCATACCTGAAAGCTTTTCATTTAGTCCGTGGTTCTTATTTTAGTTATTCTTCTCTACTTCCTTCTTAAAAAGAAACACACCTTCGATTTGGCAGGGATCAGGTTTGCTATTTATTGTACCTCTTGCTACAGTTTTGTCACCTTGTATGTATGTCCCCTATCTGTGACAGTCCTGAAAAGTAAATATAGCGTAGCAGTGTGTACACTGGTTAGCGATGTCTTCTAGCGCCCAAAGCGATAGAAATCCAAATGCGTAATAAAAGCCAGGCGCTTGCGGCGTGCTTTATTTTTCTGAGTTTCTATTCCTCATGGTAGTCCAAAGGCGTCAGAACGTACAATTACTCCTGCACACGAGGAAGTATTCGCTCAATAGGTACCTCCACAACGAGCATACTTTGTACAATTTCACTTTGACGCTGGGAATGTGGGCCCGCAGACTTTATCTACTCCTCTTCTGTGTAGCAATCATGACGGAAGCCAACAGTGACTGAAACCAAGGAACCTAAGGGATGGTTTTTGTTAACTTGTGGCGTTCGTCAATGGGAGAATAATATGATAATTATTTTCTGATATTCTCTCAAACATAATTGATTAGAAAGTAGCAGAAAAACAACCACATGCAATCAAGGCGGAAAGCTGGGCTAGTTGGTGTCTCATAGTTAATTCCTCCTTCTCTGTCTTTGTGCTAGTTTTATGCGCTAGTCTTTTAATTAACCATATGCAGCAGGTAGAATGCGAACCTACGACCTCCGAATTTCAAGTCCGGTGCTCTTAACACGTCCGTCATGTATGTCATAACGAGCTCCTCCTTTTTCGTGCCTTGCCTACGCAACAGCTAACGACGGTCTCGGTTCTGGCAGTCTCGATGCCATAGGGCGCATAAGTACTTTGTCGCACAGTTTTCGCCCCCACTGTTCGACAACGTTCCAAAGTGGCACCCGCGGTTATACAGCATGTACTGCGTCATCCGCTATGGGCGACAGAGGCGCTGGTGAACACTCTCAGGGTTCAGTTACACTGCACATAAAAACCACCGAAACCAGATGATTCGACATCCATCGCCATAGCTGAGTTGGGAGAGCACTGGACGCAAAATACGGAGGTCAGGAGTTCGCATCCCACTGTTGCCTTTTATTCTTTTTTAGTTGTATGGGCAATGTGCTCACATACGCAGTGCACAACACAGTTTCGTAGTTCATTCCGGCATTAAATTTTGTAAATTTTCCGTATGTAATTGGGTTCGTTCATGCCCCTTGTATTCTTGCCACGCCCGCATGTGATTCCTTTCGATGGAACTGCTCCCCTCGTTTTGCTTCCGGTTCTCCGCGTAATTCATCAGGCGCCTTGTTTACGCGAGGTTCGGTTCCAGCGTGTAATTGAATGTTCCAGAAATAGACACTAATTAACGATTGTAATCTGCCATTCCTTCGGTCGTGTGACCGAAAGTAAAGAGGTTATTTTTAGTCACGACAGAAGGTTCTTACATCTGTATTGCACTAGAGCATGCGCGTTTGCTGATGGAATATTTTCCCCCCTTCCTACTAAGGTTGTTTTTAGTCTGTTTTCCTTTGGTCAGAGCCATCTCTAGATATAAGTAGCACGGCGGTGTTAGATGCGCCCAGGTGTCAAGGAGTGATTTGGCAAAATGAGCTACTCCTATGCCGCAACCTCAGTTAGTTTCAACATTGCTAGTGTTCCTCAAGATACGAGGCCGAATGTCCATGCATACCTTTATTAATTTACAAGACGTGCAGTCAATCCTATGATAAATTTAACAGCAACGGCCCAGACCGTATATGTAAATATTATTAACGCGCTTTGCAAGCAAAATACTGACTGCAAATGTATCAGTGTTATGACAAACAACCAGACGACAATGACACAAAGGTTATAACAAGGGCACTAAAATATGCATAACAGATAACGATCAGCTTATTGTCCCGTAATGTGGTCAAAAGCTACAAATCAGTTCAAATTATTAGTCCATAAGGGGCGTTCTACTAGAGCTACAAAGTTAATTAGTGATCGGCCACTTGTGGTGAGCGGGTCAAGAACATTCCGCCCACGTGTGCTAACAGGGAAAAATGAGTATTTAAGCAGTCGGTCTTGAATGAGTAGTCCTTGTGTGACCGAGTGTTTATGATTCGTAGGCCTACTGTCTGTTCTAGAAATGCATTATGAGGTTCGATTTAAACTTGTTATGATGTAGCTGGTGCACGAATCTTAGGCGGACTCGCCTGTCTCTTGTCTGTAGTTTAAGCGTGCCAGCTCTATTTTGAAGACCAGTAGGGGAATAGGTGTGCCAATATTTATTTTCAGTTAATCTCACTGCTTTTTTGTGCTCATTCTATTTTGATTATGCGTTGTTCAGTGAAGGTGCACCGTACTACATTATAGCGACTGAAGCACATTAGCAATTTGTTTCAAATTTCCTGGCATTTGGCGTGTTTCAAAACAAATGTCACTTAAATCGAGCACACAACTCAAACTTCACGGGGGTTTGTAACTTGCAACCAAAGTTTCTGAGCATTCTGTACGTCCTTTCTAGCACAGATGATGCCCAAAGACGAAATGAAAGCTATAGTTTACCTTGCTATCATTGCTTTTTAGCTCAAACCAAGCTCCAAAAATCAGCAATCATGCAATCAGAATTATTAAGCCCACTTGTATGGCAATACGTTCTTTAATATATAAGTGGTGTTGGGCAAGTGGCCGAACAATGCCAGCCCAACATCGCAGTGAAAACAATCGACTGTTCTAATATAATGCCCCTCAAAGAAAATAGTCGCACATACCCTGAATTTTAACACATAACGACCAGCCTTGGTCGCTCAGTGACTTTCGTGGTCGGATCTGATCTCTGTCTCGCGATCGAATTTCGGCCGTGGCGGCCGCATTTTTGAAGCAAGAGAAATGCAGAGATGCCTGTGTGCTGTGCGATGCCAGAGCACGTTAAACAACTCCATGGGTGGAAATCATTCATGGGCCCTCCACTACACCTTCTCTCATAGCAAATGTTTTCGCTTCGGGAGATTAGACCCTACTTACCAATACAAATGACCTAGGCAGACATGTAATCAAATCGGCTTTATCCTTTAGCTTGTTATATATTTGCACAGCTTATGGTTTAGTATGACGCTTACCAATGAGCGCGATAAATAAATTTTATCTTGAGGAAAAAGTACCTAAGCCGATGTTAGTCTCGAAACATACAATAAGTGCTCGTTCTTTTGAAATTTTCCATATTCCTCCTTTTTCTGTGTTGTGGAGAAAAGTGTTTCTACACACCTGGCTTAGTTGATTTAACATATCATGTCAGTATTGGAAAACTGCACTTTGTTCCCTTTTAAAGGTATCCAGTATTTGCTTCAGGCCGAATCAAAGCGTAAAATATCAGTAAAAGTTTTCTTGTACTTTCAGCAACTAAGAATGCTCACAGCATCTCTTTTATTTATATATAGGTTATTTTCTGGCATTGTACGCCGCTATTGTTTGGGCCGATTCTTGCAGTGTTCCATAAGTAAATAAATAAATTTCCTCTCGAGTCGGCGTGCATAATCGCGACGAAACAGATAGCCGCCGACTCTCCTTCTCCTAACTCACGATGTGCCGCATACATTGTGTGTCACTCTTGGATTGATTACATGCCTGAAGTACACCCTGCATACCTAACGTCAGAGTTCTGAGAAAAGCAATAGCCATCGAAACCGGCACAGTGTAAGGAGCGAGTAATTATTTCGACTTTCGCTCAAAGCTGTCGTCTACATCAATTAATCTCAATTATGCAACATGCAGCACAGCATGTTTAATCAGGGGCTCTTGCCGCTGCTGTGGGACCGAGGAAAAAAAAGAAATTTAGAGCCCGAGGTATGCGGCATTCTTGACAGGTGTACTTCGTTACACTGGGGCTGAATAATAGAGCATGAGAAAATAACTTTCGGGCACAACAGCAAGAATGTATAAAATGCACATTGCTTTGTTGTGCGTTTCTCGCATTTTCCATGCTACAGCTTTGGAACAATAGCTGTGGCATAGCCCGTGACTTCCCTACATCCTTGGAAACACAGCTGCAGCCAGTACCGATGCTCTTTCTACACTGAACTAAACAAGGTAACAGAGGTTACCCCCCCCCCCCTACCCCCTCAGAAAAAAAAAAGCTCAGTGCAAGTAAACTGCCCGGAACTCAAGGACAAACTGAAATCAAGCCTGAAGAGTTCTTCTCGATTTATTACATATAAGTTGATGCAAACCATTAAAAGAAAAGTGGCCCAAGAGAAGAAGTCCAGGCAAAGGAACCTGCAGCCATTGATGAATGGTGATTTGGAACAAAAATGGAAGCATAACCATTGTTAAGGAGCCTGTTAGAAAGGTACATCTTCAGGTAACAGATCAGTACTAGAGAGCAGGATTCGATAACACACCAAGTGACTACAATTATGGCTAGTTTAATCCTTTGTCTAGTCACTGAGAAAATTTTACATCTATGAATCCCTGCAACTGCAGATATCCGGCGCTCCACAATAATACTCCTGGGTCTTAGAACGTAACTGAAGGCTGCTCCAAAGAAAGAAAATATTTTAATAGCGACTTATGAAGGCTGCAGAAAGAAACTGCTGAATGATTATAGTGGAGGGATTATTTCATTATACAGCGCAAGCTCTTGCGAATGATAGCGACAAAAAACGGAGCAGTTTTTGTCCAGGTTACAACGCTGTTGCAGCTACATTATAGCGACGTTTCAAAAGAACGCTCTTGACTTCAGTCGCATGCAAGCTTAGTATGTACTGAAGTTGGCTTTTGTAGCGCCAAAATAGTGGTGTGAGTTGGGAGCATAGGTTCATAGAGGCCTCCGGATGCATTAGCGCAATACACAATTACTTTCACCCTGTGCGAAAATCTCTGTACAGAGAAGTGCCATGATTTTGTTTCCGTAAGCACGCAGCCGTGATGGTCACGACTGGACATCGGACTTTAGGGTTAGAAGTCATGGCACTGGAGCCAGGGAATAACCCGCCAAACCTTCAAAAAATTTCAGCATGGTTCGAAGTAAAACGTTTTCCTACAAGGCCCGCCTACGAAATTCAGATGCGCAGCTCAGTACAAAAATCCATACGATAGCTTCGGTCGTCTTGATTGAAGGACAGCGCAGAGGAAGACAAGACACTTAAAGGAACACACGACGAGCGCTTACTGAGTTAGCGCTGGTCGTGTGTTTCTTCAAGTGTCTCATGTTTTTCTGCGCTCTCCTTCAATCAAGATGAATCAGCACCAACATGCCCAAATTCTCGCTTTGCTTCAGTTTCGGTCATATTCGATTCGTTACATTAGACAAAAAGTATTAGATCGGCCAAGCCATAGCTAAACACGGACTAAACACCGTAAAGGTGTTCCAGCAGCGGCAGCACCACTTTTCCACTCTGCAAGAAAAATATTCATGTTTTAGCGCACGTTTAGTAAGAGGCGGCTCCGTCGACTGTTCTCGCACAGCCATAGAGGCAGCAAGAGGGGATGCTTTTTCTGCAGTTATACAGTTTAATTACAAAATTATAGGGGGATGAAGTATTAATCATAGGCTAGCGTACCATTCAGTGAAGTGGTTGCGAGGAAAATGGCTTATATTCCTTACGTTGCACCCGCATTCAACAGGAAATGCAATAACCTCAAAGTCCCACTGCAAACAAGTAGGAACAAAGCCAAGCCAAACCAGTGCTTGAGGAATGAACTGTTGCTTTATGTACGGCACAGTATATTTTCAAATCTATTCCGTACCGTATAGCATGTGAGCAGAAGATGTCACGACTCATAGCTAAGCTTTGCGTGCGCAGTCAAACTAGGCCTACAATAGAGCAATGCACAAGCAAGTCTTCCAGTAGCGAGACGCCCTGACACAGCAAATTTGTCACCACACAAGCGTCTTTTATAACCAAACCTTGTGGCCAGGACCCAAAAAACCAATCACTACGGGGAACGCGGATGGTTTCAATGCTGGTCATTAGCGAAGCCGCCATTATGTTCAACTATCCAAGCTTTCCTTAAATCCGTCAGAAAAGCTTAAGAATCACCCACTAGCCCCGCCTGCAGAGCGACCTAAAACGACGTTGAATACTGGTTCTCTCCGCTAGAACTGCCAGCAACGGTATTACAGACGACAGGGCACTTGAGAGAGCGAGAAGAAACCTTATTTTGAGCAAAGAATGGTGGCAAGCTCCCAGAGGGTGAAGTCTTTAGTCTAGGCCCCTTTGTTCGTACCTGTTTCGGTTGCCCTGACGATCAGCTCACGTTAATCGTCTAGGTCTGTGTTAGAAAAACTTGTGCACGAAGAACCGTGTCGCTTCTTCTGGTGTGAGCAGACACGCATATATCACACATTTGCGAACATTTCGTGTGTCCCTGACTGTGTAGTCCCAAACGCTAGGGCAACTACAAAGCGTTTTAACAGCGTTGGGCTGCCGACCTTCAGGTCTGCACTTTCACTTAACGCACACACTCCAGCCAAACGCATAAAATGTTGCGTGGCATGAGTCAGCAGTATATCCGTGACACGCGGTGCAGGCGCTTTTCTGTCTAAACAACGTCGAACGGGGAATTCCATATGTCATTCAATAAAAAATCAGGGCACACTCTGTCCGCGCTTGAAAGCTGGGGTAGTGGCATGACTCAATGAGCAAGTAGTTAGCTCTGGTTGAACTGTGTCCGATAGTCACGCATTCTCAACAAGCCTCTAGCGTTCATCACATCTCTAGCTGTGACGGGATATAAAGCAGCAGACCTTGGCGATATGTGGCAGAGACAGTGCATACTGCTATGGAAGGGCCGCTATATTCAAATTCTCTAGGATGCTGTGCGGAAAATGTATTGTTGTGGACTAATAAAACTACTCTCTCTAAACGGGGACAAAGTGAGAGAGAGTCAAGGAACACGCAACATCGAAGATTTTCGACTCATCATATTGATGAAACCGGACGACTTATAAGGCTCAAAACACGACAGGACAGAGCACAATCGCCAAGCTGACAGGTCACGAGGCGTCAATTAGAGGGCAAGCGCGCTGAAATCACAGCTGATTACAGCTCTGAGCGTGGCCATAAAAAAATCCTGGTCCATAAAAAAATCCAACTCTGTGTAAAACTCTCTCAGTTAGTTCACACACATCGCTTTATTTCCAAATTTATAGGCACTAATTGCTTATCTGCCTATACCGTTTAGGCTTAGAAAGTAGTTTCGTGTTTTTTAAAAGCTGTTCAAGAGCACCGCCATTCAGTGTTTGATTGGTTGGTTTGGTTGGTTTATGGGGTTTAACGTCCCAAAGCGACTAAGGCTATGAGAGACTCCGTAGTGGAGGGCTCCGGAAATTTCGACCACCTGGGGTTCTTTAACGTGCACTGACATCGCACAGTACACGGGCCTCGAATTTCTCCTCCAAAGAAATTCAGCCGCCGCGGCCGGGATCGAACCCGCGTCTTTCGGGCCAGCAGCCGAGCACCATAGCCACTGAGCCACCGCGGCGGCAAATTCAGTGTTTGAAGAGCGGGCGCTGATCGCTATGAGTAAAGCTCCGGGGGATCAGTCCTGTTCAAGGGACGCTGGGCGAAGCAGCAGCTCCTTTGACTTTTATGCACCCGCCCCCAAGGTAAAAGTATATTGTAGATAACTTCTGAGACATACTCCCTGGCTTTGCATGATTACTGTATTTACACTTGATAGGTTTTAATTAAGATAAGAGCAATGGCGAGTAGCAGTGATTGAAGATTTCTGTCTCCTAAAGGAATGAGAAGTGCGTCACATCGCCCCGCATTATTCTATTCACAGAAATAACTAGAATTTTTAAATAACTACGTTCATATTCCTAACTATAGCTTCACACCAGTATGCAGTCTTTACTTTGTTGCTCTCACATCATCTCTAAGCTTTGTTGCATGCGTGCTACGTTGGTTACCGCAAGACGCTTGTATTAAGAACAAGGGAAAGACGACTGCTTGTTGCGGTGTGTTTTATATTTACACATGCATCTGCAATTTGTCGCTTCCTTCTGCGGATATTGGTGGGAAATCACCATAATACCTTTCTCTTCCAAGAGGGAAAATTATTGCGCTGCCTTTTCGGCGCTCTGCTTCTTAGCTTGTCATCTCCATTCCTGGGTGACACTGGGAAGTGCTCGTCCTCCCATTTGATCGCCGGTTCCTTGTTTACTTGTTGATCCTCGCGCTGAGATATGCGGTGTCTGTAAGAAAAATTACTGCACGCACTTACTGTGCACTGCGCTTATCGCAGAACCCTGTCGTGTCCGTCGCATGGATGAGACTCGGGACAGCTGTTTCTTCCCTTCTAAACCGATGCCTTCCTGTTTTCTCGCTCTTGGATGTTAAGGTGATCATGCACTTAGCAGACCCCGGGGGCTGTATTATATCACTGTCCGTTGCTGATCTGGTAAGGTGTCATCGGGCATTCACATATATCCCCGGCTATCAAGCGTCTGTGGGAATCGACCCGACCTCACCACTGGCTGTCATTGGCCGCGATGTGTAGCCAATGGTAGCCACTGGTAAGGCGCATAGCAACGCTCTGTCAACGGCAGGTAACCGGATCTCACCATTACCTGTCATTGGCTGTCATGTGTAGCCAATAGCGAGGTCCACTTGCCAACCGCCCAATGACTGGCTCGCTTCCCACACAGTCTTGAAAGCCGCGGAGATACCTCAGTGACCATGGACCGAATGCACAAAGAACAAGACATGGAATCTAGCCCTAGGCGCCGTTCTCGAAACACAGCAGTGAAGAGGGAGGGCAGAGCATGCAAATGTGAGCCAGGTAGAAAAGAGGCAGAACGATCTCGGAAAATTGCCTGCTAACTGCCGCTGACGCCTTCTCAGAATGACCTGGGCCCGGTCATACGAACATCCAAAACTATACCTAAATATTGCTGTAAAGCTAGTAAAAATTATGCGAGATTTTTTTAGCGCAACTTTCGTAGATATTTGCGGCAGCTGCAGCGTATTTGTTCGTAAAAGCGTCATTGAAATGTACTTTTTATTTTTATTCAATTCACAGGGCAGTCACCTAAAAGAGCAAGCCGATCGGCCAACTTGATCAATGATGTAGCAATTTCTTGATGGTTCGGTGAGTTCTTTGGTAGCGGTCAGACCCTTCCAATCGTCGATGATTCCACAATCATTAAGAAAAATTAGCCGATGCTGAAGGTCAAAGAAAGGGTTATATTGACATGTACATACAAGTGCAAACTGAGTTACAGAAGCAAACTCACAATAGCACTATAAGGTAATCAGTAATTCTCGAACAGAGAAAGCACTCTACCTGACCATACTTATCGATCCGGAATAGGTCATCGGTCATATCACCTGCTTATCGCCTCTCAAGCCGTATTAACCACCATAAGGCCGTCTGCGCCCCCACCGCAATAACCACCGCTCATTCTCGATCTTTTTTCGTCACATCATACCGGGACTGGAATGATCTACCACAGGACACCATGCATCACATCAACGCCATCCATTTTAAGAACGCCATCAAGACCATTATTGTTTAACTGCCATGCCCATCCCTCATTTAAGGCCCCATACCTTTGAGGTATGAAATAAAAAAAAATGTTGAAGTATCTGCCAAGCACGGAGTCCTTCCCGAGACTACGATCCAGTGCTGTTGCTTGCATATTTATATGCTTCACACATAAACAAGTCAGTGCGGCCCTGTTTCAAGGCCCGCCCTAGACTTCGCTAGCCAATGAAATTTTAATATACAGTAACCGCAGCCGTGCAAGGTTACGCACAACCTCGAGCCCATGGCCTGGTTTAAAAAAAATAAACATATAAATGGAACATGCAGGACACCTTCTCCGCATATTACTCTCCACTTTTCACTCTCGCCGCCGCAGCCGCGAGTCGCCTCTCCAAGGATGACGAATTCTATGTAAACGACAGGGCTAGTTTCTCTCTGAATTATCGCGGCAGTGTCTAGTGGCAGAGGTAGGAAACGATCCCCGCGACGCTTCGGTGCTGGCAATAATGCCAGCAAACAATAGGACCATACGCGGAAGTTTCAGCAGGTTTGCATGTTTCCCTGGAAGTGCTACAGGGATCTGCTGGTGGGCTTTCTTGAGCCCCGGTGGATGCCTGCGGTCAACAATGCTAGGAGTCGGCAACCCTGACGACCGTGCTAAGCGGACAATAGACTCCCGCATTTTTGTGGATGTTTGAGGGAGACGCGCGATTGGGGAGCTACTGGCTTTGCTGAGAAATCTCCGCGTAGACCGGAGGTGCGCAGTGGCCTCAAGATAAAGTAAAGAAAAATGGGGACGTTATTGAAGCGTGGCCTTACAGATGTGAAATGTGAAAGTAAAAGCGAACCATGCTTTTTTTTTCACGTAAGTGCGAGAATTAAAGCCAATTCTAGAACAACACAGTGGGAATCGAAATTCTGCCATATAAATCACGGTAAAAACGGCACGCGCAAAGCTAACTTCGCAAAAGAAGCGCCAAATACAGAAACACGTAAAAAAACGACATTAAGGTGGGAAAATTTGTGATCAGTGTGCGATTCTAACTATGAGTGGAGAATAAAATTGTGCAAGAGATATAATTATAATTCGCAGGAGGGTGCTGTAAGAATGAAATTTTAATACAAGGAAAGGTGAGCCACCAAAAATTTCTTGATATTTTTTAATGTGTTGTGTGTAGGGAGCAGAATTCGAAACCAATTTGCGATGTCCGTTCACACACTCAGATTGTAAAGAATGAACATCTGGCCCAAAACGGTAATCAAGAGTGGCATTACCAAGGAACTAAACAACTACCATGGTAGCTTGGTGGTGGGAAAGCATAAATGCAGTAATCAGGATTGCAAGTCACATGCACATTACCGAAACGCAGAGCGGCCACACATTATGCAGTCTATTTATTTTCTCTTACGCTGGCGTCTATCTGTGCAGTGAAAGTGATATCAATTTTTTATATTCTATAGTTTCATTTGCCCTTCAAACTTGTTGAATGCGCTCCCCGAAGTGAGAAGGCGTAACTAGTGAACTATTCCAAATACGAGTGCATGCAAAAAAAAACGTTTTCATGAAGTATCACAGCAATTACGGAAACGAAAGCATTTATTTCGGAATAAAAAGAGATATGGACGCCTATCTTAGGCGCCAGGAACAATGTTCTTACAAAGCAGTGGCTGTTTTTCTTTTTGGCACTTGAGGTCAGCGAAGAAGAGGTGGAAAGCCATTTCATGGACTGTGGTGTGTTCGGAGCAGCAGCATTTTTTTTTTCTTTCTGGGCATTGTCAATCGGCGTGTGAGGACCGGAACCACGATCACGAACTGCTCGAACTGAACGGTTCTTGAGCTGTACGGGGAGCGAACTGACAGCACGACACAGCAGCCAGCCTGGCTTGTCCTGGGATGCTGCCGTGCAGAAGTTTGAGCGTTGAGCAGTACAGGGCGCTACTTCGAGTCGGGTCGCTTTTGCTTCCTTGGTAGTAGAGTAATTTCAATAGAGGGCAGGTTTGGGGATGGCTTGCGAAACTGCACCTGCGGAAAAAAAATAACAAAAAACTAAGCCTCTTCGCAGACAGACAGGAAGAGCTAAAAAGACGCTTAGGGATTCCCACTCATCGAACATGAAAAAAAAAGACAGACAAAGAAAGATGCCACGATGAATTCAATAAATACCTGTCTTGGTTTCTTTTTCAGTAATATGCATGAGTTGTCCGTGCTTCTTTCTTTTAATTCAAGTTGGTTATTTATTCAGAATATGGCATTAACACATTAACAGTATCGTATAATATAATGAATCTTCGGGCACTCACCAAGCAAAACGTTAGTTGTCCTTTCGGACGTAGCGGAAGGAACGACGTCCCGTCTAACCCCGGACTATAATGCGTAATACCCTCAGGTGGAGCTTAAGTATCCCCTCCTGTATTTTTTAATTTAAAACCGAAGGTGTGCAGCTCGGAGGATATCGAGAAAAATAATCTTAAAATAAAAAAAGAAATAAAACATGGACCCCGTCCTGAAGAACGCAATCTGCTGAGAATACCTGTCCGTTTTCTTCCCGGCACTTTTGGCCAGCACGCATTTCTTGAAGCTGAATGTCAGGGCGGTAGTTTTGAGACGATGCAACACGTCACAGGTACCACTTTCATCAGAACAGTTGAAAAAAAACACTGTTGGCGAAATATCGCTCAACATCCCTGCGCTATACTGTAATCGATTAGCATAAATTGTCTGTGTGATTCGTTAACTGCCATTCACTCGCATCAATGGAACCCTTGCAGAATAACGAGCGCCCTCTACGAATTTCCAACCAAGACCCCTCGTACGCAGACGGCACTCTCGCATTCTTCTTCGAAAAGGGAAAGGAGAGACGTCCCTTTATCTGAATTGGAGGGAAATTGTTGAAAGGACACAACAGAGCCGAAGCGCGAACGAGAGGAGCGGGACGAGACAGGTACTCGTCAAGGGAATGCATCATTGGGCTTCTTCGATTAACCGCGCTCGGGCAGCCCGCTGGAGGCCCGCAAGTTCGTCTCTGACAGGAAAACGCATCATGGTCACGTGGGCTGGCGGCCACCCGAACCAGCCGGCCGGCGATCACGGCGGCAAGCAAGTCGCGGATCACGGAGGGCAGATGCTCTCTCTAGCTTCGCGTTCTGCGTCTCATTGCTACGCACGCGTACGGTAGAAATAGGCTGCTTGGTATCGAAAACAACGACTTGCAGTTTTTGAGGGCTGCGTGCCGCAGACTGCAGAACATGCAGCTGATCAAGCTCGCACTCGTATACATCGGCAACGACAACGCGAGCGTGTGCCTTCGGTGCACTGTGTAAGCTTCAAGAAATCATCAAAAGCATGCGATGAGCAATCGCAATCTAACGTGTTTCAGTCGACACCACATAGGACGGAAAAACTGCCCGTGCGTTGTTTATCAAACGACAAGCCGTACTCTCGGATTATTGCGTGTTTGCTTTAACTACGCAGTAAGTATGACCGCCGACGATCAACCCTGGTGGACTCTGCTGTGGTCGTTGCGATTTCTACGCTCGTAACCTGCTTCCTGTAAGCTGTAAGCAGAACAGAATCGGCATACGTTCGTTCAACTGTAGTCTGTCGGCCGCCGGCTTTTTCTGCGGGCAAGGAACGCATAATCTCGGCAAAGCGCATATCAGCTTGTTGAACGTCCACCAAGAACAAGCGGGTGCACTGTATAAATTTAGCTGCGTATCGTTTCTGTAATAATACAGCTTTATAGCAGAGAACTGGCACTGGAATGAAAGGCGCTACAATAAAGCCCTTTGTGTCGGCGCCTCACGTTCCGCGTGTGTTTTGTAAGCCTTCGAGTCTCCCGCTATCACCGGACGCCAAGCGCCAGCTAGGCGATATCTCGAGAGCTAGAAGGTGAGAACCACGGCCACCTGGATCGGCGCGCGCGCGTGACCTGAGCGGCGGGGTGAAAACGGAGACGGGACTGGAGAGAGGGCGGCAGAGAAAGAGGGGAGCAGGAGGAGAGCGACTCCGACCGTCATGTGATGGAGATCATGTATCCGAGAAATGCCTTCAATAAACGTGTTCAGTTGTAACGGGTGTGATCGATCAAGGCGACCAGCGACTGACACTTTGCATGACGATCAGCGCTAGAGCTCATTTTTATCTATTTTTTTTAAATGATCCAAACGCGAGGAGGTGCATGCCTGCGGTACTTCTCAGATATTTTGAGCATATGTGGCAGAAGGCCCGAGCATGAAGCTGTACAACAGTTGGCGACGACAGAATCAGCACTTCGTCGGCGCGACAATTCTGTGTGGCCACATATATGCCCGCAGAGATGTCTCGAGCAATGTGCTCGTGATGGTTTTTTTATTTTTTTTATTTATTCATACTGTTAACCCTCTGCATGAGGGTCATTACAGGGAGGGAAACATATACAGACACAAGTGCAATTCTCTTCGCTAAAAAAAGAAACACTCAAATGCACAGAATTACAGATTTGCACAGCAATCTTCCAGGAACGCATTCACACCTATCACAAATTTGTCTACATCTGTTTGGTCCACAACGTCACTTGGTAGTTGATTCCAAATTTCTACAGCATCGGGAAAAAAGGAGTAGCGATAGACATCAGTACGTGTAATAATAGGCTGTAATACCTTACTGTGATTTTTTCCGAGGGCAACGCTTCAGGGGAGGTGTAACATAGTGATGTTTATTAACTTTGACTTTATCATTCATTATCAGAAAAAAAACTTTCAATTTCTGCTTTGTTCTTCTTACTTCTAGTGATTCTAACTGACACTCTTTTAGCATTGCTGTGACTGAATCAGTGCGGCGGTATTTAGAGCATATAAAACGTGCTGACATCCTTTGCAATCTTTCCAGTTTCCGTTTTAAACCCTTTTGATGAGGACTCCACACTGCACTTGCGTACTCTATGATTGGCCGCACGAATGTCTTGTACGCAATTAATTTAATTTCTCTAGTCGCATTCGGCAACTTCCTCCTCAGGAAACAGAGCTTCTGGTAGGCTTTTAAATAGACATTTTCAATATGGGTGCGCCAGTCAAGATTACTTGTTAATGTCACTCCCAAGTACCTGAGACACTTTACTTGATCTAAGGAATTTTCATCGATATTGTATCGAAACATCATAACATTCTGCCTCCTTGTTACTTGCATGTAAGTAGATTTTTGGTAGTTTATTTCCATACCCCATTTCAGGCACCACGAGTTTAACGACTGAAGACACCTATTTATGTTCATCTGATCTGCCGGGGAAGCCACAGGAGAGTAAATTAAGCAATCATCGGCAAAAAGTTTCATTCTGACAGGCGATTCGACGATAGCAGAAATATCATTTATATACAATAAAAACAAAAGCGGACCTAAAACGGAGCCCTGTGGCACCCCCGACAGAACTTCACGCCTCTTCGATACTGCACTTTCTATTTTAACGACTTGACAGCGGTTACTTAGATATGCCTGAATCCATAGTACTATATTTTCTGCGATTCCTAATCTGCGTAGTTTAAAAAGAAGCTTATGATGCGGAACATTGTCGAAAGCCTTCGAGAAGTCTACACAGACCACATCTACCTGCTGACGTTCATCTATAGCCTTGCAAAAGTCGTTCACTGTTTCAATTAACTGCGTCACTGTCGAAAGGCCGGTCCGAAAACCATG
The DNA here is from genome assembly GCF_055824585.1 of Amblyomma mixtum. Lineage (NCBI taxonomy): Eukaryota > Metazoa > Arthropoda > Arachnida > Ixodida > Ixodidae > Amblyomma > Amblyomma mixtum. The sequence goes on along the minus strand of NC_143020.1, from coordinate 44,174,840 downwards.
CTGAAATGGACACAATAGGTCATTTATTTCCAAAAAATGAAGGATGTTTTTAGCTATTATGTGTTCAAAAACCTTGCAACATACGGAAGTGAGTGAAACTGGCCTGTAGTTTTTTACAAGAAGTCGATTACCGCCTTTAAATACCGGAACTACTATTGCGCTGCGCCAGTCACGAGGTAAAGAATGATCCCGCAATGACTTTTCAAATAAAATTTGCAAATAATATGATAACCACTCAGCATACCGTTTAAGGAATTCCGTGGGTATTTAATCGCGACCGCTCTATTTCTTCGGGTCCAGAGACAGCAGCTGCTGACAGATGCCCTCCCTATTGATGCGAATCTCGTGCATTGAGTATGGCAACGTGTAAATTGTTGTATGATCACTCTCAATGTCATTGTCATCCCTACTAAAGACCGACTGGAAGAAATCATTAAACAGATTTGCAATATCGTTTTTATCAGTCACCTCATCGTCCCCATCCATTACCTGTGTGATTGCGTTCATTTTCGCTGTAAAATATCGCCAGAACTTTTGTGGTGAGCTTGTGAGAAAATTAGTCAGTGTTGTATTGAAGAAAGTTTTTTTCGAATCTAATAACACTTTTTTGAGCTTCTTTTTGGTGTTTGAAAGTTCTGTCGCTCTATTTTATTGCTTTTGTAGCCTTTTTACCTTGCGCTTTAGCTGAATGATCTCTCTAGTGATCCAAGGATTGAGCTGCTTCGATTTCTTTGAGCGAGTGGGAACAAACCTATCAATGCAATATTTTAGTGTGCCCTTAAAACGTTGCGACAATTCCTCGACACTTTCATGGTGTGATGCAGTTTCAAACTGATTCAAGTTTTCTTCTAAGACGTCTAAGATAGACGTATCGTCTGCCCGGCTGTAATCTTTGACCCGTATTAAAACATGCGATTTTTTGCGGACTTGTGTGTTCAATCGCACATTCAAACAGATCATCTTGTGGTCAGATAAACCCGGCTCGACAGATATAGTGTGGTCTGCCACTTTAGGGGATAAGAAAACCAAGTCCAACAATGACTGGGCTTTGATGTAACCCTTGTAAAATCTTTTACTATTTGCTTAAGGTTATGAGTAAACATAATTTCCATTACTTTATTCGCACTGCTTATTTCTACATTACCTGTTGACAAAGCTTCCCAATTAATATGTGGCAAATTGAAGTCGCCAGCCATTATCAGTCTGGTGCTCTTATTTACATGAGAGTTAAGGAACAAAAACAATTCATCCAAAAATTCAGGAGATGTAGAAGGCGGCCTGTACACAACACCTACTAAATGTACAAGGTTCCCACAAGAAACCTTGCACCACACCATTTCAGAAAGGCTGCAGTTAAGAGCGACTGCAGATACTGTGCTTTTCATAACAATAGCCACCCCCCCTTTCTTTAGAATTTCTATCCCATCTAAAAACATGGTAGCCTGGTGGGAAAATGCTATCGTTACTAATTCCCTCATGTAACCAGGTCTCGGTTATTAACAATAAGTCAGGATTCTCGAAAATTAGCAAATGTTCTAAATCAGTTGTTTTGTTTGCTACACTGCGGGCGTTTAACAGAATAATTCTGAGCTATATTTGCGAGCAATCGCTATGATCATCAGAATCTGCAGTTGATTTGGTCGGGGATAGCGAACTGTGACCAGCAGACTCATCGTTAACTTTGGGTCGTCCTATCTTATCTTGGTGGGTTCGGTACAGACAACGCTCTTCATGATCCCATGCGTAAATGGTGTTGTTAATCTTAAGTTTATCATGTATCAGTTTGACCTTTGTTCCGTTATCTCTTTCGGCTTTACTACTTTGCCACAGTTTTTTTCGTACTGCTACTGTTTCCTTCGCATAGTCTGGGCTTACACTTATCGGGCCGCCTTTCAACTTCCCGCAATTCTTAAATACCAACTCTCTTTCTCTAGAGTCGAAAAAGTGCATAATGACAGGTCTATAGCTACCAGTTTTTTTCTTGCCTATACGATGAATTCTGTCTATAGTTTTCGCCTGAACGCCCAATTTTTCATTAAATATCTTCTGAACCACAGCGTCCCTCAGATCGGAATCTGATTCGTCTTTTGCTTCTTTGACACCAAAAACCAAAAGATTATTACTTCTGCTCCTGTTCTCGTATTCAGTCAACTTATCTGCCTGCTGACGAACAAGGGTATCTAAAGTTTGCATTCGTTTGTTCATTTCATCGATAATATCAAGAAATCCAGTCATCCTATCGCATTTTGCATTAAGTTCGGTCATTTCTGTTCTCAGTTTATCTATTTTAGCATCCGACTTGGCCTGGTTTTCTAGAATTAACTGCAACATTTCAGAAGTGTTTGGCCCCGGGTTTTTCTCAATAGCCCCAGAAACCAACAAAGACAATAACATAGACCAAGTGTCACTCAAAACAGTCAAAGCAGTCAACAATCTTCCAGGGCACGGCAGAACTAACAGAAAGCGGTTGTCACTCCTAACACTTCCAATATTAGTCAAATAACGAACCTGTAACAGCAGGATCGGAGGCTTAGACATGTTGCCGATTGTCCAGGTGCTGTGCCCTCTGAATGCTCCGGCGTCGCGCAGTTCCTTTTGTAGGCTAGCCACTGGTGACGTCGCTGTCATCGACGGAAGACGCCCCTTGAACAGGTTATCACCGATATCGCTGTCGTGATGGGTCGCGTAGAAAAATGGTGCTTCATCCGTTCCACAGGTGGAAATGCTTGCGGCAACAATCCACGGCAGGACCTGCAACAGCAGGATCGGAGGCTTAGACATGTTGCCGATTGTCCAGGTGCCGTGCCGTGCTCCTCTTAATAAAGGACATGTTTCAGTCAAGCGTTTTTCAAAGCATATCCACTTTTGCACTGCGCCAAACGCAATGAAGATGCATACGCTCCCGTATCGCGCTCAACCAACACTTCGTAAAACAAGTTCAGCACATGCATATATGCGCGCGTCTGAACGCGTACTCGGAACTGGAATCCGGCTGCTCTCGTGAAAGGCCTCGAACACCATCGCAATAACCGCCGGGCGCACGAAATTAACAGCCGAAATATTTTGTGAATCAGAAGTATGCGATCATAATATGAAGCGAGCAATTGTGCTTGCGAGGTGGTGAGACGATCGAAATATGATCGCGCATACGCGCGCAAAACATATCAATAAACAGCGAGAACTACCGCAAAAGATGTCATTGCAGGCGACACAGTCGATATGCACCGTGGCCTAGTCGAAAAAAGCGCCTGCATCGCGCAAAACATCGCATGAAGAACCGCGGTCCTTCTAGTCCTTATAAAAATGGCCGCGCGAGCTTCCCGCTCGCCGTCTGCTAGCTCTGGCCGCGCGAGCTTCCCGCTCTGTCGTCTGCTAGCTGCCCGAGCGCTGCCAGCACAAAATCGTCCTGGCGAGTCTGGCCGCCGGCTGGCAGCCCGAAACTGCCTAGCAAGAGAAAAACGAACGTGTTCCGGGCAGCCACCGGAAGTGGGCGGAGCAATCCTAGAAAATCGAGCGCGCTCGGGCAGCCCGCAAGCAACCCACGGGCTGCCAGAGGCGGATAATCGAAGAAGCCCATTGTAACCTTTGCACAACTTTCCTTTACACTCTACCTGGAAAGCTGGTAATGTCCGGCGGGGCTTCAGGTTCACGCAGATTTGGGGGCAGCCCTGCACACCTTTTCGAAGAAGGACGCAGTGCAGGGCTGCTGACTCATTTCCCCTCGCGCTAACCCCTTCAGGCAGCAGGGCAGGAAGCGAAAACGTGTCTGTAAATGAGGGTTTTTGGTTGGAAAACATCGTCCTGTAAGTCAGCTTTGCCGCAATTTCGCAATTTGTCCATTCTAACCGCTTATCTAACCACAGGAGGACGGCCCTCTACAGTTTTCCAACCAAAAACACCCTCGTTCCCAGATGGCAATCTCGCATTCTTCTTCGAAAAGGGAGGGGGGAAATCTCCCTTTATCTGTGTGAGGGGGAAATTGTTGAAGGGCACAGTAGAGCCGGGGCGCGAACCCAAGGAGCGGGTCGAGGCACGTACTCGTCAAAGGAATGCATTAGTTGTAACCTTCGCACAACATTCCTTTCCCTCTATCTCGAAAGCTGGTAATGTCAGGAGCAACTTCAGGTTCAGGCAGATTTTGTGGGCAGCCCTGCACACCTTTTCGAAGAAGGATACAACGGAGGGCTGCTGACTCATCTCCCCTCGCGCTAACCCTTTCAGTATAGTTCCTAGAATATACAGTATATTCTAGGCACTATACCATCAGGCAGCAGGGTAGGAAGCGAAAACACGTGTGTGAACGGCGGTTTTTGGTTGGAAAACATCTTGCTGTAAGTCAGCTTTCCTGCAGCTTTGCAAGTTATCAATGAATCAGAGACTAAATGCAGAAGTCCTCACGTGCACGTGATATACGTGATGTCTAAAATCAATGGCTTTTGATCACAAACACATCACACATTTATGTAACGTATGCAGTATTTCTTGCTGATAATCAACAGTAACCAGAATGTCCAAACAGGTTAACCGCAATAAAAAAAACAATCACGGCATTTAAACAAAGGAGCGCTAACCTTGCATTTACCCACGACATTTGTGCACTTGATAATATCTTTTGCCGCCTTTTCCCCTTTTACACTTAATGCCGCAATTCGTCACTAGGAAGGCGCAAAGCTAGAGCGGAATTCACAGACTAGAGTATAACTGGCTCACATCGAAAACAATTTAGAAAAGGTTTAGGGTAAAAAAAATGCTAGAAGTCTCCCCATTTTATCTGCAAGATTACCCGGCACAGCAGTTTTGTCTCAGCGCTATGCGTAATTTCTATTCACAAGCAGACTCCAGGTTCAAGCGAAAGAAATGCGGTCTGAAACACAAGTACTGGCATCTAACGCTAATTGTGTAAGGACTCTCTGTTAGCACAGCAAATTTCAAAAACATTTCCGCACACGCATCTAAATAAAAAAAAGCTGCGTCTATTCCAAATGCAGCGTTTCATTCGTTGGTCACATTCGACTTGACCACAGAAGCGGATTGCCACAGGCATTTTCAATTCCTTTCGTGTTTCAACTGTTAGACTTCATTTTTAATTCGTAGTTCTAATACAAATATAACGGCTTCCTATACTTTATGAACTTTTATGACGCCGAGCGAAAAGGAGTATACAACCTTCATTAGAACTACAACATTGTCCGCATCCCTTGAAATTAGTTCCACTAATGCAAGGAGTGTATTTGCACTTTAGAAAACATTTGACATAAAAAAGCTAATATTTATTGGGGCAGGAAAAAAAAGAAAAGCACTTACCGCCGTTCCGGCCAACCTCGTCAGCTGGCAGCAGGTCTGCATCACTCTCCACTTCTCGAAACGCACCACAATGCTCCTGTCCTAGGCTTCAATACCCGTTAATGGGTGTCACATACGGGCGTCCGGCAACAAAGGCGGAATTTAGGCTGCCGTAACGCCCATCCAGGATGCCGAAGTAATTACCGACAAGTGCCGTACTCACAGCGGCCAAAAAGCGACTTTCAATGCTGGCTCCCTCCATTCTAACGGCCAGCAATGGTAGTCCGGCCCACACTGTAATACACAAAGCCTTTTGCTCCAACTTCCCACTCTCTTCGTCCTCAGTGAGCAGCGCAGCGTAGAAAGCACCAGACAGAGTTCCCCATGGCACTGTTACGGTGTAGTGAGGAGAGCATAGAGCTGCTGCAAGGCGCTCGATGAATGATGGGCAGTCGAACTTCAAGCCTGCAGGTGAACTCAGGTGACACAGCCGCCACACGCGTAGTACGTCGCGTGGCATAAGCCAGCAGTATGTTCCGGCCATGCGCAACAGGCGCTCGTCGATGAAAGGGTCATCCTCCAGGAAATTGAATATCTCGCTATTGACCATGTTGGGTGGCAGTAGGCGCACGCTTGAAAACTGTGGTATCAGTTTGTCTCGCAAGGCGGCCAATTCGCTTCCGCTCACCAGGCTCAGATGTTCACGTAGTGTGAGCAAGTCTCTTGCTGTCATGGCGGCAAAAGCAGCTGAAGGAACGCAGTGAATTTAGGGGATCTGTGCCGAAGGCGATGCAGAATGGCTGCGCAAAAGCTGCCAGAATCTAAATAACTTGGAATTTTGTAGAGACAAGAAAATTTTCTTCCAAAAGAACCAGAGACGCAGATCCACACACATCACCGTAAAATTCCGACTGGCCGTGCTGGAAGCAGACGGAAAACTTATAAACCCAGCAACAAAAGAGCGGAATGCAGGGTCACAAAGCTGACACACCCCGAAGCATGCATGAATCATCAAGCGCGGGTGCACTTCCACGAGCCAGATCTGACTGAAAGCCTGAACAATTCAATCTAAACACTTGACCTCAAGCTTCAACCATTTCTCTTTTTGTCCTCGGCTTGCAGGGACGTTTCCCTGACCTATTCTCCTCCTCCTGTCGACTATGCGGCAAACCAGGCGACTTTCTGCATCTTCTGCTCACCTGTTCCACTTACCCGCACCCTCCCCCCCCCCCCCCCTCCCAGGGGTGGCACTCGCTTACTGGGAACAGCTGATGTCCAGTTCAGCACTCCAAGACCAACGACCCGCCTTCACCAGTGCCTCTAACAGGCTGGCCCTCCAGGGTCTGGTACACCATTTGTAAGGGGGAAACCCACAGTGTGGGCCCCTCCCGCAATCTATGAGGGGGGCTCTGCCCCCCACCTGTAATTTGTCATGGCCAATAAAGTTTACACCACCACCCTAGCCTCACTGACTATTTATTTCAGTATTCATTTCTACAACTGCAGCTTTTGCACTGCCCAGGCAGATTAGTCTGAGAATCTTAGCGAAGAAATCGCTTTTTTTTTTTCGTGTTCCTGTTTCCTGACTCTGGCACGTTTGACCTAGATATACGCGTCCGCAAGATAGAGGAGATATCCCGTAGATAACTTCTGGGACTTATGAGCTTCTCCATCTTCAATCACTTCTCTTTTTGTCCTCATCTGAGCCTCAGTAACTTCGGCTTTCGGAAACCTTGATGACAGCTCCAGCTTTTCCAGTACACTGGCAGATAAGGGCGGGAATATCTGCAAAAAAATCGCTTTTTTTTTCGCGTGGGGCCCATTTCCTCTCGCATCGGCACGTTTGACCGAACCCGCCAGATAGAGGTATCTCGCAGATAACTATTGAGACCTAGTTAGTGAACTTCTCAACGTGATTCACTTTACACGAGATAGATACGTTTCGAAGCGCAGTTGCAGGAGCGAATACCACTGCCTTTTTTATTAGTTGGGCGTCCGATTTCTATACTCTTCCTTTATACACTCGAAATGAAACCAATATATTATGTCTCTGAGTACTAGAAGCTTTTCGGATGCCACACAAACTGTAAAGAAGCAGTGAAAGCGAACGAAAACTAATAATAATATCTCAAGGCCCGACACTCTTCATTCCGCTTCAGGCCTTGGTGGGGGCGAGCGCTGCCCAAGCCACAGCAAAGCTGCGAACAAAAAAAAAGCCAGTCGAAGCACTTTGCCCAAAAAATGTGAAGAGAAAGGATGGACAGGAAACGGGAGGCAAGATTGGGGTGAGGGGAAGGGTGCGCGCCCACCACTCCTATCAACAAAGATACGTTGTGGGAGCTTGCTTTGGTGTTTTTCACCCCTACCCTCTCTACAGCGCCGCGTACACAGGTGGACGACACTGTCAAAATGTGCGGCAGTGGGCTGGTCGGGCTAAGCAACAATGGCATACAAGCTTCCGATGCGTGTGCGCTAGGCGCGGTTCCGATTAGTGGCGCCCATTCTCGGTACTGGTTGATTAAAATGGCTGAGTGAAACGTTTTTTCGTCTCAACTTTTTATTTGAAATTTTCAATGCGGAATAACTCTGCATGCTATGATTTCAATAATTCCCGTTGGAATAGTGTCTGGAAACGATATAAATGATATTTAAGAATATTAATCGGAGATGAGGAAAGCATCGCGATGCCCCTTCAAAGAAAAAACTAACGAGTCCTTAATGAGGCCTGAGGCGGCCTTAGGGTCCTTGTGGTTACCATTGCAAGCAGCCACCGGTTGCGCCTTCTTACAGCTCGAACACATGTGCCGGGATTGCTATGAACCCACCCCGGCGCGCCGTGTGCGCAACTTTGCGTCGGCCCCGGCGGGCCGATGCTTGCGTCAAAACGAGTAGCTATCACCGGAGCAACGCATTCAGCGTTGCACCGGCGGGCGGTAGCAGCCAATGCGAGCGCGGAAAGCGTCAACGTCTAAAGGTGTATGTGCTCGACCCTGGGGTAGGCCGGCCGGCCAGGCTAAGTAAACAGCCTGCTAGAGTAAAAAAAACAAAAAGCTAAAAGTTGTTCTGGACGTAATCAGTAACTCCTGGCGCTGCCAAGTGTGAAAAATTTGGCATTTTTGCGGATCGGTGACCAGTACTTAGTTGCTGGTTGAGATAAGAAATGTAATACACGGAAATTCTTTTCTGCATTCGCCTTGCATATTCCGATTCACTGCAGTTGCAGTGTGGCTTGCCTGTCATCCGCTGTCGAAGGTGCCGCGGAGATTAACCTTGTTTAGATTTCATTATAAAATGATGTTGTGGAATGTAGAGCGGCATCAAGTGTGGACATGTTATTATGGCGCTGGTGACTCCCGAGGCGCCGTCGGCTGCGGGATCGATGCAATATAGGCTATTGGTCTAGCAACGACCATTGCAGCCAACCAGCAGCTCAGTTTCTATCCCGGATGGTGACGGGCTGCGCAAGAAAAAAGAGAGAAAATTATTGCTACCGTTTTCAAGTTCGTGGTTGCCAGGCTTCAACGTCCGCTACAGACTGACTTTTTTTTTTAGGACTGTCCTTTCACATGGGCCACGAAGAAACGTCCGGTGACATTTCATGCTTTCGGAGGCGCCCATTGAGACAACGACCTAAGACAACGAAATAAGAACGCATGACCAAACATTAGTGTAAACCACGTCCGAAACACAATCTACAAACGGAGGGGAGACATTCACACCACAACCCCTAAACCTCTCCCTTATGTCCTTACTCCTCCGATGCTGCGCACACCATGAACTGCATTTGCTGTGCAATTGCCCTTGCGTCGTCCACTCTCTGAGCTGACATTTCTACCAGTTGTGTGTGTGGTACCTTGGCCAACACTGACAGCAGAACAATGAGACAAGCATCGGGCCCTACTAAGGACAGAGTTGGTCAGCGTGCTTGGCGCTGTATCGAGACGCCTTCGAGGTGCGCAGTATTCGGCAGTCTTTGTTAAAATCGCCCCACCGTGACAGCTGCCGCAACGAGTGATCCGTGTTACTCCCTTATGTCCCGGCTCGAAGGCGCTACCGCAGGATTCTGGTGTTGTTTGCGGCATTCCTCTCTACGTTATCGTAGAGAAGTCGGATCTTACGACAGCCTCGCATGTGACAATAAGCGTTCGCTGGGGTGTGTCATTTTGAAGGCAGGCTCACAGGTGGTAGCCAGTGGAGACACGCTTTGTAGGACACGCATTGTTAGCCTGGCTGGCTGGCTGTCCGTGCGAGGATCCCTGAGGTTTCTGAAGATGGAAGTTTAATAGGTCTCGCCTAGGGACTGGTTTTCCACAAATTTATGTATATATTATGTTCGTCATTTTTGAATCTGGAAATGCGCAAAGCATGGGAATGCGAAAGTGTTTGCTAAGCTAGTGGAAAAGGAATTTGCTTGTGTAGTACTGAATGCTGAAGTCTTGTCTGCTTTCCCATGTTTTCGATCTGCTGTTTCGTCCTTTGCCCAAACTTAAAACGAATGAGCGTTTGGAAGTTACCCAATCGTTTGTTGTCCTCATGAGGGCAGGGACAAAGAGAACAAATGAGGCTGTTTTGGAGGAATCGATGCCTGGTTTCGTCCCGTTTATCGGCAAGGCAGTCACCTTTCTATAGTTTTCTTGTTGTTCCGTACAGTTTTATTTCTTTTTTTAGGTATAAAATAAAACTTGCCTCGCGAACTTCATTCACGTTATGTGTTCGAGCAAGTCGAACCTAGGAGGCGTTTATCATCCCTTTATCACCGTCATTATATCTTCCTCTCAACAGCACCTAGAGATAAGGAAGAAAATTACAGCTAAGCCAATGTTCTCCCTCTTTCCGCCTTCAAAGCCCTGGCATTCCTTTTGTACTGGGCTGATGTATTTATTTTCACCTAGGTTTACTTGTTAACCCTTCTTAGCTGCTATCATGTTTGGACAGCTTTCAAACTACCCATCCTAACATCCTTCCCACCCCACACCCTACTCCTCTTCGCCAGGCATTCCGCCTCAGAGTGAAGGCCTGACTTAAAGGGCAACTGCAGCACCTTTTTGAGAATTTAGCCATATTCAAGTATTCAAATCTATATAGGCTGCAGATAAAGTATGCCAAGTGTTTTTGCAGTAGCTTTCAAAATAGTGACATAATCGAAGATTGAACTTTGCGCTTCTCCTCAATGCACCGAAGGAGTGCAGGGAAACCCCAGAGTGACGTCACGGAAGGTATGATTTCAAATTACCGCTGTTGTCTGCCACACCCTGCCCTGATTCATACGCTGCCGAAAACTCTCGGCAGGGTTTGCCTTCCCTGGCGTTGGTTTCTTTTTTCTTCAAAGCAGGTGTTCGTGCGCTGGAAACGTACCGATACATTCGATGACATCATCATGCGCCCCCCACTTGGTGTTGTGCACTGCGGAGAAGCCTTAACGGCGTCCGGATTTTAATCGGCGATTACTTCACTACTTTAAGTGCTAGCCCAAAATGACTTCGCATGCTTTACCTGCAAGTTTCACATATTCGACCCTCTTAAGCTCGTTGCTTTCTAAAACCCCTGCAGTTTCACTTTAAAACCGACAAGTGATGAACGCTTCGCCCAGACAAAGACAAATACAATACTAATACAAAGAGAAATACTCTTGTCGAAACGTTGGGAAGCACCTTGTGCCCACTCTCTAAAAAGTAGTTGACTAATAAATACGTCTGTAAAAAACAGGTCTTCGCTTGAGTTTAATAATAATAAGAATGTTTTTTTCCTCACTATTTTGTGGAGTCATTCCCAGCCCGCTTGAGCAATCAAAGATATCTTGTGAGATGGACTGTGCAGTCAAGCTAGAAACACTTCTCGCTGAAAAAAAAAAAAGAAATCAGAACCAAAGTACCTGTTAGTGACAAATAAATGAACAGCCTTTATACAAACCAAAGTATACCAATTACAATGCTCATTCCATGTATTGACATGTATAGGACTGTACAAAAATCCACAGATAAATTCACTCATGCATGCTAATACACTACTGCAAGGTGCACTGATAGATACAGTCACTCACAACACTAAAAAACATGATGTATACATAGCACATGAAATCGCAGTTACACAATGCCATGCTTTTCTTTCTTCATTACTGACTCTTGCGCTTGAACGCTAGTCGAGTATGAGTCGGATATCATGGCCGCGTAGTGTGAGAGGTCTTGTTATATCTCGCATTTCTGGGACGCGAGGAATGGAAGTCAAGCCGTGCCGTGGCCCTTGGCGGGCTTCGGAGCGGCAGTTTCTTTTACCGATGACGCCCATTTGGGATACCTGGCACAGGAATCTCACTGCATGTTCTTCCCGATGAGCAGTTTTGGACGTGTCTGTGATGTGAACTGACTCCTTCACTTTGCAGCAAAGATGACTTTTCCCGGAAGCGAGCGCTGGATGGCGTCACATTGATGCAGTCCCATCCGTAGGCTTCAAAATAGCAGGGCTTTAAAACTGCGCCACTTTGTTGCCTTGCGAGCGTGCTGCTGAAAATGAAACAAATTAGAACGTCACTACACCGAGAAAGAAGGGGAAATAGCACTCAGAAAATAACACTGTTGTGGTTCCTTAATCGGTGTTTAATGTGCATTGTCACGGCTGCATTTTTGTGTTACAAATTTGCATGTTCTGAAATAGAAAGATTCACAGACCTGAGTACATGTCTAGACAGCGATTCAGTATAAAAAGAAAAACGCAAATGCTTTTTTTCTTTGTAAGCAATCAACTTGTAGTAATTCCCATGCTTTCAATTTCCACAATACAGCTACTGATACAAGGCGTGGATCAATGTCAGGGGAGTGTTTGGCGCGCTTTGAAGACCGCCATTTGCCCAGTCCAAATACATCCTTCTGTACAAGGGCCTCTTGCGAAAACTATTTTCTTTACGAACAACATCAAAGCGGAAGCTTTCTTTCACAAAGAACTCCGACACGCTGTACTATGACCGATTATCAAAAATTGTCATGGGCAGTTACGTCGCTGCCACTTAGTCTCAAGCGCTGTTATTAGTTATGCACCTCTTGGAGAAAACTGCGCAACTCCTTGTGGGTGGTCGTCTCTGCGAAATTACGGACATAAGATTATCGGCCCTTATAGATGGTGTTGTGCGGTATCCGGATTATACGTAAAATGTTGCAGAGTCTGAGAGTACTGAGACCTGGGATTATTTACAAAGCAGCGTGGCAGTCACAATTCCACGTAATCATTGAACCTATCGGAAAGACGTAATAATGTTTATTTCAATAAAAACGAATGAACAAGTCTTTAAGACATAATTTCAGATATACTCAAAAGAAAACATTCGACAGAAGTCTGTCTGGTTGGGAAATTTAATGTTAGGAGAAGGTAAGTGACGCCAACCAAGTAAAATACAGGAAAAACACGACGTTTCGGGACCGGCTCGGCCCCTTCTTCACGGTGTGACTACGGGCGAGCGCAGCTTGGCTTTTTAAGCCCCTGTGTGGAGGACCTGCGGGTCAATGGCCGCAGCCCATGGACGTAGGATGAGGGGAGAGTCCCCAGGGAACGATTAACATTCTCTCGTGTTTGCTGTATGTGCCACGACTCGCAGGTCCTCCACACAGGGGCTTAAAAAGCCAAGCTGCGCTCGCCCGTAGTCACACCGTGAAGAAGGGGCCGAGCCGGTCCCGAAACGTCGTGTTTTTCCTGTATTTTACTTGGTTGGCGTCACTTACCTTCTCCTAACATTAAATTTCCCAACCAGACAGACTTCTGTCGAATGTTTTCTTTTGAGTCTATACGCCAAGACTTCGGCATCGAGACCATGCAGCTAGTGAAGCGATACGTCAACATCACCAAGAGTATTGCTGTCTTCCGGACACATCTAAACTTCAACAAGACCTGCAAGGAAAAGGATGTGATACCCGTGAGCCTTCGCCTAAAGCGCCCTGTAACCACCGCAGAAGGCCTACGGCTGGTGTCCAAAACGGAGCAACAGTTATTAAGTGCGCGGATACACGAGTGCCATTCCGTTCTCCGCAAAAAGGAGCTGGACCGGTTCTTCGCGCGCCGCCAACTAGAACACAGGATGCCTGAGCTCTTCCCGCGGGTGGACGCCTTTGCCATGGAAGCGGCCTCCACTGCAGCCAACAAACATCGTGAGTGTCAAAACAAGAAGTTGTTTGCCCTACAGCAGCGGCAGAAGAAACAGCCTGACCCCCATAACTCTGGCTTTGTAAAGAACCTCTCCTCCCGTCGCTTAACACCGCCCGAATCCTCTGTTCTCGCAAAAGGACATGGGTTCAACATATCATCTGGTCCCGCCCTCCCAAAACTAGTCGCGGCTGTTGAAGATGCGATCCAGCACCTGGAGCCGCACGTCAGGGAAGAGGTCCGCCTGAAAGCGATTGGTGTCATCGCCAAGGTACCCCCCAAATTTCCGAGCAATCTGTCTCAACTGGAACGAAAAGCCCTACGCGGTCTCAGGGACGACACCGACATCGTCATACTCCCGGCAGACAAGGGCAACTCTACAGTGGTGATGGACCGACGCGACTACGAGGAGAAGGCGTCAGCCCTTTTGAGCAGTGGGGCGTATGAGAAGGTTCGCAAGGATCCGACTTCAAACACTCAGGCAACACTCAACAAAACCCTGGCAGAGATGTTCAAGCGGCATCCTGATTTCAAATGGCTTTACCTCCGCCTCATCTCCAGAAACGGCTCAGCTCCAGGTTTTTTACGGGCTACCTAAAACTCACAAACCTGGCGTCCCCCTTCGGCCAATTGTAGACTTCACCCTGTCTCCTCTGCGACGTCTCTCTGACTACCTGCACAAGGTACTGGCGCCGCTCGCCGGCAGAACACCCACGCATGTACAGAATTCGCGGCATTTCGTCCAACTTGTCTCGAACCTTACCGTGGAGGAAGACGAAAGCCTAGTCTCGTTTGACGTGGTGTCGCTATTTACCTGCGTACCGGTTCCCCTTGCTGTGTCCGTTGCTCGCCGCGCACTCGAAAACGACCAAACGCTGCACGAGAGAACTCCACTCAACGTCGATGAGGTATGTCGCCTTCTCGACCTCTGTCTGCGCAGTACCTTTTTCACCTACAACGGAGAATTTTTCAAGCAAACAACCGGAACTGCTATGGGGGCATCAATTTCAGTCACAGTGGCTAACCTAACCATGGAAGACGTCGAAAGCCGGGCCCTCTCCTCCTTTAATCCCAAGCCAAAGTTATTCCTCCGTTATGTAGACGACTGCTTTTGTGTGGTGAAAACCTCAGAGATAGAAAACCTCCAGAGTCATCTAAATTCAGTTGAACCGGCCATACAATTTACTGTTGAACACGAACAGCAGGGCAGCCTGCCTTTTCTGGATGTCCTACTTACAAGGCACGACAAAGGCCTGCAGTCCTCGGTGCACAGGAAGCCAACCCACACAGGACGGTACCTACATTTCGATTCGAACCATCCCATCCCGCACAAAGCATCTGTCGTGACGTCATTACTGAAGAGAGCCGACTCCATATGTTCCTCAAGTGAAGATAAAAGGAAGGAGAAGAACCGAGTCATTTCTGACCTCCAAAAGAACGGCTACCCAAGCTCATTCATCCGGCGCATTATCAGGAAACAAGAAAGGCAAAACAAAATCCGGTCTATTATTTCCTCAGACGCATGCCAGAAGCGGAAACGTGTTTGCATCCCCTACGTGAGAGGCGTGAGCGAGACGCTCGGTCGCATTCTCGGAAAAGAAGGGGTGCTGACAACGCACAAACCGACCAGCACTATCGGTCGCCTTCTCCCCCGCCCAAAAAACCGGCAGCCCAGAGAAAAGGCCCAGGGCGTCGTGTACAAAAAATTCCGTGTTCCGTCTGCCCGGCGTCGTACATAGGGGAAACGAAGAACTTCGCGGAAAGGATGAACCAACACAAAGCGGACGTCCGTCACATGAATCGTCAACGCAGCGCCGTGGCCGAACACTGTGAAGGGTGTGACCACCCAATTGACTTCGACAGCACCATTGTATTGGAAACGGAAGCTAACCCACGCAGGAGGCTTCTTCTCGAGTCGTGGCACATACAGCAAACACGAGAGAATGTTAATCGTTCCCTGGGGACTCTCCCCTCATCCTACGTCCATGGGCTGCGGCCATTGACCCGCAGGTCCTCCACACAGGGGCTTAAAAAGCCAAGCTGCGCTCGCCCGTAGTCACACCGTGAAGAAGGGGCCGAGCCGGTCCCGAAACGTCGTGTTTTTCCTGTATTTTACTTGGTTGGCGTCACTTACCTTCTCCTAACAATTTCAGATATATTAAAAACCGCTACTTCTGGCCATTATGGCAGAGAACTAGCCCGTCAGCTGAGATTAAACAATTCATTGATGAATTTCATCATTCAAATACCCTAAGTGCCCACTCAGGAAATTACATAAGGGGAGATAAAGCACAACACGAGTCTTTCAAACAGGTTCAAAAACCCTGAAAGCAATGCTCACACAGAAGCGAAAAGGCTTAAAATGGAGCGACCTAAGCGGTGACTCTACCAATGTGCGGTAAAGTGTCGCCAACTTCTGTACACAAAATTAGCCATGGGGATATTTGTGGCGAAAGCAATCATTTTGCTGCTGTGGAAAAAAGACATTTCGCAACAGCAAACATATCATTTCATGTCCGCCCTAAGAGGCGTGCTACTTTCACGCGCGACTATAAACAGAATGCCGATATGCATCACCAACCGCAGCTCTCGTCAGAGCTCAACAGCCACTAAATTTGAGCGCTGTGCCGAGCACTTGCTAAGTAATACTCCACAGATATAAAACGCCATGATGGCTGAAATCGAAAGTGATTTGAATGACGTATCGAAGCGCTTTATATCCTTGCCGCATGCGTAAATGACACTAAATGATTAAGGCCTTTAGTTGTTTAATGCCTTTAAATTCAGAGTTGGTGCTGCACGTCCACGCTTAACGTCACTATACGAAAGTCAAGATTACGGTAACGCATTCAGGATATACATGGTCTGTTCTGAAAGTAGTAGGACTCATTTTTTTAAACAAAATTTATTCAAGAGAATAGTACAAACGATTACAATTTTTCAAGGTATTACCCTTCCGCACCTACACGCTGCTGCCTATGAGTTTTACATTTCTTGTACGCCTCCAGGAACGCGTGGACCGGAATGCTGTTTAGCTCCCTCGTCACGGCCTTTTGAACCACCTCTACCGATCCGTGATGTTTCCCCTCGAGCGTCGATTTTATTCTCGGGAATAGAAAAAAGTCTGGCGCGGCCAAGTCGAGGCTGTAGGGGGCCTGAGGCAGCGTTGCCGCCTTCTGCTGGGCAAAAAATCGGGGTCCTCATTCACATGAGGAAGATCCTACCGGTTGGCCATTTCCTCCTCTGACAACACTCCCGGCACCAACTTCGCGCACGCTGTCCTCATGGATAAGTTTTCTGTCACGATCTCAAAAACTTTGGTTTGAGGAATGCTCAAGTCATCAGCAATCATTCCGATACTCATTCTACGATCAATGTTAAGTAAATGTTTCCCTCGCTACACATTTTCGTTGGCCTTGCTGGTCGAAGGGCGTCGGAAGCTGTCGACGTCTTCCACTCTTTCCTTACCTTCACGGAACCGCTTGTTCCACTCAAAAAAAAACCTGATCTACCCATGCCAGTGTCACCGTAGGCCTCCTTAATCTAGTAGTGAGTCTTTTTGCCCGTTTTACTGAGATTTACTCAAAATTTCATCGCGTATCGCTGATCCAGTAAACGCTCGACGATTCTGCGTGACGAGACGTTTCGACAGGGGTTCACAGTACAAGCGATTTCCTCTCTTCAACGGCCGAGAGCCGACTGTCGATTTTCCCCAGCATTCCCAATATCCCTCTTCAACGACCCTGCACGCGCAGACCACCTCTCATCCGCGCGTTCGCCCAGGAAAAAACCAGTCCTACTACTTTCAGAACAGACCCTGTATATTAGAAAGGGAGAAAAAAATAAAGAAAAATGCCCCGCCCGCACCACCGGTTGGCACAACGGTCTCGCCTTAGATAAAAAGTGTAGGTTGGGGCAACCAAAAGGAAATAAAAATAATAAGCGCCTGCCTGCAGTCAGAATGTTCGCCAGAACATAAACAAAGCCAGTGACCAGGTTGTCTGTGCAAAGTGGTTCAAATGTAATATAAACGTTATTTCGCAGAGACACGACGTTGTTCTTATTCGACAAATCTAAAAATCAGAAGTGCTGGTAAAAATGGATTGGTTCTCATGGAATATGCATTATAGGAGCATCATTTTACTGAATCTTATTGATAAACTTTTTGCTACAGTATAGGAAGCTAATCGTTACTAAAATAAGTACCACCTTTTTCTGCGTTTGGAGCAGGGCCGCTAGTATATGTACTGGTCGGGCGAAACCATAGTAGAGAACGCAGTAGGTCGCGATCGACAGTAAGTCTAATAGCATTATATTTATGGGTGGGACCCAGCTCGAAGTGTAATAAAGCTAAAGGCAGTAAGCAATCAACAGCATTCAATTTGCCCGTGTATGAAGGAAATTTCCTTCTACTAGCGATCTACATAGAGTAATAGGAGGTGCTTAGTAACGGGGAATGACATATGGGATAGCTATTTACAAGAGCAGCGCTACGATTAACACTATTATTGCAAGTGAAGTATTAAATTTATGACTCCTATGTAGCATTTATACGAATTTCAGAGTTACGTTTAAGTTTTGTTTAGCTGCTCCAGTTCCAGAGAAATTGCAAATACCATCCTCGTAATGTACCCATCGGGCGTTAAGTAATTGAAAGAATGCTGTACAAAATTTCAAATATATATATATTCACAAAATTTTTCCTCTGCTCTAAAGATATAAGTGCTTTTTCTGAGATGCCCATAGTCATAAAACAAAAGATGTGCTCCAACTTGCACCGCTCGCTCATCGCTTCAAGTGCCGTTTCATACTCTACATCACCTCTCTCTTGGTAGCGCTGCAGCTGCGTAGGAGGCTTCACAACGCAGGAGTTCACGCCGGCATTGGTACCGAGTTACGATTCAACTGCTTCAGCAGTAAAACGGGTTCGTCTGTTATTTAGACTGGGCGAAAAAGTGATGTCAAGCTGCTATGCCCATAAGTCAAAGGGCAGTCGGAATACTGTCCGCTTTTACGCTGCACCTGCGTTAGGTAGAAAAAACAACCAATTGAACTGCAACTGAAAACATCTGAAGAACCATCAAGGCTAAGGCACTGCCTCTGGCGGTTTATGAGTGCACGAAACTTTACAAGAAATACCGCTGGCGTTGAAGTCTTCGTGTGTGTACGGTGCAGTAGTTTTCAAATGGCCCCTATACCGCTTAACTTGTGAGGGAAAAATGTTACAATACATGCATGGCTTTTGTATAAGGAAACAAACGATGCCCACCCGCGAAAAATACTCAAACAACAGTTCCAAGAGTTCGATACACCCCGGCACCGCAGACCTGTGACCACGATAAGCAACTTTTATATTCAGACACCATAAAAAGGTCCCAACAAAATAAACGCGACATCAAAAGCGCATGATTTTATCGCTGATCGTGAGCCGAGCCCTAATTAACACTGAAATGATTGTGTTTTATTATGCTAATAATGCATACATCGTCTCCTAGCGTGAAAGCTTAAAACACACCAGCACACAGAGATCAATATCACTACAAACGCGTGTGCTCGGTCAGGAGCGTTTCATTTGTTAGCCTTTTAGTAAGCACGCTCATTCAAACACAGCATCTTCATTTTCAACGTCCTGCATGCATTTTGAGAATTGCAGTTTGTTTTCAGTAATTAACCCTCGCGCAACTTTAGCAGCTCCCGAGAAACTATGCTCGCTCATGTCGCAGAGCGCAAAACAAGAGGGAAGCAACCATCACTGATGCTAAAACCTAGGCCAGCTTCAATACAACTACTACCTGGAGTCGGCGTTGAAATAAAAACTTGTGGGGAGACATGAGCTCCGCCTTAAAGGTCAGACGCGATAGTTCAATGGATACAATGGGTCTTCTGTACAATATATACAGAACATTTTGTTCTATACTTTACATTCCAGATCCCTAGGAGTACTCATACCACTCCTGACGATATGGTGCAGCGGTTAAGCGATGCGCCACTGCCTTGCGATGGCAGGCTTGTACGACCCAAGTTGCTCTTGCCGAGCAACCCTAGCGTTGTTGTTGCTAGGGGATATTTATTAATCAAAATAAAAATGCAAAGCAAACATGTTGGTAGCCACGGCATCCGCCATCAAATCCTGAAGCACCTGAGCTGGGGCTAGCATGAATAAAATGACAGGGAGAGAGAAAGAAAGGCGGAGAGATAGTACCACATGATACTGTTGTTCCATTTGTATCGTGTATTTTGAATTCTGTTTATTGTTTTATTCTTTTCTATGATTAAATTATAACTTTATTTTAACATCTCAAGAACGCGTTTCTTGTCTCCAGCGCCTGTTTGCTTTTATATTGCATGCCCACCCTGCTAAGGTCTTGTAAAAGATGGGAGTATCAACAAATAAAATAAATATGAATAAAAAAGAAAGGATAGGGGCAGGGTTGCACTATGTACTGGATATGAAAATACAGCTGTAGCAAACAAAAATTAATTTATCTAACGCAGCTTGCTCGCAATCCGAAGGATAAGTTATGATGACACAACAGGACTGCTTATCCTGGGCGGCCCATCAGTTTCCTAGGTTGCTTCCCTGGTGACTGTTCGTGGATTTCTCACTAACAGTCAGCGACGCCGACGGCGACGCCAGACTTCCTGTGGCACGAGCTCCTTAACGCTACCACTTGAAATGAGGTCCCGAAAGCCGAGTGGTGTAACTGCCCTCCAGGAAACATAGCCTATCCGAAGAAGAAAAATTTGCCGCAGAGAGAAATAAAAAAAACCCTTACCGCTTTCTGGGCCAACGTCGTCGGTGGGCAGTTGGTCCTTGTCAGAGGGCCCCTCCCGAAACACAACTCAATGCTGGTGCCCTCGGCTTCGATGGTCGCCAAAGAGTGTCAGATGCGTGCGTCCGGCAGCAAACGCGGCATCCAGGCTGTCGTGAATTCCCTCAAGTATAGTGAAACGATTGCCACCTAGCCCTGCATTCAGAGCGGCCCTAAAGCTATGTTCAGTACTGGCTTCCTCCGTACGGGCTGCCAGTAACGGCAGTCCGGACCACATCGCGATTAAGACGTCCTTATACTCAACGTGTCTAGTCTCTTCTTCTTGGGTGAGCAGACAGGCATAGTAGACACCATTAAGAACGCTCCACGTCGTGGTGACGGTGTAGCCAGGCACGTGTAGGGTGGCTGCAACAGACTCGAAGAGTGTTGGGCAGTCGATGACAAGTGATGCCTCGGCATTCAGCAGGTAGACCCGCCACGCGCGAAATATATTTCGCGGCATGAGCCAGCAGTATGTCCGTGCAATATGGTGCAAGCGCTCTTCCATCGAAACATCACGCAGGCAATTTGATATTTCGCTCATAACCACATCAGGGCGCGTTCTGTCCGCGCTCGAAAGATGGGGTAGCTGCGCGGCGAAGTAAGCGAGAAGTTCTCTTTCATTCAGCCGCTTCAGGTGGCCACGCATTGCCATCAAGTCTCTGGCTATCATGGCGGCAGACGCAGCTTACAACAGCGCAGTGAAATATGGCGATCTGTGGTAGAGATGATGCCGACTGCTGTGCAAGGGATGCTAAACTCCAAGTGTCCAGGACGTGGGCCGCAAACTGATTTTCGTGGACTAATAACCAGTAGCTGGCTGAACGGAGACAGGGCGGCACACAAGTCGAGTCATGCACAAAAGCGGAGACTCCCGACTGATTGTTTTGCTTGAAAACAGGGGGCTTATTTATAAAGCCTAGTATCTCTACAAGCAAAAGCACAATCACAAAGATAACACGACCGAAGGCATCCACGCAAAATACGAAGTTCGTTTGCTTAACCACGTCATAGCAGATTAAAACCCTGAACGTGCACTTCTGGATATGTCGAGTGCTTTGCGCGGAAATATGACATGGACCAGACCTTCTTGACAAAGCTCGCTGGAAATACGTTGGCCTTAATCACACCAATTTCCTTCCTAATCTTAAACAACTTGATTTTTTTAAAAAAGCTGCTCTGGAACTCAAGCTTTCCCTGCTATCGCATTGAAGGCGGAGATCATTATCAATACCGCTCTGGTGATATCATTTATCTTCAAGGAGATGCTCGCCGAAACATGGACTCGTGTGGCTTCCATACACCCGCCCGCAAGATTGAGATATCTAGCAGATAACTTTTCAAAAATCTCTGTCAGCTTTGTCTAAGGATTTTTTTAACGTACTTGAGTTCTTTTTAAGGTCAAAAACAGAACAAAAAGAGAAGCTATTCAGGTTTTGTATGTGTCTACAATGGGTGACATGTAGACACGATCACCCTTATTATCAGATCCACTAAAAGATCTGAAATCTTCAGAAAAACACGCTCAATTTTTTAACCAGTTGTTATGAAGGCATTTGCATGCTCGATTTTTGTTACTCAATCATCCAGGACTTGTTACTAATGTTATTGTGGCTTTGTTTTCATTCATATTGGACTTTATTAGCGTCGCAGTTTTCATGAAATCAAATAACATGAAAGATTACTCGGTGTGTTTTTGTCTCTACTTGCGTCTCACTTCCTCCACGTTCACTTCAAGAAGTTATTTTAGTTCACAAAACTCAATCAACGAGTCTAAAAAAATTTTTGCTTCAGATTAGAGGCCGCTTTGCAGGAAACAAAAATAAAAACAATACAAACAAAAAAGTATTTGCATATATTAAAAAGTATAATGTCTTATCTCATTCAATGTTTTGCGGCTGATGGATAAAAATTTTATAGCTGATAGACAAAATAAAAGATAAAAAGCTTCACGTACAGAACGCCCTGAAAGCGCCGTCGCTTTCTGTAGCCGCTTGTTCCTTAGTCTTCTCAATGTGAACCTGACACCAGCTTTTTTGGGGCCAGTGAAAACATGGCTCCAATGTAGTGTCCGGCTCCAGGTTATAATAGCAGTGCAGTGGGATGAAAAGACACACCATGCCACGTCTTTCTTAATGTTTCTAAGCTCTGATAAATGAAGGTCTATGTGGCGCAACCTTGGCGACAAAGCATGGTGGTCCAATTTTTTTTATCTGGACCATTTTATCGACTGAAACTGAGCAAATAATTTAGCCCTCGAGATATTCGCAAGCACGTCAGTGGACCGTCTTAGACCTGGCGCTCCCCTGTTCATAATCCTTGCAAAGCTCTACACAGAAGGCATGACAGCCCCGCTTTAGAAAAACGACCTGAACTACATCAAAATTACATAGCAGAACACCTAGGGAAAAATCATGGACGCATTAGTAAACATTGCTTTTTAATAAGGGAGTTATTACTCATTGACGTCCACCCGAGTGCAACCATACGGATACAAAGGAAAGATATGCAGCTTGCTCAGAAACTTCGCAGTTAAAGAAAAATTCGTCCTGGTCCGGGGTTTCGGATCCGAGATGATTTTATTTTGGAGATTATTTGAAGTTTGAAATAATTTCGACCAATGAAAATACTTCCTGGCTGCCGCTTGAAAGGAAAAAGCAATGGTAGAGCGACTGCTCCGGTGAAGCGGTGGTCCGGGGTTCGAACCTCGGACCACCGGTAACCACAAAGAACAGTATTCCTCACTTGCAGCCGTAACTTGAACTTCCAGTAATCGTCGTCTTCTTGAGTCCTACGTTCCTGACCAAGTCCGCAAGAGGTGGCCAAGATCTACCTCAGCATCCGGCTTGGGACACTTAAGACATGCCAGTAAACTGCGTGCCAGATACCATGCGTGTGAGTTCCGCAAGCAAGGGTGACAACGCAATAACAGTGCTTGTGTAAAAAAAAGGTGAACATTTTTTAGCTCTAGTGATATAATTGAGCAATCTGCTTTTAGATTTTGAGAATTCAATCCGAGTGGTTTATACGTCATGTACAAGCGCTATTTCGAGTTTCCTCTGTTCTCCGTCCCTCATTCCAGCGCCATGGCTGCTCAGCGTTGGAAATTATTCCGTAGGCCTCTACTGCAACACCTCTTTCTCTCGTCATTATTTCACTCCCATCTGCCTCCCTTCACTCAAGAGCGGTTGCGCTGTCCACCGAGAATTTAGACTCTTACTGCTACTTCAACCTCCTGACATCGTGACACCTCATGCTTCGACCAAATACTATTTGCAACTGACGCCATAATGCAAATTGCCGATTGTTTAAAAGAAAATGTGCCTATTAGGGACGTGCAATCAGCAGGAACGCAGTGCACACCCGACCACACGCACGCGCTTTCTCGCTCTTTCGGCATTAATTAGAGGCCGCACCCGAGACGGACCAAATAGATACACCCCTCAGGAACTGTCACAACATGTGCACCAGTTTCGATTATATAAATTACACCGCGTTCGAAGGCCAGATGCCTCTCTACTACATCTTTTTCCGAGTTTAGCGAAATGTCAGACGACGCGAAGCTCCACATCCAGTTTCCTCTGTTCCTGCGACACTTTGCTTCGACGCGCTGCGCCAACGGATGCACTGGCGCTCCGAAGAGCTCTGCCACACACTCGCATGTTCACGCTAAGAGTGGACCACCCTACATTTGCACGCTTCACCAGTTATTTTACCGTTAGTGCGAAGTAATCAAGAAATTTATGCAAAGCCAAAAGCCGCAACAGAATTCTGTGCGCTTATGCGCTCCAGCGGTGCCTTCTCCATGTAGCACTACAGGAAGTACCGTTTTTTAGGACAGTGCAGAAGGAAAATGTATTGAAAGACGCGGTCGAACGCAGTTTCAATCTGTTGGTGTCACCGGCGCAACGCAGAGCAGATCACGTGAGCGCATGACAGCAACACTGCTGTTAGCTCGGAACGGAGCGCTCAGCAAGTTTCAGCAAGCGCTCAGCAACATAGAAGCGCTCAGCAAGTTTCGTGCTCGCATTGATAAATGTCTCCTTTATAGATACCAGAAAGCCGTTGCGCACACTTGCGTAGAAGCGCACCTCCAATGTCGATTTTCGGCACAACTTGCAGGGAAACATCTGCGTCGCCGCTCGCCGAAGCACGGGCCATTTTGCTCACAGTTGCTCAGTGCATAGAGTGCAACACTTTGCAGGTCAAAATCATGCAAAAATCAGCACTCGGATAAGGCTGAGCAGCGCGGTGAGTACTCGCTGCCTATATTGCAGCGGCTGCTACCCAAGCGAACATGGCGGAGAAATCGGCCAGACGCAAGATGGCGCTGCTGTCGAAACATGGCCGCGCGCACCTGAGAAAGGTCTATAGAGGCTAAAAGCGTGCGCGAAGCACTCGACAGCAAGTGACAGCAAAATCAAGACGTATATAAAGAATTGGAGCGGGAGATGCGCTGTGTGGGTAATAATTTTACATGGGAACAGCTGCGCACCTGCTGGAAGAACATGACGAAAAGGTTTACGCTTGTAAATATTGAAAAAGTCGTCCTTGTGTTACCTCCCGTGTAATTTATTCGCGGATTTTAGGAGCTGTTCGGATCGGACCAGTCGTCGCTCATCAGTCTTGAACGAGACCATTTTGACGTGAGGCTTCGGAAGCGGCGGAAGCGAACGTTTTGACGGTACATCTGCACGCCAAGCATCATGTTGTGCACATTCATCCATGAAACTAAAATCGCCATGAAATACAGCTGACTCAAACATAACATGAAGCTCAACGCAGCAGCGGAGACATCCATTGGAAATCAAAGCGAACCGCTGCCGGCCTCGAAGAGACCGCGCACGTGAACGGGCGAACCAAGCGACCGGAAAGAGCAGCAGTCGGGAAAGGGAACTCTTCGGGTGGACGTTCCTCCTCGTCTAGCATGCGTGTGGTTTGCTTGCTCGACGCTAGGGGTAGCGACGATCTCTACCCGACAGAAAACCGGTTCATGAAAACGCGGTGGGGTGTGGGGTTGGGCTGGTTAGCCCGACATCTGGCGCTCCCCGACCCAACCCGCAACATCGGGCTCCATGTAAATAAGGCTACAGGGAGAGGGTAGCGAGGAAAAGTGCGGAGGAAAGCGACTAGCAGAAAAGACAGGAAAGCTTTGTACACAATATCCCTCTCCCGACCTGCGTCATCAGCGCACGTGTTTCTGGTCCGATGGGGAAAACATGCGCCGTACCTAGAAGGCTCACACCGAGAGAAGAAAGGCTGCGAGGAGTTTTGAATCGGAGAACAAAGGTGGCGGGGGAGCGCTCGGCACCAGAAAAACCGGTTCAGAACCGAATTTAAAGGCGTAGAGACATCAAATTCCAAGGTTGTACAAAGGCTGCCATATGTTTCCTTTGTATGTGAGGACCATAAGAGCGAAGTATTAAATTTAAGGGTGGTCTAGAACATATTTTAATCTCATTTTAAAGTTTGTGAAAATGCTTACTCTTGAAGTCTGAGCCATCGCTAGTGCATCAATGTGACGTAGGAACAGAGAAGAAAACACAAGCAAGTATTTCCTACGTCATTGCACAGTTTTCTGACGTAGTACGGGACCAAGTTTTGCGGTTTCGCGGCCTAGCAACCTTGGTTACGAGTGCTCACGAGTCTTTTTTTTTCTGCACGCTCGCGAGTGCGACGATGCTTTACGCCCGGCGTTGCCGCAGGCGGTGCCGTTTCCGAAAGATCCACTTTTGCACAGGCATATTGCCGGTGCCCTAATCTAGGAAGCATTCTCTGGTATCATGGATGTTATGTATTTTCTTGTGCGAACGTGAAGTGCGCCGAGCATGCCGGCCGGCCAGCCCAGCTGGATCCCGTCTGCCGGCGTCATAAAAACGAGCTGAAGTGTGTTCTTGACGTAAATAATAAACCCTGGGACAAGAAATGTGAAAAATGTGTCATTTTTGAGGATCGCTGACCAATACTGAGCTGCTGGCAATGGTAACGACGGTGATACGAGCAAACTTTTTGCCACAACCGCCTCGCAGCTGCCGCTGGCCCGACGTAGGGGTCCGGCTTGCCTGGCGCCCGCTCGCTTCGCTGCTGAAGGCGTCGCGGAGATTTACCATGCTATTATTTATTGTGAGATGATGCTGTTGACAGTAAAGCGATGTGTAGAGTAGGCCTTTTATTATAGCGCAGACTACTTCCGAAGCGCCGGCCGCTGCGGCTTCGATGCGAAAGAGGCTATAGGCCTAGCGACGACCACGGCAACCAGGCAGCAGAAGAGCTCGTCGACCGGAGCGCCCGCGAGCGATGCCGTTGCCGAAAGCTCGAAACATAAGCAGGCATGCTTTGTCGCTGCTCGAGCAGTATTTCTGATAAAAAGGCGATCTTGTTAACAATGCGATCTTGTTGTTGTTGTTGTGATAACAAGGCGCGCCGACGGCACGAAAATTGCTGCCGCCGACCATCGCCAGACTGAAATCGGCCGATCGTCGGCCTTGTGTGAACGCGCCTTTACCAGTTGACGTTGCCTAAACGATCGGCGTTCGCTGGCACAATCTGAGCTGAGTCGGGCCTGACGCCTGCCTCCTCTTCGGAATCGCTGGCCAGCGGAACAAAAATGAAGTGGTTGTCGGGGATCGAACCGCGGCGTCTTCTTCCTCTTCTGGGTCATCCCGCGATTCCTCATAATCGGTGTCTGCGCCGAAATAAAACTCTCCTTCAGCGTCCGACCCGGAGCTATTCGGCATTGCGACTTGCCCTCCACCCGGCTCTCTGTGTTTACGCGCACCACGTGCGTGTCAAGCAGACGACGTGCCTACAACGACGTCACGGCTTTCCAGACCCACGTGACAACGCATTGTCTGGTTTTTGACGTTATGCAATAGCCTGGCAAAACCTGGCAACTGCAAAACGAAACCGAAACTGCTGGGTACAAATAATATGAATATTAATTATATAGTGCGAGTTCATGCTTCTAATATGGTGTTTCTTGCTCACTGAATCGCTACGCATTATTTACAACCCAGAGGTACTGCACAAAAATGTGGTGTCTCTACCCCTTTAAGGCAGAAAGCTGGGCTAGCTGGTGTTTGGATTCAGAGGACATAGTAGTAGCGCTAAAAAAATACAAGGAGGACAGGGTAGAGAAAGACAACACAGGCGCTAGACATCAACTGACTTTATTCACGAGAACAACAACGAATTTACAGGCGACAATCAGGAGCATAAAAAAATTCAACATTTGAATCGCATGCGTGATGGCACTTCCCGATACAAGAACCTCAGATCTTTAGTGCACAGATAAACATTTGGTTTGGTCACGCACGTTTGCCTTTACAAGTGAATGAGAAAGTCTTCCAATACTTCCCGCTCTTTCTGATCTGCACTGGCATAAATCACACGTGTCTGCTCAAACAAAGGGTACATTTTTTGTCATCATGCTTACATCGTTTGCAATGTGCCGCCAAGTGTCCAGGGCCTGATATAGCGCTACTAGCGCTACTACTATGTCCTCTCAATCAGAACCGAAAGTCGACGATTTTGCCCATCGGGGCACACCTTTTTGATGTCACACTGTTTACTTCAGGGAGAGGCCTATTCACAAAATACAAAAAAGTATCAAGTTCGTGCCGCTCGCAGGCTAGTGCCTAAGCATTCTTGTGCACATTTACAGCACGCGTAAATTCACTGCATATTCAAGGCCGCGTGCACGTAGCGTCCTGTCGCTAATGGACAGCGCGAGCGGCGCATTGCGCAAGTGGCCCGGTTGGAGCGCCCATCTGCCGCCTTAAAGCAGAAACAGAGCCAGTTTGAAACGTCGTGTTATCCTACAAGAACTTATTTGGCTGGCGTTTACTTCTCAATTAAATAGACATTATAATCATAACATTTAAATTGGATTTGCCTCTGGGTTGCAGCTTTGGGCAAAGGCGTAGCTTCCTGCACAGCAAATGACAAAATTTGTCAGAATAGCTCACAACATGCCGTTCTATGAACTATTCGTTATCGCTTCATAGTTTGCACACACTTTTGACATGAACGCGGAAATTAGCAGCGATTACGGCAATGGCAAGGCTCTTAGCGACGGCGAATGATCGAATAATTGGAGGCACTTTAACAACCTAGAAGAAATGCTGTGAATTACCACACTACGAATTGTTACACTGGACAAATTGCCTAATGCGCACAATCAGTTAGTGAAACAGGCACGAAACGGAGCACCAGATTCCTTGCATAGAATCCTGCAGCACTTGCAACGTACATGTTTTTGGGCATCTATATATGTACAGATGACAGGAGTACAGCAAGAAGCCAAACGAATTCGGCTTGATTGGGCTTGTACCCTCACAAAAATAGCTTTATATTCAATAACGAGACTACAGAGGTACACTGACTTCAACGTATCCCTGCTGCATTTTGACCACATCACCTAAACTTTAGAAGAGCTGACCACTATTGTGCTTTAAGATGTAACAATTAATGCGCTAATACTGCCTTGACTGCCTTGTAAAAGCTATTAGGTTTGCCTAGAGTGTCAGAATCTGGTTTACTGTCCATGTTAATAAATATCAATCCAGAGAAGTGTGCCGGGCCAGACGGAATACCGAACGCTTTCCTAAAGCGATACGCGGAAGCAGTCAGTAAATACGTACACCTCATTTTCTCGAAATCAATACATGACTGCCGCCTTCCAGATGAGTGGAAATTAGCCAAAGTTATCCCAGTTCACAAATCTGGTGACAAATCATGCGTGACTAACTACCGACCAATCTCATTAACCTGTAGCTGCTGCAAAATGTTAGAACATGTAAGTTTAAAGTTGATTACAGAATTTGTAGAAACTAACCATATACTTCACCAAAATCAGCATGGCTTCCGACGCGGACTTTCCACCGTTATACAGCTAGTGGAAATTGTA
Source organism: Amblyomma mixtum (assembly GCF_055824585.1). Taxonomy (NCBI): domain Eukaryota; kingdom Metazoa; phylum Arthropoda; class Arachnida; order Ixodida; family Ixodidae; genus Amblyomma; species Amblyomma mixtum. The sequence goes on along the minus strand of NC_143020.1, from coordinate 44,145,710 downwards.
CACGACCTAGCTCAGACTCTTAACAACCAGTCGCAAATTGATATGATCTTTCTTGATTTGTCAAAAGCATTTGATCGGGTCTCTCACACAAAACTGCTTTTCAAACTTACCCATATCCTCGGAAACGGGCCCATCATACGCTGGATAAGCGATTATCTTAGCAATCGGATGCAATTTGTACAGCTTGGCAGCCATACTTCTGATACAGTTAAAGTTATTTCCGGTGTGCCACAGGGCACCGTCTTAGCTCCGCTTCTATTCTTACTATACATAAATGATCTAGCAAATGAAGTTCACGTTAAAATCCGACTATTTGCAGATGACTGCGTGCTCTACCAAGAAGTCAAAGATATCAATGACCAAATTAAGCTTAATAGTGCTCCGAAGAAAGTTGTACAATGGTGCGACACATGGAATATGTGTATTAATGCAGATAAAACAGTGTCAATGTGTGTTACGAAGAAAAAAAGCTCTGCCTCTCCCGTAAACGAGAGTAGAGTAAGCATGAAATGTTTACGAGGGGCCTAATGTCATCTCGGTGGACACCCGAACCGCACCGTACAGGAAGGGAAGAACGCCACCACCCGTTCAGCGCGATGCCTTGCCATTTGAACGCAAGGTTTTTTGAGGAAAGGAAATGGCGCAGTAATTCTCTGCCATCTCGGTGGACACCCGAACCTCACCGTAAAGGAACGGAGGAACGCCACTACCAGTTGGCGCGATGCCTTGCCCTTTGAACGCAGCGCTTCTTCCCCGGGCCCCTGTGCGCCTGCGCGGCTTTGCTTCGATGCGCGAAGCCCCTAAGATATCACGTATCACAACGAAGTGTAACGTGGCATTTATGTGCTTTTTGCACGCGTTATTAGAAATCGGAAATTATAATTCCGTGCATTATCAAACCCACAGCTCCACTGATATCTTGATAAACATTGAGAAGGCACTGGCAGCAGTTATTTTTTGTCTCGTTTGGAGACCAACCGGCGCTTGCATGCCGGTCGCGTAGGAGGGCTTAGGGAGTCTCGTTAAATCTCGTTAAGTCTCGTACGGTGCCCGGATGTTCTCGTTTCAGAGCCCGGATGACTGAAATTCAGTGCCCGGATGAGTGGATTTCAGTGCCCGGATGAGTGGATTTCAGTGCCCGGATGATGGCTCTCGGTCTCGGCGTGACTTCACCACACTGCCGACAACGGGAGCTAAAAGCATTTCATGCTTAAAAAGAAACTAGATTTTCCATACTCCCTAAACAGGACCACACTATCCCGTGTCACTTCACATCAATATCTTGGTGTTCTAATCTCCTCAGACCTTACCTGGAAAGCGCATGTGCGAAAGGTGCGCACATGCGCATGTGCGCACGGCGATGCAGAAATTGTTTTTTATCAAGAGAGTTCTGAGACAAGCGACTACTGAAACCAAACGCCTTGCTTACGTCACACTTATCAGACCTACCTTATAATATGCAAATATTATATGGCTCCCACACACAAAAGACTATCTACTCACTGGAAATGGTCCAAAGAAAAGCTGCACGTTTTTTATTTAACCGCTGCGGTCGTTTCGAATCAATAAAACTTGCGTTGGGCCTAGTTGGTACATGATGTTGTGAAGGTGTAGGTTGCGCAACCACAGGACAAACCACGAAGAAAGACACAGAGACACACACGAGCGCACTAACAACTGTTTACTTCTTCCTGGGAAGGCATACTTATACACCTGGCCACGCATGCTCAAATGCAATCTTTAACAAGAATAGTCATGCCAAGGGCTGCTAACGCAGTCGCGAACGCAAAAAATTGATTTCGGCTACGTACAGAGCCACGGACGTGTCACAGTCGTTAGTGCTCTTGTGTGTGTCTCTGTGTCTTTCTTCGTGGTTTGTCCTGTGATTGCGCAACCTACACCTTCACGACGTTTCGATTCAGCCACAGAGCTTTTACAGCGCGCTGGTCGTCATACTCTGACAAGTAGAGCAAAACTGCAGCGTTTGAAATTTCTCTATCTTCTTCACAACTCATTCCAACTAAATTTTTCAGACTTTCTAGATCTAAGACAAACGCGCCAAACCAGACAAATACACTCAAATATGATACAGGAATTTTCTTGCAATAACAACTCGTTCTGGTATTCTTATTTTCCGTTGTCCGTACGCGAACGCTTTGCAACCATGTATTACCGCACAGCCAACATTTGAAAAATTTATTGCGCTCGCTGAAAAGGCAGTTCTTTCTTATACGCATTGTTGACCCTGTTTCATCATGTATATTTGTATTCTATTTTTTTCTCTTTTTTTTCTCGTTTTTTCATCCCACTCCAGTAATGACCCCTCCGGGGTTGGCATTATTCCAAATAAATAAAAATAAATAAATAAAATAAATAAACTTTAGAAGAGCTGACCGCTATTGAGCTTTAAGATGTAGCAATTATTGCGCTAATACCCAAGTTTCGTGGTTTGTATTGTTAATGCGCGCGCAATTCCGCTATCACTCATCCACAAGTAGCCACTGTATACGTTTGCAATAGTAAATGTATCTGTAAAGCTGCAGAGTTTCCTTATAATCCTCTCTAATACCCATACATGGCGAGCGCTTTTTTGTAGCGGCCCATGTTTGTGTGCCTACATCCGGTGGAGACACTTTTAATAAAAGCGCGCATTCACAAGGCATGACTTGATCTCCCTAAAGCAAGCAAATAAAGCGTAGACGTGCGCCTAGCCAAACGCTCCGAGAGAGGGCGCCACACGTTTCTTGGCGATGCTGCGGAGGCATGATGAATAGAAAAATAGCCAGGGAAAATAGCCAGAAAAAAATTTGCCTCTTTCAAATGTAAAATTCTTTACATCTATTAAAAGATGGAACATTTCGCTGCCTAAAGCTCCTAGAGCAGGCCGATATATTAAAAATCATGGCAGCGGTGAGTGATCAAGTGAGGACAAGTGGGGTTTTTTTCGCGACCTCGCCATAGGCTTCATGCGACCATATCTCATCGCGCAGGTTAAACGCTATATTTAAGCTACAGTGATGAAACTTCATTAAAAGAAACTTTATGAGGTTGGTTTGGTTTTATGGGGTTTAACGCCCCAAAGAGACTAAGGTTATGAGAGACGCCGTAGTGGAGGGCTCAGGAAATTTCGACCACCTGGGGTTCTTTAACGTGCACTGACATCGCACAGTACACGGGCCTCGAATTTCTCCTCCAAAGAAATTCAGCCGCCGCGGCCGGGATCGAACCCGCGTCTTTCGGGCCAGCAGCCGAGCACCATAGCCACTAAGCCACCGCGGCGGCACTTTATGTGGTATTTAACCCCTCAGCGTGAGAGCTCGCTTGTAACTGTTACGCGTGACGAGATATTGATTTTCTATTTTAAAGCGAAAGCTTCACTACTTGCACATTCAGCCTTTGGCGTGGCGCGGCGGTGCCACCACCACCGGCGCCTAACGCCTGCGCTCTCCGCTAGGACCGCAACAGGTGCTTTGTGACGTCACGCCGAAGAGAAGGGCGACCGACTCGCGCCGTCGCAAGCCGCGGCGGTGCCACCACGACGTGGACTCCGCGATCAAAGCGCGCTTTTAAGGCGGAAGCCTTTAATGCCTCATCGTTGTAAGCAGGAGCTGTCGGCAGAAATGTCACGCTTTTCAATTGGTCGAAACGGTCGCGACGTCACAGTGCGCGAATTTCAAACGGGGCCAATTGTACTTTGGCTACTAACCATGCAACCAATTAAAGGGAATCGTTTAGTGATGCTCCAATTAAGTTTGACTGAGTTTAATTAATTCCCTACTTACCCATTTAGTCATAACTTTCTATTCAGACCAGATAAATAAACAAAACACAGTAAGAAATTTGCCGAGCTTGGGAATCGAACCCCGGTCTCCTGAGTGCGAGTCGAGCACGCTACCACCCCGCGATGCCAGGTTTTTTTTTCTTTATTGCCTGGCTTTGGCTCATGACATTGCACAACAAAAATAAAAATAACGCTATATACATACGACACTGTCGTGGTCAGCCAGCACGAGACTGGCTTCGTCAGCTTAGAATTCCCGCAACATACACAACGGCTCTAGTCTTGAGATCCACTCGGGAGGCTCCGCAGCTAATTTTTGGATTGCAAGAAACCAGTCCATGCTTTCCCGAAAATAAATTCGGGCCGGTTGTGTGTCTCTGTCACAATGGTAGCCTGCCATTCTGGAGCGCCATATACAACGGAGGCCCAAGAGCATTATGAGATCAAAAGGTGCCCCATCCTCATTATCAGTGCTTAAATAGCGAATTCCGTGCTCGTCAAGTGGTAGCTCTTTCTTTATGGTCCTTTGTAACACGTCATAAAAGTAAACCCCTTCCCAGCAATGCAAAAAAACATGGTCTATTGTTTCAGGCTGTTTACAAATTAAGCAGTACGATCCCCACGGTAAAAAGAAATCCTTGCCAGCTCTTTTTTTTTCTTTATTGCATGGAAGAACTTCCGTAGAAAGAAGGAAAACCTCAATCAGACTGGTTCGCGTCTCAAGTTACCGAGCTGCTTAATAGGAGCCCGCCATGCCAGCTCGATGGTTTGGAATGAACAAAGGTGCGTCTAGTGAACACGGTGTCTTCGTTCACTCCCATCTTCCTCCCTTCCCGTTACGGCGAGGTTTATGTGTGCGCCGAGATATGAGAGACAGATACATTTCCTTTCATCAAAAACCAATTCACCGAAGAGCAAGGCGTATTTGTCCGCGTTCCAGATTAACCCAAGTTGTCGTGACGTCACCGCGCGCGAGATTTGACGGGTGTCCACCGAAATATGTGAGACAGTTACTGCGCAACTTCCTTTCCTCAAATACAATTTTCGACTAGTGTCTACTGAGATATGTGAGACAGTTAATGAGTAATTTCAGTATTCATTTCTAGAACTGCAGCTTTTGCACTGCCCAGGCAGATTAGTCCGAGAATCTTAGCGAAGAAATCGCTTTTTTTTCGTGTTCCCGTTTCCTGACTCATTGACACGTTTGACCTAGATATACGCGTCCGCAAGATAGAGGAGATATCTCGTAGATAACTTCTGGGACTTATGAGCTTCTCCATCTTCATTCACTTCTCTTTTGGTCCTCATCTGAGCCTCAGTAACTTCAGCTTTCTAAAAACATTGATGACAGCTCCAGCTTTCCCCGCTTTTCTAGTGCACAGGCAGATAAGGGCGGGAATCGCTGCAAAGAAATCGCCTTTTTTCTTCGCGTGCCCATTTCCTCCCGCATCGGCACGTTTGACCGAACCCGCAAGATAGAGGTATCTCGCAGATAACTTCTGAGACCTACTTAGTGAACTTCTCCACGTGATTCACTTTACACGAGATTGATACGTTTCAAAGCGCAGTTGCAGGAGCTAATACCAACTGATTGGGATTTCCCATATCTCCAAAATCTGTTATGAGTACGTCAGACTCTATCATTATTACTTATAACAGAACTATCAACTTTAGGAAGCAGGCAGTATCCAATACGTCTGTTTGATAACGCCATCCTATGCGCCATTGGATTTTTGCTTATATGCCACCTGTTTCTTACAGAGTTAGCTCTCATCAGCTAGTTCTACCACTGCGCGCCGTCCTTTTCAACTCCGGCGTCGGCATTCGCAGCCGCACCTGGTTCGGTTGGCAGGCGGTCCGCCATACTCTCCTTCTCTAAGGGTTACTACCGTCCTAGTAAAAAGTTATCTTGCTTCGGAGTGGTTCAGACTAGAGTTTCGCAAACTGAAACCATATGCGCGAAGGCAATGGCCTGGCTTGTGCTTTGCCGAAGAGGTCGCGTTATCGCCGGAGCAGACGATTTTCACGGCTACCGGAAATGTGCCCGTGACGTCTTGGCTACCGTGGCTCCAGCGAATGACAGCGTGTGGTGGCCTGCCGACGTCACGGGACTAGTGGCGTCTATTTTCACGATTCCAGTTTAAAAATCGGTCACTACGAAGACAATGATCGCCCGCGAATTTCAAAAGCACGGTTTCTTTTAAGAATTCATATTAAATTGCCGGCGCAGTTCGGAAGACTTATGCTTGGTGTGAATGCTTCTTAGCATCATTTCTAAGCCCTGAAGAAGTTTACAAGCGGCATTTAATTCGTTGCAGAGTCCGTTTAGGCCGACGATGACTTCCGCACATTTGTGTATGTTTGCAGTTTGACGCGCGGGCGGGGAGCTTCGATAACTCTTAGCGTTGAGTGGAGGCGTGCAGTGACCTCAAGCTGAAGAAATTTAAAGGGGCCCTGCGACGTAGATAAAGCATGAGAATTTTATTCTTTGTATGCAGAGTAAACAACGTTATGACGCTTCAACGCCCAAACAGATCGCTGAAATCGTAGTATTTAATATGCTAATCTCCAGAAATGCTCGTTTCGAGCTGATGGTATCTCGACGCAGCAGCCCATTTCGGCAGCTGTAATGAGGTGGCATCCAGATTGGGCGCTGCCTTTCTTATTAGTTGGGCGTCCGGTTTGAATTCCCTTCCTTTACGCACGCGAAATGGAAGCAATATTTTATGTCTCTGACTAATGGAAGCTTTTCGCATGCCACACAGACTGTAAAAAAGCAGTGAAATCAAACGAAAACTAACAGCATGGGCCGATACTTTTCATTCCGCTTCAAGCCTTGGTGGGGGCGAGCGCTGCCCAAGCCCCACCAAAGCAGCGAACAAAAAAAGAAGCCAGTCGAAGCACTTTGCCCAAAAAAATGTGAAGACAAAGGTTGGACTGGAAACGGGAGGCAAGATTGGGGGGAGGGGTGCGCGCCCGCCACTCCTATCAACAAAGAAACATTGTGGGAGCTTCCTTTGGTGTTAGTCACCCCTACCCTCTCTACGGCGCCGCGTAAACAGGTGTACGACACTGTCAAAATTCGCGGCAGTGGGCTGTTCGGGCAAAGCAAGAATTGCATACAAGCTTCCGATGCGTGTGTGCAAGGCGCGGTTCCGATTGGTGGCGCCCATTCTCGGTCCTGGTTGAGTAAAATGGCTGAGTGAAACGCTTTTTCGTCTGAACTTTTTATTTCTAATTTTCAAAGCGGGATAACTTTGAATGTTCAGATTTCAATAATTCCCTTTGCAATGGTCTCTGAAAGGAATGACATTAATTATATTAATTGAAGCTCATGAAAGCATCGCGGTGCGCCTTTAAAAAACAATTAGCGAGTCCTTAATGAATCATGAGGCGGCCTTAGGGTCCTTGTGGTTACCTTTGCAAGCACCCACCGGTTGCGCCTCCTTACAGCGGGAACACATGTGCCGGGATCGCTGCGAATCCACCCCGGCGCGCCGCGTGCGCAACTTTGCGCCGGCCGACAGATGATTACCGCTAGCAGGGTTGCCAGGTCCTAAACTCAAAAAAGCGCCACAAAAATTGCAAAAGTAGCCAAAAAGTAGCCAACGTGTCGCCGGAGTGTCAAAAGTAGATAAAAAAGCGCCAAAGTTCCAGAAAAGCAGCGCAACATGCGAATAACTTAAGTATGAAAGCATCAAATCAAATGAAAGGAAATACATGAACATCATGGGACAAGAGCACGGAAACGCGCGAGGAATTTCTAAAGGGAGTGAAAGTGTGGGAAAAGTAACCAGAAGGGTTTTTCTTCTCTGCAGAGGAGAAATAATTTGGGTTCCTAAGCCACTGCCATAACACCCTGCATTCCCATATAAATATAGCATGCATGGCATTTTTTTAATGAAATTTCTTCACTGTTCTGTAAACAAGGGCATGATTTCATATGCGCCTATTTCTTGTTCCGTTTTTCTCCTGCGATCTTTTTTCAGCTTTCTATTGCGAAACAGACTGATCACCACGTGCAGTTCATATGTATTGAAGGCACAGAAAGCACGTGGCCTTGGCCAAATCAGGTGAAATGAGTTGCTTTTCAGCCACTTATGGCTCCCCAGCTCTACATCGCTATGCGATACGAAGATCCTTCGTCATCACGTTTCAAAACTTTTTGGTCTGCCCCGCTCGCCACTAATCGGCTAAAAAAAAACCATTTGTCTTGAAAAATTTCAATCAGGACTGTAATTCTCAGCATCATGCAAGTGACTTGAGAGGCTGGAATGTGCGGCCGATCAACTTGCTTTGAACCAGTAGTCAACTGAGGACACAGGTGTATCAGCTAAGTAGCGAGACACTTCCCTGTTAACCTGAGGTGCATTCAGTGACTGGAGATATGACATCTATTGCTAGTTCTAAGGAAGCTACATATCCGCTTTGCATAGCAGAGCCAGAGTTTCGGAGTCTCGGCTGGGAGACCAAGTCCGAAGAGCATTAAGTGAACACAGGAGCGAGAAGTATCTTATGTGTAGGAGATGATGGCAGGTAAATTTGCAACAACAGGGTAGGCACCGTAGAATAATAGTGTTACGTGTGGCATTCTACTTCACTTCAGCAAAGATGCACTGGGATCATCGGCGAAAAAATAGGTCTATTGTTCAGTACTAACTTCGAATTGAAATGTAGCCAAAAAGTAGCCAAGTAGCCAAATTAAAATTTTTGTCGCCAAGAGGTCCCAAAAGTAGCCAATTTGGCGCAAAGTAGCCAAACCTGGCAACCCTGACCGCTAGCGTCAAAACGAGTAGCTATCACCGGAGCAACGCATGGAGCGTTGCACCGGCGGGCGGTAGCAGCCAATGCGAGCGCGGGGAGCGTCAACGTCTAGAAGCCCAGCGGCGCGCCCTTGTGGTCGGCCTGCCTGCCAGTCTAAGTGAACCGTCCGCTGGAGTAAAAAAAAAAGAGCTATAATTTGTTCTGGACGTAAATAGTAACTCCTGGCATTGCCAAATGCGAAAAATGTATCATTTTTGGGGATTGGTGGCCAGTAATTAGTTGCTGGTAGACATAACAAATGTAATAGAAGGAAATTCCTTTCTGCACCCGCCTTGCAGCTGCCGGTTGCCTGGAGTTGCAGTGGGGCTTGCCTGTCATCCGCTGTCGAAGGTGTCGCGGAGATCAACCTTGTTTTGATTTCATTATAAAATGATGCTGTTGAAAGCAGAGCGATAACAAGAGTAGTCATTTTATTATTGCGCTGGTGACTCCCGAGGCGCCATCGGCTGCGAGATCGATGCAAAACAGGCTATTGGTCCAGCAACGACCATTGCAGCCAGCCAGCAGCTGAGTTTCTATCCCGGATTGTAGCGGGCTGCGCAAAAAATAAAAAGAGCAAATTATTGCTACCGTTTTCAAGTTCGAGGTTGCCAGGCTTCAACGTCCTCTACAGACGGACTTCTTTTTTTTAATGCTGTCCTTTCATATGCGCCGCGAACCACCGTCCAGTGACATTTCATGCTTTCGGAGGCGCCCATTCAGACAACGACCTAAGACAACGAATTAAGAACGCATGACCAAACATTAGTGTAAACCACATCCGCAAACACAATCTACAAACGGAGGGGAGAGATTCACACCACAACCCTAAACCTCTCCCTTATGTCCTTGCTCCTCCGGTGCTGCGCACACCACGATCTGCACTTGCTGTGGTATTGCCCTTGCGTCGTCCACTCTCTGAGTTGATATTTCTACCAGTTGTGTGTTTGGTACCTTGGCCAACTCTGACAGGAGAACAATGAGACAAGCATCAGGCCCTACTGAGGACAGGGTTGGTCAGCGTGCTTGGCGCTGTGTCGAGACGCCTTCGAGGAGCGCAGTATTCGGCAGTCTTTGTTAAAATCTCCCCACCGCAAGCGCTGCCGCAACGAGTGATCCGTGTTACTCCCTTATGTCCCGGCTCGAAGGCGCTGCCGCTGAATTCTGGTGTTGTTTGCGGCATTCCTCCCTATGTTATTGTCAAGAAGTCGGCTCTTACGACAGCCTCGCTGGCGACAATAAGCACTCGTTGGCTCGTGTCATTTTGAAGTGAGGCTCACAGGCGGTAGAGACAGTGGAGACACGCTTTGTAGGACACGCAGTGTTAGCCCGTTGGCTGTCCATGCGAGGATACCTGAGGTGTCTGAAGATGGCAGTTTAATAGGTCGGCCTTGGGGACTGGTTTTCGACGAATTTATATATATACTGTGTATGTCTTTTATGAATCCACAAATACGCAAAGCGTGGCAATGTGAGAGTGTTTGCTAATCTAGTGGAAAGTGAATTTACTTGTGTAGTACTGAATGCGGAAGACGTCTTCTTTCCCATGTTTTCGATCTGCTGTTTCGTCCATTGCCTAAAACTTGAAATTAATGAGTGTTTGGAAGTCACCCAATCGGTTGTTGTCCTCATTGAGGGCAGGGACAAAGAGAACAAATGAGGCTGTTTTGGGGGAATCGATGCCTGGTTTCGTCCCGTCTATCGGCAAGGCAGTCACCTTTTTATAGTTTTCTTGTTGTTCCGTACAGTTTTATTTCTTTTTTTAGGTATAAAATAAAAGTTGTCTCCCGAACTTCATTCGCGTTTTGCGTTCGAGCAAGTCGAACCTAGGAGACGTTTTACATAATTTTACCACCGTCACTATATCTTCCTCTGAACAGCACCTAGAGATAGGGAAGAAAATTACAGCTAAGCCAATGTTCTCCCTCTTTCCGCCCTCCAAAGCCCTGCCATTCCTTTTGTACTGGGCTGATGTATTTATTTTCACCTAGGTTAACTTGTTAACCCTTTTTACCTGCCATCATATTTGAGCACCATTCAAACTACCCATCCTAACATCCTCCCCACCTGACACTCTACTCCTCTTCGCCAGGCATTCCTCCTCAGAATGAACGCCCCACTTAAAGGGCAACTGCAGCGCTTTTTTGAGAATTTCGCGATATTGAAGTATTCAAATCTATATAGGCTGCAGATAAAGTATGCAAAGTGTTTTTGCACTAGCTTTCAAAATAGTGACATAATCGAAGATTCAACTTAGCGCTTCTCCTCAATGCAACAGAGGAGTGCAGGGAAACCTCGGCGTTACGTCACGGAAGATATGATTTCAAATTACCGCTGTTGTCAGCCACACCTTGCCCTGACTCGCACGCTGCCGAACAACTCTCGGCAGGGTTTTCCTTCCCTGGCATTGGTTTTTTTTTTTCTTCACAGCAGGCGTCCGTGCGCCGGAAACGTACCCATACATTCGATGTCGTCATCATGCGCCCCCCACTTGGCGTTGTGCACTGCGGAGAAGCCTTAACGGCGTCCGGATCTTAATCGGCGATTACTTCACTACTTTAAGTGCTAGCCCAAAATGACTTGGCATGCTTTACCTGCAAGTTTCAGATATTCGACCCTCTTAAGCTCGTTGCTTTCTAAAACAAATGCCGTTTCCCTTTAAAACCCGCAAGTGATTAACGCTTCGCCCAGACAAAGAGAAATACTCTTGTCGAAACGTTAGGAAGCACCTTGTGCCAACTCTCTAACAAGTAGTTAAGGACTAATAAATACGTCTGTAAAAAACAGGTCTTCGCTTGAGTTTAATAATAATAAGAATGTTTTATTCCTCACTATTTTGTGGAGTCATTCCCAGCCCGCTTGAGCAATCAAAGATATCTTGTGAGATGGACTGGGCAGTCAAGCTAGAAACACTTCTCGCAGAAAAAAAAAGAAATCAGAACCAAAGTACCTGTTAGTGACAAATAAACAAACAGCCTTTATACAAAGCAAAGTATAGCAATTACAGTGCTCATTCCATGTATTGACATGTATAGGACTGTACAAAAATGCACAGATAAATTCACTCATGCATGCTGATACACTAATGCAAGGTGCGCTGATAGATCCAGTCACTCACAACATTAAAAAACATGATGTATACATAGCACATGAAATCGCAGTTACACAATGCCATGCTTTTCTTTCTTCATTACTGACTCTTGCGCTTGAACGCTAGTCGAGTAAGAGTCGGATATCATGGCCGCGTAGTGTGACAGGTCTTGTTTTATCTCGCATTTCTGGGACGCGAGGAAGGGCAGTCAAGCCGTGCCATGGCCCTTGGCGGGCTTCAGAGTAGCAGTTTCTTTCACCGATGACGCCCATTTGGGATACCTGGCACAGGAATCTCACTGCAAGTTCTTCTCGATGAGCAGTTTTGGACGTGTCTGGGATGTGAAATGACTCCTTCACTTTGCAGCAAAGATGACTTTTCCCGGAAGCGAGCGCTGGATGGCGTCACATTGATGCAGTCCCATCCGTAGGCTTCAAAATAGCAAGGCTTTAAAACTGCGCCACTTTGTTGCCTTGCGAGCGTGCTGCTGAAAAAGAAACAAACGAGGACGTCACTACACCGCGAAAGAAGGGGAAATACACTAAGAAAAATAACACTGTTGTGGTTTCTTAATCCGTGTTTGATTTGCACTGTCACGGCTCCATTTCTTATGTTAAAAATCTGCATTTTCTGAGAAAGAAAGATGCAGAACCCTGAGTACATGTCTAGACAGCGATTTCGTACAAAAAGAAAAACGCAGATGCTTTTTTCTCTTTGTAAGCAATCAACTTGAAGCAATTCCCATGCTATCAAGATCCACAATACAGCTACTCATACAAGGAGTGCATCAATGTCAGGAGCGTGTTTGGCACGCTCTGGAGACTGCCATTTGCCCAGTCCACATAGATCCTTTCGTACAGGCCTTCTTGAGAAAACTATTGTCTTTCAGAACAGCATCAAAGCGGAAGTTTTCTTTCACTATGTACCAAAACAATGACGCTGTTTTCACAGACGGAGCCACAGAGAACTCCGACAGGCTGTACTATGACCGATTATCAAAAATTGTCATGGGCAGTTATGTCGCTGCCACTTAGTCTCAAACGCTGTTACTGGTTGTGCTCCTCTTGGAGAACACTGGGCAACTCCTTGTGGGTGGTATTCACTGCAAAATTACGGATATAAGATTATCGCCCATTAAGATGACGTTGAGCGGCATCCGGATTATTCGTAAAATATTGGAGAGCCTGAGAGTACTGAGAGCTGGCATTATTTACAAAGCAGCGTGACAGTCGCAATCCACATAATCATTTAACCTATCAGAGGAAACGTAATAATGTTTATTTCAATAAAAACGAATGAACAAGTCTTTAAGATATAATTTCAGATATATTTAAAAACCGCTACTTCTGGCCATTATGGCCAAGAACTAGCACGTCAGCTGAGATTGAACTATTCATTGATGAGTTATTTCTTCATTGACATACCCTAAGTGCTCACTCAGGAAATTACATAAGGGGGAGATAAAGCACGACACGAGTCTTTCAAACAGGCTCAGAAAACCTGAAAGCAATGCTCACAGAGAAGCGAAAAGGCTTAAAATGGAGCGACTTAACTGGGGACCCTGCCAATGTGCGGTAAAGGGTCGCCAACTTCTGTACACGAAATTGGCCATGGCGATATATGTGGCGAAAGCAACCATTTTGCTGATGTGGAAAAAAGACATTACGCAATAGCAAAACATATCATTTCATGCCCGGCCTAAGAGGCATGCTACTTTCACGCGCGACTTAAACACAATGCTGATATGCATCATCAACCGCAGCTCTCTTCTGAGCTCAACAGCCACTAAATCTGAGCGCTGTGCCGAGCACCTGCTAAGTAATACTCCTCAGATATAAAACGCCATGATGGGTGAAATCGAAAGTGATTTGAATGCCGTATCGAAGCACTTTATGTCCTTGCCACATGCGTAAATGACAGTGAATGATTAAGGCCTTTAGTTTTTTAATGCCTTTAAATTCAGAGTTGGTGCTGCACGTCCACGTTTAACCTCACTATACGAAAGTCAAGATTCCGGGAACGCATTCAGGACATATATTAGAAAGGGAGAAAAAAAAAGAAAGAAAAATGCCCTGCCCGCACCACCGGTTGGCACTACGGTCTCGCCTTCGATAAAAAGTATAGGTTGGGGCAACCAAAGGAAATAAAAATAATAAGCCCCTCCCTGCAGTCAGAATGTTCACCAGAACATAAACAAAGCCAGTGACCAGGTTGTCTGTGGAAAGTGGTTCAAATGTAATATAAACGTTACTTCGCAGAGACACGACGTTGTTCTTATTCGACAAATCTAAAAATCAGAAGTGCTGGTAAAAATGGATTGGTTCTCATGTAATACGCATTATAGGAGCATCATTTTACTGAAACGTATTGATAAACTTTTTGCTACAGTATAGGAAGCTAATTGTTACTAAAATAAGTACCACCTTTTTCTGCGTTTGGAGCAGGGCCGCTAGTATATGTACTGGTCGGGCGAAACCATAGTAGAGAACGCAGTATGTCGCGATCGACAGTAAGTCTAATAGCATTATATTTATGGGTGGGACCCAGCGCGAAGTCTAATAAAGCTAAAGGCAGTAAGCAATCAACAGAATTAAATTTTCCCGTGTACCAGGAAAATTTCCTTCTTCTAGCGATCTACATAGAGCAATAGGCGGTGCATAGTAACGGGGCATGACATATGGGATAGCTATTTACAAGAGCAACGTTACAATTAACACTATTATCGCAAGTGAAGTATTAAATTTATGACTCCTATGTAGCATTTATACCAATTTCAGAGCTGCGTTAAAGTTTTGTTTAGTTGTTCCAGTTCCAGAGAAATTGCAGACACCATCCTCGTAATGTACCCATCGGGCGTTAAGTAATTGAAATAATGCTGTACAGAATTTCAAATATAAATATATGCACAAAATTGTTCCTCTGCTCTAAAGATATAAGTGCTTTTTATGAGATGCCCACAGTCATAAAACAAAAGATGTGCTCCAACGTGCACCGCTCGCTCATCGCTTGAAGTGCCGTTTCATACTCTACATCCCCTCTCTCTTAATAGCGCTGCAGCTGCGTAGGAGGCTTCACCACGCAGGAGTTCACGCCGGCATTGGTGCCGAGTTACGATTCAACTGCTTCAGCAGTAAAACGGGTTCGTCTGTTATTAAGACTGGGCGAAAAAGTGATGTCAAGCTGTTATGCCAATAAGTCAAAGGGCAGTCGGAATACTGTCCGCTTTTACGCTGCACCTGCGTTAGGTAGAAAAAACAACCAATTGAACTGCAACTGAAAGCATCTGGAGAGCCATCAAGGCTAAGGCACTGTCTCTGGCGGTTTATGAGTGCACGAAACTTTACAAAAAATACCGCTGGCGTTGAAGTGTTCGTGTGTGTACGGTACAGTAGTTTTCAAATGGCCCCTATAGCGTTTAACTTGTGAGGGAAAAATGTTACAATACATGCATGGCTTTTTTATAAGGAAACAAACGATGCCCACCTGCGAAAAATACTCAAACAACAGTTCCAAGAGTTCGATACACCCCGGAACCGCAGACCTGTGACCACGATAAGCAACTTTTATATTCAGACACCATAAAAAGGTCCCAACAAAATAAACGCGACATCAAACGCGCACGATTTTACTGCTGATCGTGAGCCGAGCCCTAATTAACACTGAAATGATTGTTTTTTTATTATGCTAATAATGCATGCATCGTCTCTTAGCATGAAAACTTAAAACACACCAGCACACAGAGATGAATATTACTACAAACGCGTCTGCTCGGTCAGGAGCGTTTCATTTGTTAGCCTTTTAGTAAGCAAGCTCATTCAAACACACCATCTTCATATTCAACGCCCTGCATGCATTTTGATAATAGCAGTTTGTTTTCAGTAATTAATCCTCGCGCAACATTAGCAGCTCCCGAGAAACCATGGTCGCTCATGTCGCAGAGCGCAAAACAAGAGGGAAGCAACCATCAGTGATGCTCCAACCTAGGCCGGCTTCAATGCAACTACTACCCGGAGTCGGCGTTGAAATAAAAACTTGTGGGGAGACATGAGCTCCGCCTTCAAGGTCAGACGCGATAGTTCAATGGATACAATGGGTCTTCTGTACAATATATACAGAACATTTTGTTCTATACTTTATATTCCAGATCCCTAGGAGTACTCATACCACTCCTGACGATATGGTGCAGCGGTTAAGCGATGCGCCAGTGCCTTGCGATGGCAGGCTTATACGACCCAAGTTGCTCTTGCCGAGCAACCCTAGCGTTGTTGTTGCTAGGGGCTATTTTTTAATCAAAATAAAAATGGAAAGAAACGATGTTGGTAGCCACGGCATCCGCCATCAAATCCTGAAGCACCTGAGCTGGAGCTAGCATGAATAAAATGACAGGGAGAGAGAATGAAAGGGGGAGAGATAGTACCACATGATACTGTTGTTGCATTTGTATCGTGTGTTTTGCATTTCTATTTATTGTGTTGTTCTTTTCTGTGATTAAATTATAATTGTATGTTAACATCTCAAGAACGTGTTTATTGTCTCCAGCGCCTGTTTGCTTTTATATTGCATGCCCACCTGCTAAGGTCTTGTAAAAGATGGGAGTATCAATAAATAAAATAAATATAAATAAAAAAGAAAGGATAGGGGCAGGGTTGCACTATGTGCAGGATATGAAAATACAGCTGTAGCAAACAAAAATTAATTTATCTAACGCCTCTCATTGTGCGCAGCTTGCTCGCAATCCGATGGATAAGTTGTGATGACACAACAGGACTGCTTAACCTGGGTGGCGCATCAGTTTCCTAGGTTGCTTCGCTGGTGACTGTTCGTGGATTTCTCACTAACAGTCAGCGACGCCGACGGCGACGCCAGACTTCCTGTGGCACGAGCTCCTTAACGCTACCACTTGAAATGAGGTCCCGAAAGCCGAGTGGTGTAACTGCCCTCCAGGAAACATAGCCTGTCCGAAGAAGAAAAATGTGCCGCAGGGAGAGATAAAAAAACCCTTACCGCTTTCTGGGCCAACGTTGTCGGTGGGCAGTTGGTCCTTGTCAGAGGGCCCCTCCCGAAACACAACTCAATGCTGGTGCCCTCGGCTTCGATGGTCGCCAAAGAGTGTCAGATGCGTGCGTCCGGCAGCAAACGCGGCATCCAGGCTGTCGTGAATTCCCTCAAGTATAGTGAAACGATTGCCACCTAGCCCTGCATTCAGAGCGGCCCAAAAGCTATATTCAGTACTGGCTTCCTCCGTACGGGCTGCCAGTAACGGCAGTCCGGACCACATCGCGATTAAGACGTCCTTATACTCAACGTGCCTAGCCTCTTCTTCTTGGGTGAGCAGACAGGCATAGTAGACACCATTAAGAACGCTCCACGACGTGGTGACGGTGTAGCCAGGAACGTGCAGGGTGGCTGCAACAGACTCGAACAGTGTTGGGCAGTCGATGACAAGGTATGCCGCCGCATCCAGCAGGTAGACCCGCCACGCGTGAAATACATTTCGCGGCATGAGCCAGCAGTATGTCCGTGCAATATGGTGCAGGCGCTCTTCCATCGAAACATCACGCAGGCAATTTGATATTTCGCTCATAACCACACTAGGGCGCGCTCTGTCCGCGCTCGAAAGATGGGGTAGATGCGCGGCGAAGTAAGCGAGAAGTTCTCTTTCATTCAGCGGCTCAGGTGGCCACGCATTGCCATCAAGTCTCTGGCTATCATGGCGGCAGACGCCGCTTACAACAGCGCAGTGAAATATGGCGATCTGTGGTAGAGATGATGCCGACTGCTGTACAAAGGGATGTTAAACTCCAAGTGTCCAGGACGTGGGCCACAAATTGATTTTCGTGGTCTACTAACCCGTAGCTGGCTGAACAGAGACAGGGCGGCACATAAATCGAGTCATGCACAAAAGCGGAGACTCCCGACTGATTGTTTTGCTTGAAAACAGGGGGCTTATAAAGCCTAGTATCTCTACAAGCAAAAGCACAATCACAAAGATAACACGACCCAAGGCATCCACGCAAAATACGAAGTTCGTTTGCTTAACCACGTCATAGCAGATTAAAAGCCTGAACGTGCACTTCTGGATACGTCGAGTGCTTTGTGTGGAAATATGACATGGACCAGACCTTCTTGACAAAGCTCGCTGGAAATACGTTGGCCTTAATCACACCAATTTCCTTCCTAATCTTAAACAACTTGATTTTTTTTTAAAAAGCTGCTCTGGAACTCAAGCTTTCCCTGCTATCGCATTGAAGGCGGAGATCATTATCAGTACCGCTCTGATGATATCATTTATCTTCAAGGAGATGCTCGCCGAAACATGGACTCGTGTGGCTTCCATACACCCGCCCGCAAGATTGAGATATCCAGCAGATTACGTTTCAAAAATCTCTGTCAGCTTTGTCTAATGATTTTTTTTAACGTACTTGAGTTCTTTTTAAGGTCAAAAACAGAACAAAAAGAGAAGCTATTCAGGCTTTCTATGTGTCTACAATGGGTGACATGTAGACACGATCACTCTCATTATCAGATCCACTAAAAGATCTGAAATCTTTAGAAAAACACGCTCAATTTTTTAACCAGCTGTTATGAAGGCATTTGCATGCTCGATTTTTTTACTCAATCACCCAGGACTTGTTACTAATGTTATTGTGGTTTTGTTTTCATTCATATTGGACTTTTTTAGCGTCGCAGTTTTCATGAAATCAAATAACATGAAAGATTGCTCGGTGTGTTTTTGTCTCTACTTGCGTCTCACTTCCTCCACGTTTACTTCTAGAAGTTATTTTAGTTCACGAAACTCAATCAACGAGTCTAATAAAAAATTTGCTTCAGATTAGAGGCCGCTTTGCAGGAAACAAAAATTAAAAGCAATACAAACAAAAAGTATTTGCATATATTAAAAAGTATAATGTCTTATCTCATTCAATGTTTTGCGGCTGATAGATAAAAATTTTATAGCTGATAGACAAAATAAAAGATAAAAAGCTTCACGTACAGAACGGCCTGAAAGGGCCGTCGCTTTCTGTAGCCGCTTGTTCCTTAGTCTTCTCAATGTGAACCTGACACCAGCTTTTTTGGGGCCAGTGAAAACATGGCTCCAATGTAGTGTCCGGCTCCAGGTTATAATAGCAGTGCAGTTGGATGAAAAGACACACCATGCCACGCCTTTCTTAATGTTTCTAAGCTCTGATAAATGCAGGTCTATGTGGCGCAACCTTGGCGACAAAGCATGGTGGTCCGATTTTTCTATCTGGACCATTTTATCGACTGAAACTGAACAAATATTCTAGCCCTCGAGATATTCGTAAGCACGTCAGTGGACCGTCTTAGACCTGGCGCTCCCCTGTTCATAATCCTTGCAAAGCTCTACACAGAAGGCATGACAGCCCCGCTTTTGAAAAACGACCTGAACTACATCAAAATTACATAGCAGAACTGCTGGGGAAAAAACATGGACGCATTAGTAAACATTGCTTTTTAATAAGGGAGTTATTACTCATTGACGTCCACCCGAGTGCAACCATACGGATACAAAGGAAAGATATGCAGCTTACTCAGAAACTTCGCAGTTAAAGAAAAATTCGTCCTGGTCCGGGGTTTCGGATCCGAGATGATTTTATTTTGGCGATTAGTTGAAGTTTGAAATAATTTCAACCAGTGCAAATACTTCCTGGCTGCCGCTTGAAAGGAAAAAGCAATGGTAGAGCGACTGCTCCGGTGAAGCGGTGGTCCGAGGTTCGAACCTCGGACCACCGGTAACCACAAAGAACAGTATCTCTCACTTGCAGCCGTAACTCGAACTTCTAGTAATCGTCGTCTTCTTGAGTCCTACGTTCCTGACCAAGTCCGCAAGAGGTGGCCAAGATCCACCTCAGCAGCCGGCTTGGGACACTTAAGACATGCCAGTAAACTGCGTGCCAGATCCCATGCGTGTGAGTTCCGCAAGCAAGGGTGACAACGCAATAACAGTGCTTGTGTAAAAAAAGTTGAACATTTTTTAGCTCTAGTGATATAATTGAGCAATCTGCTTTTAGATTTTGAAAATTCAATCCGAGTGGTTTATACGTCATGTACAAGCGCTATTTCGAGTTTCCTCTGTTCTCCGTCCCTCATTCCAGCGCCATGGCTGCTCAGCGTTGGAAATTATTCCGTAGGCCTCTACTGCAACACCTCTTTCTCTCGTCATTATTTCACTTCCATCTGCCTCCCTTCACTCAAGAGCGGTTGCGCTGTACACCGAGAATTTAGACTCTTACTGCTACTTCAACCTCCTGACATCGTGACATCTCATGCTTCGACCAAATACTATTTGCAACTGACGCCATAATGCAAAGTGCCGATTGTTTAATAGAAAATGTGCCTATTAGGGATGTGCAATCAGCAGGAACGCAGTGCACACCCGACCACACGCACGCGCTTTCTCGCTATTTCGGCATTAATTAGAGGCCGCACCCGAGACGGACCAAATAGATACACCCCTCAGGAACTGTCATAACATGTGCACCAGTTTCGATTATATAAATTACACCACGTTCGAAGGCCAGATGACTCTTTACTACATCTTTTCCCGAGTTTAGCGAAATGTCAGACGACGCGAAGCTCCACATCCAGTTTCCTCTGTTCCTGCGACACTTTGCTTCGACCCGCTGCGCCGACGGATGCACTGGCGCTCCGAAGAGCGCTGCCACACACTCGCATGTTCACGCTAAGAGTGGACCACCCTACATTTGCACGCTTCACCAGTTATTTTACCGTTAGTGCGAAGTAATAAAGAAATTTATGAAAGCCAAAAGCCGCAACAGAATTCTGTGCGCTTATGCGCTCCAGCGGTGCCTTCTCCATGTAGCACTACAGAAAGTACCGTTTTTTAGGACAGTGCAGAAGGAAAATGTATTGAAAGACGCGGTCGAACGCAGTTTCAATCTGTTGCTGTCACCGGCGCAACGCAGAGCAGACCGCTTGAGCGCTTGACAGCAACACTGCTGTTAGCTCGGAACGGAGCGGTTTTTCTTTTGTGATTACAACTACACAATAGAAGCGCTCAGCAAATTTCGTGCTCGCATTGATAAATGTCTCCTTTATAGATACCAGAAAGCCGTTGCGCAAACTTGCGTAAAGCGCACCTCCAATGTCGATTTTCGGCACAACTTGCAGGGAAACATCCGCGTCGCCACTCGCCGAAGCACGGGCCATTTTGCTCACAGTTGCTCAGTGCATACAGTGCAACACTTTGCAGGTCAAAATCATGCAAAAATCATCACTCGGAAAAGGCTGAGCAGCGCGGTGAGTACTCGCTGCCTAGATTGCAGCGGCGGCCGCCCAAGCGAGCATGTCGGAGAAATCGGCCAGACGCAAGATGGCGCTGCTGTCGAAACATGGCCGCGCGCACCTGAGAAAGGTCTATAGAAGCTAAAAGCGTGAGCGAAGCACTCGACAGCAAGTGACAGCAAAATCAAGACGTATATAAAGAATTGGAGCGGGAGATGCGCTGTATGGGTAATAATTTTACATGGGAACAGCTGCGCACCTGCTGGAAGAACATGACGAAAAGGTTTACGCTTGTAAATATTGAAAAAGTCGTCCTTGTGTTACCTCCCGTGTAATTTATTCGCTGATTTTAGGAGCTGTTCGGATCGGACCAGTCGTCGCTCATCAGTCTTGAACGAGACCATTTTGACGTGTGGCTTCGGAAGCGGCGAAAGCGAACGTTTTGACGGTACATCTGCACGCCAAGCATCATGTTGTGCACATTCATCCATGAAACTAAAATCGCCATGAAATGCAGCTGATTCATACATAACATGAAGCTCAACGCAGCAGCGGAGACATACATTGGAAATCAAAGCGAACCGCTGCCGGCCTCGAAGAGACCGCGCACGTGAACGGGCGAACCAAGCGACCGGAAAGAGCAGCAGTCGGCAAAGGGAACTCTTCGGGTGGACGTTCCTCCTCGTCTAGCATGCGTGTGGTTTGCTTGCTCGACGCTAGGGGTAGCGACGATCTCTACCCGACAGAAAACCAGTTCATGTAAACGCGGTGGGGTGTGGGGTCGGGCTGGTTAGCCCGACATCTGGCGCTCCCCGACACAACGCGCAACATCGGGCTCCATGTAAACAAGGCTACAGGGAGAGGATAGCGAGGAAAAGTGCGGAGGAAAGCGACTAGCAGACAAGACAGGAAAGCTTTGTACACAATATCCCTCTCCCGACCTGCGTCATCAGCGCACGTGTTTCTGGTCCGATGGGGAAAACATGCGCCGTACCGAGAAGGCTCACACCAAGAGAAGAAAGGCTGAGAGGCGTTCTGAATCGGGGAAAAAAGGTGGTGGGGGAGCGCTCGGCACCAGAAAAACCGGTTCAGAACCGAATTTAAAGGGGTAGAGACATCAAATTCCAAGGTTGTACAAAGGCTGCCATATGTTTCCTTTGTATGTGAGGACCATAAGAGCGAAGTATTAAATTTAAGGGAGGTCTTGAACATATTTTAATCTCATTTTAAAGTTTGTGAAAATGCTTACTCTTTGTGAGGATCTGTGGGATTGCAGGTCTTATTTTAAACAAACACAAAAGTACAAACAATAAACGAGGCGGCTTTTATCGGAAAGGAAACCAATTTCAGTATGAGAGCGAAGAAAAGGAAAGGAACAAGAGAGCAAGGCAGCAACACACGGGAAAAACACACGGGGGAACAGAACAAAGTGCTTACGAAAAATGCAGAAAAAAGAAAGTCAAGGAGGAAAGTCACACTACTTGTCTCTTATTCGAGCAACGAGCGGGGAGGACTGGCTGGGTGTCGGGCAGTCAGGGAGTCTCTGGGCGTTCCAATGTTGATGCAACGCTACCGCAGCGTCGGCGTCCGTGGGCTCCCGGCACGGTTTCCAGGTCTGGTATCCCGGAAAAGTCACGTAGGCGCCAGAAGCGGCCTGTGTGGAGCAGATGACGGATGGACGGAGAAGAGTGGCGCCTGGGCCTGGTGGTTGAGGCTCTCGACGATGGATGTCCAGGCCTGGTGGCCCGGACGTCTGCGGCTAAGGCCCAAGCCCGGAACTCGGGGAGCCAGCAGAACTCGTCCACGTCCGTCGTCCACCGCGCTCTTCTCTTCTCTGCCACGTAATCCTGTTCGACCGGTCCCGGCGTACCCCTCCGCACGCGCTTCTCGTGCTTTGTCTTCTTCTCCTCACGAACGCCGCTGGGTGGCGCTATCTCCTTACACTCTTGAAGTCTGAGCCATCGCTAGTGCATCAATGTGACGTAGAAACAGAGAAGAAAACACAAGCAAGTATTTCCTACGTCATTGCACAGTTTTCTGACGTAGTACGGGACCAAGTTTTGCGGTTTCGCGGCCTAGCAACCTTGGTTACGAGTGCTCACGAGTCTTTTTTTTTCTGCACGCTCGCGAGTGCGACGGTGCTTTACGCCCGGCGTTGCCGCAGGCAGTGTCGTTGCCGAAAGATCCACTTTTGCACAGGCATATTGCCGGTGCTCTAGTCTAGGAAGCATTCTCTGGTATCATTGATGTTATGTATTTTCTTGTGCGAACATGAAGTACGTCGAGCATGCCGGCCGGCCAGCCCAGCTGGATCCCGTCGGCCGGCGTCATAAAAACGAGCTGAAGTGTGTTCTTGACGTAAATAATAAACCCTGGGATTAGAAATGTGAAAAATGTGTCATTTTTGAGGATCGCTGACCAATACTGAGCTGCTGGCAATGGTAACGACTGTGATACGAGTAAACTTCTTGCCACAACCGCCTCGCAGCTGCCGCTGGCCCGACGTTGGGGTCCGGCTTGCCTGGCGCCTGCTCGCTTCGCTGCTGAAGGCGTCGCGGAGATTTACCATAGTATTATTTATTGTGAGATGATGCTGTTGACAGTAAAGCGATGTGTAGAGTAGGCCTTTTATTATAGCGCAGGTGACTTCCGAAGCGCCGGCCGCTGCGGCTTCGATGCGAAAGAGGCTATAGGCCTAGCGACGACCACGGCAACCAGGCAGCAGAAGAGCTCGTCGCCCGGAGCGCCCGCGAGCGATGCCGTTGCCGAAAGCTCGAAACATAAGCAGGCATGCTTTGTCGCTGCTCGAGCAGTCTTTCTGATAACAAGGCGATCTTGTCTTTTCTTCTGAGATATTTGTACACCATCCCAAGCAGCGCTCAGGCACTGCTGCACGGCGGCGAAGTGCGACACCGGTTGTGGGCGGAGCTTGGGTAGAGCGGCGCAGCGATGCTCACCGCGTGTGTCCCTGCTTGCAGTGGGGCGGCAGCTCGCAAGCGACGATCGGTGCGGCGCGTCGGCCAAGTGGCCATATGGCTTGATGAAGTTGCTGCGCGTGCATTATTCGCCTAAATAATGATTGCACTTCGCCCTCTGAGCTCGCTACTTGCTTTTGGTCGGCCGCAGTTGACGGCGCTTTGGAAGTCGACTGTGCTATAATAAAAGACCTACTCTTCACATCGCTTTAGTGCGAACTCGTCCCATAATAGAAGAAAAATTCGATTTCCACGACGCCTTCAGCAACGGAGCTAGCAGACGAGCAGCGCGCACGAAGCAGCAGCGTCGAGCTGTCGGGATAGGACAACGTCGGCGTGAGGTCGGGCGCTGTTGTCGGCAGAGTGTGACACACAGGTCGACCGACGGCTGCTATCTCGGGGACGCGACGGCGATGCGCTCGTCGGGCGACGATCGGCCCTCGGTCGGCGTCTGCGCAGTGTGACAAGCGCGCCGACGGCACGAAAATCGCTGCCGCCGACCATCGCCAGACTGAAATCGGCCGATCGTCGGCCTTGTGTGAATGCGCCTTTACCAGTTGACGTTGCCTAAACGATCGGCGTTCGCTAGCACAATCTGAGCTGAGTCGGGCCTGACGCCTGCCTCCTCTTCGGAATCGCTGGCCAGCGGATCAAAAATGAAGTGGTTGTCGGGGTTCGAACCGCGGCGTCTTCTTCCTCTTCTGGGTCATCCCGCGATTCCTCATAATCGGTGTCTGCGCCGAAATAAAACTCTCCTTCAGCGTCCGACCCGGAGCTATTCGGCATTGCGACTTGCCCTCCACCCGGCTCTCCGTGTTTACGCGCACCACGTGCCTGTCAAGCAGACGACATGCCTACTTGATTCATATTGCAGCGAAGAAGCACAAACACACGTAGAAGGAACACACAAAAAACACGGACGAACGCTAACAGCAGCGTTCGTCCGTGTTTTTTGTGTGTTCCTTCTACGTGTGTTTGTGCTTCTTCGCTGAAATATGAATCAAGAATGTTACCAACTTGCCCAAAAACGTGTTTTACTCAAGACATGCCTACAACGACGTCACGGCTTTCCAGACCCACGTGACAACGCATTGTCTGGTTTTTGACGTGATGCAAGAGCCTGGCAAAACCTGGCAACTACGAAACGAAATCGAAACTGCTGGGACAAATAATATGATTATTAATTATATAATGCGAGTTCCTGCTTCTAACATGGTGTTTCTTGCTCACTGAATCGCTACGCATTATTTACAACCCAGAGGTACTACACAAAAATGTGGTGTCTCTACCTCTTTATGGCAGAAAGCTGGGCTTGTTGGTGTTTGGATTCAGAGGACATAGTAGTAGCGCTAAAAAAACAAAAGGACGACAAGGCAGAGAAAGACAACACAGGCGCTAGACATCAACTGACTTTATTCTCGAGAACAACAACGAATTTACAGGCGACAATCAGGAGCATAAAAAAATTCAACATTTGAATCGCATGCGTGATGGCACTTCCCGATACAAGAACCTCAAATCTTTAGTGCACAGATAAACATTTGGTTTGGTCACGCACGTTTGTCTTTACAAGTAAATGAGAAAGTCTTCCAATACATCCCGCTCTTTCTGATCTGCACTGGCATAAATTACAGGTGTCTGCTCAAACAAACGGTACATTTTTTGTCATCATGTTTACATCGTTTGCAATGTGCCGCCAAGTGTCCAGGGCCTGATATAGCGCTACTAGCGCTACTACTATGTCCTCTCAATCAGAACCGAAAGTCGACGATTTTGCCTATCGGTCACATCTTTTTGATGTCACACTGTTTACTTCAGGGAGAGGCCTATCCACAAAATACAAAAAAGTATCAAGTTCGCGCCGCTCGCAGGCTAATGCCTAAGCATTCTTGTGCACATTTACAACACGCGTAAATTCACTGTATATTCAAGGCCGCGTGCACGTAGCGTCCTGTCGCTAATGGACAGCGCGAGCGGCGCATTGCGCAAGTGGCCCGGTTGGAGCGCCTAGCTGCCGCCTTAATGCAGACACAGAGCCAGTTTGAAACGTCGTGTTATCCTACAAGAACTTATTTGGCTGGCGTTTACTTCTCAATTAAATGGAAATTATAATCATAAAATTTAAATTGGATTTGCCTCTGGGTTGCAGCTTTGGGCAAAGGCGTACCTTCCTGCACAGCAAATGACAAAATTTGTCAGAATAGCTCACAACATGCCGTTCTATGAACTATTCGTTATCGCTTCATAGTTTGCACACACTTTTGACATGAACGCGGAAATTAGCAGCGATTACGGCAATGGCAAGGCCCTTAGCGACGGCGAATGATCGAATAATTGGAGGCACTTTAACAACCTAGAAGAAATGCTGCGAATTACCACACTACGAATTGTTACACTGGACAAATTGCCTAATGCGCACAATCAGTTAGTGAAACAGGCACGAAACGGAGCACCAGGTTCCTTGCATAGAATCCTGCAGCACTTGCAACGTACAAGTTTTTGGGCATCTATATATGTACAGATGACAAGAGTACAGCAAGAAGCCAAACGAATTCGGCTTGACTGGGCTTGTACCCTTACGGAAATAGCTTTATATTCAATAAAGAGACTACAGAGGTACACTTACTTCAACGTATCCCTGCCGCATTTTGACCACATCGCCTAAACTTTACAAGAGCTGACCACTATTGTGCTTTAAGATGTAACAATTAATGCGCTAATACTGCCTTGACTGCCTTGTAAAACATGTCCTTGCTTTTAACAGAGCTGATGATGCTGCTATTCTAACGTATCTGGTTCACGAATACCAAGATTTTCCTATTTTTGTACTGATTCACAGTCGCACATTAATGATGTATGGCTGCAATTTAAATCCCATGTCATGTATTGCATCAACAGGTTCGTACCAAAAGTAGCGAAGGTGACGAGGAAACACAATACATGGATCACACGCGATATAATACACCTAAAACGCAAAATCAAAAGACTTCGAAAAACAAATAAAATATGCAAGAGTTCTGGGTATCACTCCCAGTTGAGCGGTCTTAGAAAATTATTAAAGCTTAAAATACACACCGCAAAACAACGCTTCAACAGCACCACTCTGCACAATTTTATTAAGAACTCCCCTCAGAAATTTTGGCAGTACATAAAATATCAGCAGCGCTCCAATGTATCATCTCATACGCATAACAAAGGCCGAGCAGACACCTTTATTAGCTATTTTCATTCAATATTTACACGTGATGTGAACCCTCAAGACCAGTCATTCATACCTTTAAAGGGAGACAAAAAGCTAAAAGGTTTGCCTACAGTCTCAGAATCTGGTTTACTGTCCATGTTATTAAATATCAATCCAGAGAAGTGTGCCGGGCCAGACGGAATACAGAACGCTTTCTTAAAGCGATACGCCGAACCAGTCAGTAAATACGTACACCTCATTTTCTCGAAATCAATACATGACTGCCGCCTTCCAGATGAGTGGAAATTAGCCAAAGTTATCCCAGTTCACAAATCTGGTGAGAAATCATGCGTGACTAACTACCGACCAATCTCATTAACCTGTAGCTGCTCCAAAATGTTGGAACATGTAAGTTTAAAGTTGATTACAGAATTTGTAGAAACTAACCATATACTTCACTAAAATCAGCATGGCTTCCGACGCGGACTTTCCACCGTTACACAGCTAGTGGAAATTGTACACGACCTAGCTCAGGCTCTTAACAACCAGTCGCAAATTGATATGATCTTTCTTGATTTGTCAAAAGCATTTCATCGGGTCTCCCACACAAAACTGCTTTTCAAACTTACCCACATCCTCGGAAACGGGCCCATCATACGCTAGATAAACGATTATCTTAGCGATCGGATGCAATTTGTACAGCTTGGCAGCCATACTTCTGATACAGTTAAAGTTATTTCCGGTGTGCCACAGGGCACCGTCTTAGCTCCGCTTCTATTCTTACTATACATAAATGATCTAGCAAATGAAGTTCACGTCAAAATCCGCCTATTTGCAGATGACTGCGTGCTCTACCAAGAAGTTAGATATGACCAAATTAAGCTTAATAGTGCTCTGAAGAAAGTTGTACAATGGTGCGACACATGGAATATGTGTATTAATGCAGATAAAACAGTGTCAATGTGTGTTACGAAGAGAAAAAAGAAACTAGATTTTCCATACTCTCTAAACAGGACCACACTATCCCGTGTCACTTCACATCAATATCTTGGTGTTCTAATCTCCTCTGACCTTACCTGGACCGCGCATGTGCGAAAGGTAACTAACACGGCGATGCAGAAATTGTTCTTTATCAAGAGAGTTCTGACACAAGCGACTACTGAAACCAAACGCCTTGCTTACGTCACAATTATCAGACCTACCTTAGAATGTGCAAATATTATATGGCTCCCACACACAAAAGACAATATCTACTCACTGGAAATGGTCCAAAGAACAGCTGCACGTTTTTTATTTAACCGCTGCGGTCGTTTCGAATCAATAAAACTTGCGTTGGGCATAGTTGGTACATGATGTTGTGAAGGTATAGGTTGCGCAACCACAGGACAAACCACGAAGACACAGAGACACACACGAGCGCACTAACAACTGTTTACTTCTTCCTGGGAACGCATACTTATACACCTGGCCACGCATGCTCAAATGCAATCTTTAACAACAATAGTCATGCCAAGGGCTGTTAACGCAGACGCGAACGCAAAAAATTGATTTCGGCTACGTACAGAGCCACGGACGTGTCACAGTCGTTAGTGCGCTTGTGTGTGTCTCTGTGTCTTTCTTCGTGGTTTGTCCTGTGGTTGCGCAACCTACACCTTCACGACGTTTCGATTCAGCCACAGAGCTTTTACAGCGCGCTGGTCTTATACTCTGACAAGTAGAGCAAAACTGCAGCGTTTTAAATTTCTCTATCTTCTTCACAAGTCATTCCAACTAAATTTTTCAGACTTTCTAGATCTAAGACATACGCGCCAAACCAGACACATACACTCAAATATGATACAGGAATTTTCTTGCAATAACAACTCGTTCTGGTATTCTTATTTTCCGTTGTCCGTACGCGAATGGAACGCTTTGCAACCATGTATTACCGCACAGCCAACATATGAAAAATTTATTGCTCTCGCTGAAAAGGCAGTTCTTTCTTATACGCATTGTTGACCCTGTTTCATCATGTATATTTGTATTCTATTTTTTTTCTCGTTTTTTCATCCCACTCAAGTAATGACCCCTCCGGGGCTGGCAGTATTCCAAATAAATAAAAATAAATAAATAAAATAAATAAACTTTAGAAGAGCTGACCGCTATTGAGCTTTTAGATGTAGCAATTATTGCGCTAATACCTAAGTTTCGTGGCTTTGTATTGTTAATGCGCGCGCAATTCCGCTATCACTCATCCTCAAGTAGCCACTGTATACGTTTGCAATAGTAAATGTATCTGTAAAGCTCCAGAGTTTCCTTATAATCCTCTCTAATACCCATACATGGCGAGCGCTTTTTTGTTGCGGCCCATGATTGTGTGCCTACATCCCATGGGGACACTTTTAACAAAAGCGCGCATTCACAAGGCATGACTTGATCTCTCTAAAGCAAGCAAAAAAAGCGTAGACGTGCGCCTAGCCAAACGCACCGAGAGAGGGCGCCACACGTTTCTTGGCGATGCTGAGGAGGCCTGATGAATAGAAAAATAGCCGGGGAAAAAATTTGCATCTTTCAAACGTAAAATTTTTTACATCTATTAAAAGATGGAACATTTCGCCACCTAAAGCTCCTAGAGCAGGCCGATATATTGTAAATCAGGGCAGCGGTGAGTGATCAAGTGAGGACAAGTGGGGTTTTTTTCGCGACCTCGTCATAGGCTTCATGCGACCATATCTCATCGCGCAAGTTAAACGCAATATTTAAGCTACAGTGATGAAACTTCATTAAAAGAAACTTTATGAGGTTGGTTTGGTTTTATGGGGTTTAATGTCCCAAAGCGACTAAGGCTATGAGAGACGCCGTAGTGGAGGGCTCCGGAAATTTCGACCACCTGGGGTTCTTTAACGTGCACTGACATCGCACAGTACATGGGCCTCGAATTTCTCCTCCGAAGAAATTCAGCCGCCGCGGCCGGGATCGAACCCGCGTCTTTCGGGCCAGCAGCCGAGCACCATAGCCACTAAGCCACCGCGGCGGCACTTTATGAGGTATTTAACCCCTCAGCGTGAGAGCTCGCTTGTAACTGTTATGCGTGACGAGATATTGATTTCTTATTTTAAAGCGAAAGCTTTACTACTTGCACTTTCAGCCTTTGGCGAGGCGCGGCGGTGCCACCACCACCGGCGCCTAACGTCTGCGCTCTCCGCTAGGAGCGCAACAGGTGCTTTGTGACGTCACGCCGAAGAGAAGGGCGACTGACTCGCGCCGTCGCAAGCCGCGGCGGTGAAACCACGACGCGGCCTCCGCGATCGAAGCGCGCTTTTAAGGCGGAAGCCTTTAATGCCTCATCGTTGTAAGCAGGAGCTGTCGACAGAAATGTCACGCTTTTCAATTTGTCGAAACGGTCGTGACGTCACAGTGCGCGAATTTCAAACCGGGCAATTGTACTTTGGCTACTAACCATGCATCCAATTAAAGGTATCTTTTAGTGATGCTCCAAGTAAGTTTGACTGAGTTTAATTAATTCCCTACTTAACCAATCAGTCAAACCTTTCTAGTCAGACGAGATAAATAAATAAAACACAGTAAGTAATTCGCCGAGCTTGGGAATCGAACCCCGGTCTCCGGAGTGCGAGTCGAGCACGCTACCACCCCGCCATGCCATGTTTTTTTTTTCTTTATTACCTGGCTTTGGCTCATGACATTGCACAACAAAAATACGAATAACGCTATATACATACGACACTGTCGTGGTCAGCCAGCACGAGACTGGCTTCGTCAGGTTAGAATTCCAGCAACATACACAACGGCTCTAGTCTTGAGATCCACTCGGGAGGCTCCGCAGCTGCTTTTTGGATTGCAAGAAACCAGTCCATGCTTTCCCGAAAATAAATTCGGGCCGGTCGTGCGTCTTTGTCACAATGGTAGCCTGCCATTCTGGAGCGCCATATACAATGGAGGCCCAAGAGCATTATGAGATCAAAAGGTGCCCCATCCTCATTATCAGTGCTTAAATAGCGAATTCCGTGCTCGTCAAGTGGTAGCTCTTTCTTTATGGTCCTTTGAAACACGTCCCAAAAATAAACCCCTTCCCAGCAATGCAAAAAACATGGTCTATTGTTTCAGGCTGTTTACAAATTAAGCAGTTCGATCCCCACGGTAAAAAGAAATCCTTGCCAGCTCTTTTTTTTTCTTTATTGCATGGAAGAACTTCCGTAGAAAGAAGGAAAACTTCAATCAGACTGGTTCGCGTCTCAAGTTACCGGGCTGCTTAAGAGGAGCCCGCCATGCCAGCTCGATGGTTTGGAATGAACAAAGGTGCGTCTAGTGAATACGGTGTCTTCGTTCACTCCCATCTTCCTCCCTTCCCGTTACGGCGAGGTTTAGGTGTGCACCAAGATATAAGAGACAGACACATTTCCTTTCCTCAAAAACCAATTCACCGACGAGCAAGGCGTATTTGTCCGCGTTCCAGATTGACCCAAATTGTCGTGACGTCACCGCGCGCTAAATCTGACGGGTGTCCACCGAAATATGTGGGACAGTTACTGCGCAACTTCCTTTCCTCAAATACAATTTTCCACTAGTGTCTACTGAGATGTGTGAGACAGTTAATGAGTAATTTCAGTATTCATTTCTAGAACTGCAGCTTTTGCACTGCCCAGGCAGATTAGTCCGAGAATCTTAGGGAAGAAATCGCATTTTTTTTTCGTGTTCCCGTTTCCTGACTCATTGACACGTTTGACCTAGATATACGCGTCCGCAAGATAGAGGAGATATCTCGTAGATAACTTCTGGGAGTTATGAGCTTCTCCATCTTCATTCACTTCTCTTTTTGTCCTCATCTGAGCCTCAGTAACTTCGGCTTTCGGAAACCTTGATGACAGCTCCAGTTTTCCCAGCTTTTCCAGTGCACAGGCAGATAAGGGCGGGAATCGCTGCAAAGAAATCGCCTTTTTTCTTCGCGTGCCCATTTCCTCCCGCATCGGCACGTTTGACCGAACCCGCAAGATAGAGGTATCTCGCAGATAACTTCTGAGACCTACTTAGTGAACTTCTCCACGTGATTCACTTTACACGAGATTGATACGTTTCAAAGCGCAGTTGCAGGAGCTAATACCAACTGACTGGGATTTCCCATATCTCCAAAATCTGTTATGAGTACGTCAGACTCTATCATTATTACTTATAACAGAACTATCAACTTTAGGAAGCAGGCAGTATCCAATACGTCTGTTTGATAACGCCACCCTATGCGCCATTGGATTTTTGCTTATATGCCACCTGTTTCTTACAGAGTTAGCTCTCATCAGCTAGTTCTACCACTGCGCGCCGTCCTTTTCAACTCCGGCGTCGGCATTCGCAGCCCCCCCTGGTTCGGTTTGCAGGCGGTCCGCCATAGTCTTCTTCTCTCAGGGTTACTACCGTCCTAGTAAAAAGTTCTCTTGCTTCGGAGTGGCTCAGACTAGAGTTAGGCAAACTGAAACCATATGCGCGAAGGCAATGGCCTGGCTTGTGCTTTGCCGAAGAGGTCGCGTGATCGCCGGAGCAGGCGATTTTCACGGCTACCGGAAATGTGCCCGTGACGTCTTGGGTACCCTGGCTCCAGCGAATGACAGCGTGTGGTGGCCTGCCGACGTCACGGGACTAGTGGCGTCTATTTTCTCGATTCCAGTTTCAAAATCGGTCACTATGAAGACAACGATCGCCCGCGAATTTTAAAAGTACGGTTTCTTTTAAGAATTCATATTAAATTCCCGGCGCAGTTCGGAAGACTTATGCTTGGTGTGAATGCTTCTTAGCATCATTTCTAAGCCCTGAAGAAATTTACAAGCAACATTTAATTCGTTGCAGAGTCCGTTTAGGCCGACGATGACTTCCGCACATTTGTGTATGTTTGCAGTTTGACGCGCGGGCGGGGAGCTTCGATAACTCTTAGCGTTGAGTGAAGGCGTGCAGTGACCTCAAGCTGAAGAAATTTAAAGGGGCCCTGCGACGTAGATAAAGCATGAGAATTTTATTCTTTGTATGCAGAGTAAACAACGTTATGACGCTTCAACGCCCAAACAGATCGCTGAAATCGTAGTATTTAATATGTTAATATCCAGAAATGCTCGTTTCGAGCTGATGGTATCTCGACGCAGCAGCCTATTTCGGCAGCTGTAATGAGGTGGCATCCAGATTGGGCGCTGCCTTTCTTATTAGTTGGGCGTCCGGTTTGAATTCCCTTCCTTTATGCACGCGAAATGGAACCAATATTTTATGTCTCTGACTAATGGAAGCTTTTCGCATGCCACACAGACTGTAAAGAAGCAGTGAAATCAAACGAAAACTAATAGCATGGGCCGATACTTTTCATTCCGCTTCAAGCCTTGGTTGGGGCGAGCGCTGTCCAAGTCACACCAAAGCAGCGAACAAAAAAAGAAGCCAGTCGAAGCACTTCCCCAAAAATGTGAAGAGAAAGGATGGACAGGAAACGGGAGGCAAGATTGGAAGGAGGGGAAAGGTGGTGCGCGCCCACCACTCCTATCAACAAATAACATTGTGGGAGCTTCTTTTGGTGTTAGTCACCCCTACCCTCTCTACGGCTCCGCGTACACAGGTGGACGGCACTGTCAAAATGCTGGGCAGAGGGCTGCTCGGGCAAAGCAACAATTAACATACAAGCTTCCCATGCGTATGCGTTAGGCGCGGTTCCGATTGGTAGCGCCCATTCTCGGTACTGCATGAGAAAAATGGCTGAGTGAAACTCTTTTTCGTCTTAACTTTTTTTTTTAGTTTTCAAAGCGGAATAACTTTGCATGCTCAGATTTCAATAATTCCCTTTGCAATGGTTTCTGCAAGGAATGATATTAATGATATTAAATGCCATTAATTGAAGCTCAGAAAAGCGTCGCGGTGTCCGTTTAAAGAAAAAAACTAACGAGTCCTTAATGAGGCATGAGGCGGCCTTAGGGGCCTTGTGGCTACCGTTGCAACCACCCACCGATTGCGCCTTCTTACAGCGGGAACACACATGTGCCGGGATCGCTGCGAATCCACCCAGGCGCGCCGTACGTGCAACTTCGCAACGTCCCACCGATGCTTGCCGCTTGCGCCAGAACGAGTAGCCATCACCAGAGCAACGCATGCAGCGTTGCACCGGCGGTCGGTAGCAGCCAATGCGAGCGCGGAGAGCGTCAACGTCTGAAGGCGTAGGGGCGCGCCCCTGCGGTAGGCCGGCCGGCCAGGCGGCTAAGTGAAGCGTCCGTTGGAGTTAAAAAAATGTGAGCTAGAATTTGTTCTGGACGTAAATAGTAACTCCTGTCATTGCCACATGTGAAAAATCTATCATTTTTGGGTATCGGTGACCAGTAATTAGTTGCAGTAGAGATAACAAATGTAATAGAAGGAAATTCCTTTCTGCACCCGCCTTGCAGTTTCCGGTTCCCTGGAGTTGCCGTGTGGCTTGCCTGCCATCCGTTGTCGAAGGTGTCACGGTGATCAGCCTTGTTTTGATTTCGTTATAAAATGATGCTGTTGAATGCAGAGCTATATCAAGTGTGGACATTTTATTATTGCGCTGATGACTCCCGAGGCGGCATCGGCTTCGGGATTGATGTGAAACAGGCTATTGGTCGAGCAACGACCATTGCAGCCAGCCAGCACCTCAGTTTCTATCCCGGATGGTGGCAGGCTGCGCAAAAAAAAAGAAAATTATTGCTATGTTTTCAAGTTCGTGGTTGCCAGGCTTCAACGTCCGCTATAGACTGATTTTTTTTTAGGACTGTCCTTTCATATGCGCCACGAACCATCGTCCAGTGACATGGCATGGTTTTAGAGGCGCACATTGACACAACGATCTCTACGACAATGAAATAAGAGGACGAATTAAGAACGCATGACCAAACATTAGTGTGAACCACATACGCAAACACAATCTAGAAGCGGATGGGAGAGATCCACACCACAGCCTTCAACCTCTCCCTTACGAACTTGCTCCTCCGGTGTTGCGCAGACCACGATCTGCACTTGCTGTGTAATTGCCCTTACATCATCAACACTCTAAGCTAATATTTCTACCACTGTGCGGCGTCACCATTCATTATATAATTCAGCCCCGCTGCTACCACTAACAAATTGCCCCCTGCACCATTCTCTGAAAGTTCACTTTTTGTTCTCTGAGCGCTGCGTCCATTGTTCTCCCTGAAAATATTCCGACTGCTGCCCGCGTATCACATTTTACGCACTCCATTAGAGCTCTTTTGCACCTCCTTATGTTTGAGTCACCAGCGATTAGCACTATTGTAGGCGCTCCCACTTTTCTAAGTCCAGGAATCTGCTTCCTCTTATCAGTGACAGTGACCTTGTTTCTTGGGTTCACCTTACTTCCTTTCTCTCCATCGTCTCCAGGTTTCCTGGCTGCCACCTGTGAATAGCTGTTCTTGTCCGAGCCTGCTTCACCTACTTTCTTATCGCTTTCTATGCCAACGCTTGTCGCTCCTCGCTGTCCAAGCTTGACCTTATTTTGTGCCTTTCCCTGCTATGCTTGCCCTCTCTTGGAAACCACTCCCTTGCCCTAAGATCCAGCGGTTATCTTGCTTTCTCATTACATGACCCTCTCAAGTCCATTTCATCCTCTTGATTTTGGCTAGGATGTCACTCTGCCCGCTTCCGGTCTCTTAAAATTACACCTATAATTTTTCTTTTCTATAGCAAAGGGGTGCATATCGCTTCTTTTTTTGGTTTTCTCACCTTACTTTCTGCCTACCCACACACTCCTTTCTTTCAGTATCGTTTATTTTTTAGAAAAAGCAGCTCAGAAAACACGTAGACATGTAAGGCGAGGCGACAAGGACGGGCGCTGACGGCGTCGCCATCAGGTCTTTGTCCACGACTTTTTTTCCGCTGCTTTTTCAGAAAAATATGTACCAACACGGCCAACTCGCCGCATTAATCGTTTATCCATATATACTCTTACCTTAAGCTCTGCACCATCTGCTATCATTTCTCAGAAACCCCTCGCTTTCGCACTCCCTCCCTCTCTTCAATCCGTTTTTCTTTGCACAGCTCTCTTTCTTCACTTTGATTCCCGGTATCTGTTTCTTCCTTACTGCTCGGTTGTTTTCTAGTCTATCTAGATCAGCACAACCACTTATACTATGCCACGTGCCGCAGCTCCCCATATATGTGGGCACACAGCTTTTCAGCCCTACATGTCGTGCGCGTCTTTCGTGGAAACCTGCTTACGGACGGGGGCCCACACGTTTGTGCGTCTGTGTTCTTTTTTTTGGTACAGTGGTGAGCAGCCTTGTCTAGAGCGCTCGGGCGGTGCACTTCCTTGCAAACAAATCCAGATTTTGTGGCAGCCTCTAGGGTCCAGCTGCAACGCTTCCACGGAAATAGCGCCAAATAGCCTCGCAAACAAAGCAGGCACGAAAACTTTGCCCTGTAATGAGGGGCTGCTCTCTAATTTCGATTTTTGTTACCAAGTGCGCACTGCTCAAGCGCTCTAGACAAGGCTGCTCACCACTGTACATTGGCCAACTCTGATAGCAGAACAAAGAGACAAGCATCAGGCCCTACTGAGGACAGCGCTGGTCAGCGTGCTTGGCGCTGTATCGAAACTCCTTCCAGGAGCGCAGTACTCCGCGAGAAACCGGAAGGGGCAGTCTTTGTTAAGGTCCCCACCCTAACAGCTGCAGTAAAGAGTGATCCACGTGGCTCCCTTACGTGCCGGCTTGAAGGCATCGCCGCGGGATGCGAGTGTTGTCATTTGCGGCATTCCTCCATGGTTTATCGTCAAGAAGTGGGACCTTACGGCAGCTTCACAGGCGTCAATATGCACTCGTTGGCGCTTGTCATTTTGAAGTGAGGCTCACAGGTAGAAGAGACAGTGGAGACACGTTGTATTACCCCGCTGACTCTGCGTGCGAGCGTCCCTGAGGTTTCTGAAGATGGCAGTTTAATAGATGTGCCTCGAGGACGGGTTTTCGCAAAATATGCAAACCGTGGCGAACCGAGAGTGTTTGCTAAGCTAATGAACAGTGAATTTGCTTTTGTAGTATTATATGACGAAGACTTTTATTTCCATTGTGTTCGATTTGCTGTTTCATCCTTTGTCCATGCTGAAATTGAGCATGCTTTTGGAAGTTACTCAATTGGTTTTTATTCCCACTGAGAGGGGGGGGGGGGGGGGGGGCAAAAGGATTAAATGAGGCTGTTTTGGGGGAACCGATGCTTGGTTCCGTCCGCTCTATGGATGAGACAGTCATCTTTTTATAGTTTTCTTCTTGCTGTTCTCCGTGCAGTTTGATTCCTTGCTTTTAAGTGTAACTAAACGTGTTCGAGCAATTGGAATCTGGAAGACGTTTTGCATCCTTTTACCACCATCATTATATCTTGGTCTCAAGAACACCTAGAGAGAGGGAAGAAAACTTACAACTAAGCCCATATTCTCAATCATTCCGCATTCCCCAGCCCCAGGATTCCTATCTACTGGTCTGATGTATTTATTTTCGCTGCTTTTCTGCTTTATTTTTTAAACCTCCGTAACGGAGATCCTGCTTGGACAACATTGAAACTGCCCATCCTAACAACCTTCCCACCCCATGCCCTTCTCCACTTCGCCAGGCATTCCTCCTCAGAGTGAAGGCCCTGTTTAAAACCCGCAAATTATGAGCGCTTGACCCAAACAAAGACAAATACAATCGACATTTGAGTTACCTGGTATAACATCATGGAAGAAATATATTGTCCATTGTTCAGAGTGCGCTATATTTTTTCCATAAAGGCAAGTACTCGTGACGAAACTTTGGCAAGCACCCCGCACCCACTCTCTAGTAAGTAGTGAAGTATGAATAAATACGTTTGGAAAAAAAAACATTTCTTCGCTTGAGTTCAGTAATAATAATAATAACAATAATCATAATAATGCTTTATTCCTTAGTATTTTGCTGTTTCATTCCAAGCCTGCTTAAGCAATTGAAGTTGGCCTGAGAGCGGGAATTTCCAGTCAAGCTAGAAACACTACTCGCAGAGAAAAAAAAAAGAAATCAGAACCAAAGCCTTCAGACAATGCACAGTATACCAGTTATAATACTCATTATGTGTAATCATAAATATAGGACGCAATAAAAATACACGCACAAATGCGCTCATGCATGCTAATGAATTAATGCAACATGCATTCATACATGCGTTCGCTCATTATAAATTAAAAAAAAAACAATATAAACATAAAACAATAAATCGCAGTTGCACAGTGCGTTGCTTTTCTTTATTTTTTGCTGACGATACTGCTTGAACACTAGCCGAGTACGAGTCGGATATCGTGGCCGGATAATCTGAGACGCCCTTTTTATTCTCGGAATTTCTGGGACGCGAGGAAGGCTAGCCAAAACATGCCACGGCCATTGGAGGGCTACGGAGCGGCAGCTCGTTTTACAGACGACGCCCATTTGAGATGCTTGGCACAGGAATTTCATGGCAAATTCTGCTCGATGAGCATTTTGGACGTGCCTGGAATGTGAGCTGAATCCTTCCCTTTGCATCAAAGGTGTATTCTCCTGGAAGCGAGTACTGGTGTCACCTCGAGGCAGCCTCATACACAGGCTTGAAAATAGCAGGTCTTTAAAACTGCTTCGGTTACTTGCCTTGCGAGCGTGCAGCTGAAAAAGAAACGAACGATGACTTCAGTACACCGAGAAAGAAGTGGAAATAGCTCTCAGAAAAGTACAATGTCGTGGTCCCTTAGCGCGCGTTAAATGTGCATTTTCATGGCTGCATTTTTATACTAAAAATTCCTATTTTCTGAAGGAAGGTTCACAATCCCTAGTATATATCTAGAAAACGAAGCGGTATGAAAAGGAAGACGCAGATATTTTTTTTACTCTTTTATGCCGTGCACATGTAGTAAATCCCTTGATATCGAGGGTCACATTACAGGTTCTGACACATGACGGGCATCGATGCCTGGGACCTGTTTGGCACAAATTGAAGATCACTATCTATCCAGTTTACTAATGCCTATATGTACAGGTCCTCTTGCGAAAAACATTTCCTTGAAGCACGACGTCTAAGCGGAAGTTTTCTTGTAAGATATACCAGAACACTAACGCCATTTTCACAGAGGGATCCGCGCACAACGTCGATACGTTTTACAATGATCGATTTGCAAAAAAATTTTCTTGCGCGGTTACGGAGCTTCCATTCGGTCTCGTCCGCTGTTATTGGTTGTGCTTCCTTGAAAAGTCACTGGGTAACACCTTGTTGGTGGTCCTACCTGTAAAATTATGGATATATGATTACCGCCTCCTATAGACGAAGTTGTGCGGCCTCCGGATTATCAGTGAAATTCTGCAGAGTATGAGAGAGCTGAGAGCTGTGTGCATTTATAAAACAGCCTGACATTTACGATATCACATAAGCATTCAACCTATAAGTGCTAGTCATTAATATTTACTTGAATTAAAACGAATGAACAAGTCTTCAAGACGTGACTTCACACCTAATTAAGGTCACCTACTTCTGGTCATCATGACCAAGAACTAGCTCGTCAGCTGAGATTCAACTATTCATTTATACAATTCATTCAAATACCCTAAGTGCCCACTTAGAAAATTACATATGGGGCAGATAATGCACAACACGAGTCTTTCACACACGCTCAAAAATCTGAAAGAAGTTTTCGTGGCACAGAAGCGAAAATGCGTAAAAGCGAGCGACATAAGTGGTGACGCTACCCAGGGGTGGTAAAGGGAAGCCGACTTCTGTACACAAAATCGTTCATGTCGATATCCATGGCGAAAGCAATCATTTCGCCAATGTGGGAAAAAGGCATTGCCGAACAGAAAAACGTATCATTTGATGTCCCGGCTAAGAGGCGTGCTGCTTTCACGCGCGACTATAAAATGGCGATATGCATCACCAACCAGCATTCTCGACAGAGCTTGACGGCCACTTGCGCGGAGCGCCGCGGAGTGCCGAGCCGAGTGCCGAGCACCGGCTATGTAATGTGCCACAGGTATAAAACGCCATCGAAATCGAACAGTGATTTCGAAATCGATTTGACTGGCGTCTCAAAGCGCTTTATAGGAGTGCGACACGTACACAATAAAAGACAGTAAATGATTAAGGCCTTAAGTTTTTTAATGTCTTTAATTTCAGTGTTGGGGCTACGCGTCCACATTTAATGTTACTATACGAAAGTCGTGATTGCGATAACGCCTTCATGACAAAGTTCACCGGAAGATAAAAATCCAATGAGCACAATATATATGCAAAGAAGTTGAAATGTAATATGAACATTGTTTCGTTGAAAAACGCCGGTTTTCTATACTTTACAACTCTAACAATCTTAAGTGCTGGCAAAATGGGTCCATTCGCACAAAATACAAAGTAGATGTGCATCAGTTTACTGAAAGTTTTTCATAAACTTTTCGCTACAGCATAAGAAGTTAATTGTTATATAAAAGAAATACCAACTTTACCGCCACGTAGCATAAATGGCAGTGGCTTAACTCAGCTACTTCAGGATATACGTTGCGAGAGGTGCGAATGCGCTTGGCGATGCGGTCTTTTTTCCGCTCCGGTGTCTGCGCATCTATCTTGGCCATGCGCCGCTCGTTCTTCCTTGCCTGGGCGGCTAACTGCCAGGCTACAACCTCGGGGTCCGACGACTCGAGTTTCTCCCGTCTCCTACGCCACACTCTCCTTGGCCGCCATGACAGTGTGTTTTTTTCCACCGCCGCATCACCATCATCTCTCCGTGGGGGGCAAGCGGCGTCGGCGCACGGCGCCGGCAGATGTGACGTCACTCGGCGGCTCCTCTCGGTAGTAGGAGAGTGGCGCGGTGCACCAGCTACGCGGCTGTGACGTCACTCGGCTCCTCGCGCATGCGCACAAATGGCGCCGAAGGCCCACTGCGACACTCGAGACTGCGGGTAGTGTAGCCCTCGCTGGAAAAGTTTCTTGCTTTTTTTTGCGCTTGGAATATAGACAAGAGTATACGCACTGGTCGGGCGCATCAATTGTAGAGAACGCAGTCGGTCGCGTATGACAATAAGGCTAATAGCGTTAAATTTATGCCGTTGGCAAAGCGTGAAGGCCATTAAAATTTAAGGCAGTAAGCACTCAACGGCATTAAATTTGCCCGCGTGCCTAGGAAATTGGTGTTCTCTAGCGATGTAAGAACACAGTATAAGCGGTGCTTAGTGAGGGGGAATGACATACGGTGTAGTTATCTTTGAGAGAAAGGTTGCAATTAAGACTATTATCACTAGGGAGGTATGAAATGTAACCAAGTATGGTTCCTATGTAGTTTTTAGGTGCATTTCAGAGTTACGTTTAATTTTTGGCTAGTTGTTCCAGTTTCAGAGAAACTGCAAAATAACATCCTCCTAATCTTGAATAAACAGCGCGAACGAAGACGAGCACAAAAGACAAGCAAACGGACGACACAGCGCTGACTAACAACTGAGGGTTTATTGCTGATCACACAAGTATAAATACATATATGTCGGCAGAGAGGGAAAGGTTTACAAAGTGGAAAAAAAAAACAAAAACAAAACATAAATGTGGCAACAGCAACAGAAGCGCGCTAGAAATCAGCGGAGATTATCAGCCCCCAGGAGTGACAGCTCTTTTTTCAGTAGTGTTAGCGAAGGAGTGCTTATACATGCATTTCCCTGCTTGAATATGTTGTAGGCCTCGATAATTTCCCTCGCAGTTTTTTCCCGATTTTTGGCAATGACCTTGGTTTCATGATATAGCGGTACGCACTGTTTTTTCTCTGTCTTTGCCCATTCACAATCCCGGCAATGAATGCCGAGGTGACCGGAAACTACTTTAGAGACTTTATAGCTGTGTTCCCTCAGCCTGTTATTGATACATCGTCCCGTCTGTCCAACGTACTGCCCTCCACAGGGCAGAGGGATGTTATAAACAAACCCCTTATCACAAGGGACGAAGCGTGAATGGTGCTTAGTTGTGCATTCGCCACTTTTCCTTTGATCTCATTAACAGATCGACACAAACCAGCCAGACGATCAGGCGCGGAAAACACAACATCGATACCTGCTTTTTTCCCCACTTTTTTCAGGGAGTGTGAAATTCCATGTAGATATGGAATCAAAGCGACACGTTTGCGGTTGTTGTCCGATTCCTGGCCGTCTCGTGTAGCTGGTTCTGACTTGCTCTTCTTTAGGGCCGACTCAGCTGCTGACGTGATAAGTTCTAGGGGGTACCCTGCCGAGAGCAACCTTTTTACCTGGTGTGAAACGCTGGAGTGCAGTCTGTGGTGGCAGGATTTTGTTAATGAGCTGTTCAAATGAGCTATGTTCAAATGAGCTATGTGTCTGCCGACATCTATGTATTTATACTTGTGTGATCAGCAATAAACCCTCAGTTGTTAGTCAGCGCTGTGTCGTCCGTTTTCTTGTCTTTTGTGCTCGTCTTCGTTCGCGCCGTTTATTCAAGATGCTTAACCAACTAGCCCGCCAAAACGTGTTAACGCATCCTCCTAATGCTATCCTTGGGGCGTTAAGTAACTAAAAAGAAACGAAACTGAACAAAATTTTAAATAGACTTATTCCCAGAAATTGTCGTGCGCAGTAAAGGTATTAGGATCTTTTCCTTAGATGCCCATAGTCATGAAATAAAAGCTGCGCTTCAACGTGTATCACTCGTTCATCGCTTGAGGCGGCGCTTTCTCCTCTCCCTCAAATCTCTCATGGGGGCGCTGCAGCTGCGAAGGAGGCTTCACGACACAGGAGTTCACTCCGGCGTTTGTGCTGAGTGACAAAGAAATGATGTGTGGCTGACATACCAATAAGTCAAAGGGCAGTCGGAAAACTGTCGGCTTTCATTGCGCTGCACCAGAGTTAGGTAGAAGAGACAACCAATTGAACTGCAACTGCAAACATCTAGAGAACCAGCCAAGACTAAGCCACTGTTTCTGGCGGCGTATGAG
This sequence comes from Amblyomma mixtum, assembly GCF_055824585.1. Taxonomy (NCBI): domain Eukaryota; kingdom Metazoa; phylum Arthropoda; class Arachnida; order Ixodida; family Ixodidae; genus Amblyomma; species Amblyomma mixtum. The sequence continues at coordinate 44,102,684 of NC_143020.1, read as the reverse complement.
CGCACACAACTTTACGAGGAATACCGCTGGCGTAGAAGTCTCGGTCTGTGTACGGCGCAGTAATTTTCAAAGGGCTCCTATACCGCGTAACTTGTGAGCAAAAATTGTTACAATACATACATCGGTTTCTATGACGAAACAAACGATGACTTCCCGCGAAAAATACTCGAACAACGGTGTCCAGTGTTCGATACTCCCCGGCGCCGCAGCCGTGTGACCATGATAAGCAACTTTTATATTCAGACATGGTGAAAAGTTCCCAACGAAATAAACGCGATATCAAACGCGCATGATTTCATTGCTGTTCATGAGCCGAGTCATAATTAACACTGAAATGATTGCTTTTATTACTCTAATTATACATGCACCGTCTCTTAGCATGAAAAGCTTAAAACACACCTGCACGCACAGGTACATCTTACTACAGACGCGTGTGCTTGGTCTGCAGCGTTTCATTTGTAAGCCTTTCCGTAAGTGAGCACATTTAAGGCACGCCATTTTCATTTTCAATGCCTTGCATGCTTTTAAAGAATTGCAGTTAGTTTTCAATAATTAAACCTCGATTTTCATTTTCAATGACTTGCGTGCTTTTGAAGAATTGCAGTTTGTTTTCAATAATTAACCCTCGCGCAACTTTAGCAGCTTCCAAGAAACTATGGTCGCTCATGTCGCCGAGCGCTAAACAAGATAGAAGCAACCCTCAATGCTGCTCCAACCTAGGCCGGCTTCAATGCAACTGCTGCCAGGAGTCGGCGTTGAAATGAAAACTAGTGGGGAGACATGATCTCTGCCTTAAAAGTCAGACAGGATAGTTCAGTGGGTCAATGCCCGATATGTACAGAAAAGTTCATTATCTGCTTTACATTCTAGATCCCTGGGAGTACTCATAGCCCTCCTGGCGCAGTGGTACAGCGGTTAAGCGATGCGCCATTGCATTGCGATGACAGGCGCTCCCAACAATGGGGCTTGTACGACCCAGGTTGCTCCTGCCGAGCAACCCTAGCATTGTTGTTGCTAGGAGCTATTTATTAATCAAAATAAAAGTGTAAAGAAAAGATGTTGCTAGCCATGGCATCCGCCATCAAAACATGAAGCACCTGAGCTGCGGCTAGCGGGAACAAAAGGGCAGGGAGAGGCAAAGAAAGGGGGAGAGATAGTAAGAAAGGATAAGGGTAGGGTTGCATTATACACTATGTACAGGATACAAAAATACAACTGTTGCGACCAAAAATTAATTTAACTAACGCCTCTCATTGTGCGCAGCTTGCTCGGAATCTGATGAAAAGGTTGTGATGACGCAACAAGACTGCGTAACCTGGGCAGCCCATCAGGTTCCTAGGTTGCTTCGCTCGTGACCGTGGATTTCTCACTAACGGTCGACAACGCCTACGGCGACGCCGGATTTTCTGCGACAAAATATCATTAATGCTACCGCGTCAAAATGAGGTCCTCAAAGACGAGTGGTGTAAGTGCCCTTCAGGAAAGATAGCCTGTCCGAAGAAGAAAAATTTACGGCAGGGAGATGTAAAAAAGCCCTTACCGCTTTGTGGCCCAGCGTCGTCCAGTTGGTCCTTGTCAGGCGGCCCCTCTCGAAACACACCTCAGTGTTGGTGTCTTCTGCCTCGATCGTTTTCAAAGCTTGTCAGAAACGTCCGTCCAGCAACAAACGCTTCATCCAGGCTATCGTGAATCCCCTCAAGTATATTGAAAGAAGTGCCACGTAGCCCTGCATTCAGAGCGGCCCTAAAGCGATGTTCAATGCTGGCTTCCTCCGTACGGGCTGCCAGTAACGGTAGTCCGGACCAGATTGCGATTAAGACGTCCTTATGCTCAATGTCCCGTGTCCCTTCGTCTTGTTCGTCTTGCGTTAGCAGACACGCATAGTAGACACCATTCAGGACGCTCCACGTCACGGTGACGATGTGGTCAGGAAAGCGCAGGGCGGCTGCAACAGACTCGATCAGTGTTGGGCAGTCGATGGCAAGGTATGCCTCCGCATTCAGCAGGTAGACCCGCCACGCGTGAAATATATTTCGCGGCATGAGCCAACAGTACGTGCGGGCCACGCGGTGCACGCGCTCTTCCATCGATGCAACATCACCCAGGCAATTGGATATTTCGCTGATAACCACATCGGGGCGCTCTCTGTCCGCGCTAGAAAGATGGGGCACATGTGTGGCGAGGTAAGCGAGGAGTTCTCTTTCGTTCAGCCGGTTCAGGTAGCCACGCATTGTTATCAAGTCTCTTGCTGTCATGGCGGCAGACGCAGCTTAAACAACGCCGTGCAGTATGGTGATCTATGGTAGAGATGATGCCGACTGCTGTGCAAGGGATGCCCAATTCCAAGTGTCCAGGACGTGGGCCGCAAGTTGATTTCTGTGGAACACGTCGCTATGTGAATGAACGGAGACAGCGCGAGACGCAAATAGAGTCATACACAAAAGCGGAGACTTCCGACTGATTGTTTTGCGTGAAAACAGGGGGCTTATAAAGCCTAGTAATTCTACAAGCAAAAACACAATCACAAAGCTAACACGACCCAAGGCATCGATACAAAATACGAGGTTCGTTTGCTTACCCAAGTCACAGCAGATTAAAAGACTGAGCGTGCACTTCTGAATATGTCGAGTCCTTTGCTTGGAAATATGACAGCGATCAGGCCTTCTTGACAATGCTTGCCGGAAATACGTTGGCCTTCATCACATCAGTTTCCGTCCTGATCTTATACTAACTTGATTTTTTGAAACAACAAAGCCGGGTGTGCAACTCAAGCTTTCCCTGCTATCGCATTGCAGGGGGAGATCATTATCAATTCCGCTCTGAAGATATCAGTAATCTTCAAGGACATGCTCGCTGAAACATGGGCTTGTGTGGCTTGCATACACCCGCCGGCAAGATTGAGGTCTCTAGCAGATTACTTCTCAAAATTCTCAGTCAGCTTTGTCTTAGGATTATTTTTGAATGTACTTGAGTCCTTTGTATGGTCAACAACAGAACCAAAAGAGAGTGTGTTGTGTTGTGTTGGGTTTTATGGCACATAGGCAGCTAAGGCCATCATGCGCCAAGCACAAGGTATAGAATGAGTTTTCTGTATAATTTTCAAAAATGTTAAAAATCATCGCTGGTGTAGATGGCCTAATAATACTGTACTACCTAGTAATAACGGAAGAAACGAAATTTAGACAAGGCTAATGTTAAAAGCAATAAGAAGGTCAGGTAGTCTCAGCGCCTATCCTTGCCTGGGCAAGGATCCCGAGGCTCCCAACCAGACAAATAAATACCTCAGCCTTCTTCTCATGAATGAGAAAGTAGCTGAGGTGTATCACTTAATAAAGTGAACTAGCGGATCGAAATTTACAGTTTTTCAAGCACGCCTGCTTCTTTTAAAAAGCTAGAAAGAGTAGGTATGTTAACAATGGCATTATCATCTAAAAGCAGTGCTGGGTGAAAAGGAATGCATTCATTATAAAATTCAGTGAAGTATTTCTTTCTTAGTTTTTCCAGTTTCGGACAAGAGAATAAAATGTGGTTAACGGTAAGTTCATCTCCGCATTCTTCGCAAACAGGTTTGTTTTGTTTTGTTAGCAGGAAGTTATGTGTAAGGTGAGTGTGGCCTATTCGGAGACGGCAGAGAATCCCTTCCTTGAAGCGTTCCTGGTGGTCACACGACCTCCATTCCCCTAAAACCGGCTTTACTAAGTGTAGTTTATTATTGACTTCACTGTTCCAAGCCGACTGCCATTTCTTCCTTAATTTTCGTTGTACTAATTTTATGCAATCGTTAAAAGGTATGTTTACTTTTTTTGTTTACATCCTACGAGCTTGAGCAGCGCACAAGTCTGCTTTCTCGTTCCCTTTTATTCCGATATGACTCGGGACCCAGCAGAGTTTTATATTTTGTCTTTTAGCTGAGGCTGTTACTATGCTGTGTATAATGTCAGCAAGAATAGGAGTGGTAGCGTTTCTAGCGTGGAGAGCTGTAAGCACACTTAAGGAATCTGTGTAGATTATACTGTTTGTGAGGTGCTCCTTTAATATTTTGTCTATGGCCACCCAGACTGCGTAACATTCTGCAGTGAAGATGGATGCGCAATTTGGATGTCTTACTGTTTTCTCCGAATTACCTCGCACCACTGCACTTCCTACGTAAGCATCTGTTTTTGAGCCATCTGTATAAAAATCTGTGAACTTGCTGTATTTTTGATCGAGTGCAAGAAATTCTTGTAGTACATGTTGTCGCGGAGTTTGTTTTTTATGAAATTGAGTAAGGGTGAAATCACAGATTTTAGGAAAATTGTACCATGGAGGCAGTAGATCTTGTCTTCGAGCAATGTCGGGTAATGCATCTTGTAGGCCGAGGTTTTGGCACATCTCTTCAAAACGCAGGAGGAGTGGTCTGATAGCTAGTGGTTTGCTATTAAACAGTGTTCTCGATGGGCAATTTGTAACAATAGGATAACAGATATGTTTTGGTAGGGAACGGATTTTTAGAACGTATGAGCATGTAAGTATGCTTCTTCTATCTGTAAGAGATGGTTCATTTGTTTCAACGTAATGACTATTTATGGGTGACGTCCTGTAAGCGCCAGTTGCAAGACGTAAACCTAAATTGCGCACTGGGTCCAGTCGTTTCAGGTACGATGGCCTTGCTGAACCATATACTATACTACCATAGTCTAATGAGGATCGTACCACAGAGCGATAAATTTTTAGAAGGCCTGCCCTGTCAGAACCCCAGTGCTTATGTGAAAGGACTTTGAGTATGTTCAGTGATCGGGAAGTTTTCTTTTTTAACGTGTTAATATGAGGCAGGAAAGTGAGTTTTCTGTCAAATGTTATGCCTAGAAATTTATGTTCATTTTCTACAGGTAAATCTATTTCGTTAAGGTGTAGGGTGGGGTCTGCCTGCAAGCCTCGTTTGAGTGAAAACGGAATGGCCACTGTTTTCTGTGGGGAAAATCGGAAACCATTTCTGTCTGCCCATGTTGTCAGTTTATTTATTGTCAGCTGTATTTGTCTTTCACATGTTGATATGTTGGAGGATGTGTAAGCTATCTGGAGGTCGTCTACATAAAGCGAATACATAACGGACTTTGGTATTATTTTGTTAAGAGAATTCATTTTTACTATAAAAAGAGTTGTGCTTAAAATACATCCTTGAGGCACTCCATTTTCCTGAATAAAATCCCTCGAAAGGGTTGAGCCTAGACGGACATTAAATGAACGGTTAGATAAAAAGTCTTTAATGGAGTTCAGCATTCTGCCATGGATGCCAAGTTCAGCTAAGTCCTGAAGAATTCCGAACCTCCAGGTAGTATCATATGCTTTTCTAAATCAAAAAAGACTGCAAGACAGTGTTGTTTGTGTATAAAAGCTTGTCTGACTGTAGTTTCGAGACGGACTAGGTGATCTGTAGTTGAGAATCCCTTTTTAAAACCACACTGGTGGATATCAAGAAGCTGACAGGATTGAAGAACAAAGGTTAGTCTTATATTTAGGACACTTTCGAAGGATTTGGCGAGGCAACTGGTCAGGGCTATGGGTCTATAACTGCTAGGAGAGGTTGGGGGTTTACTAGGTTTAAGAAAGGGTACAATAATAGCTTTTTTCCAGGCCTCAGGTATTTTTCCCGATATCCAAACTGTGTTAAAGAACCTTAAAAGTGCTTCTACGGCAGGTTGAGAGAGATGGGCCAGCATTTCGTAGTGGATTTGGTCGGGTCCTGGAGCGGTTTTTTTACCAGCAGACAGTACTGTATTTATTTCTTGGAGGGTAATCACACTGTTCTATTTTTGGTTTGCTCCTCCACTAGTTGGAAGTCTTTGTTTTTCGGCTGTGTTTTTGTATTTTAAAAAAGACTGCGCATAGTGTGATGAACTTGAAACTGCTGCGAAATGTTCCCCCAATATGTATGCCTGTTCCCCTATGCTTGTTTGTGTGCCAGGTGTTGTCAATAAAGGAATTGTGAATGGTGAAAAGTTGCCATTTAATTTTCGCACATGTTCCCACATTTTTTTAGATGTCATGTGACTGTTTATAGAAGAGACGTAAGTTTGCCAGGATTTTTTCTCGGCACTACGACGGACGTACCAAGCTTTAGCTCTTGCCTTTTTAAAATTTATGAGATTCTCATGTGTCGGATACCTGCGAAATTTACCCCAAGCTCTGTTTTGTATCTTTTTTGCTTCCTTGCAGTCTTTTGTCCACCATATTTTATGATTTTGTTGCACCACTCCTGACGACTGTGGAATAGCTGTGAGTGCGGCAGTTATGATACAATTAGTGAACTTTTCATTTATCTGGTCGATGGAGAGATTATCTAAAAGTATATTTTCTAAATTTGCCTTTGCTCTAAAAAGTGACCAGTCGGCGAGGTGATGCTTCCAGCGCCGTGGCCTTGTGGGGATTATTTCCGGTGGGGATGTTAAAGTGATTAGCACAGGGAGGTGGTCACCGCCATATGGGTTGTCAATGATATCCCATTTAAAATAATTAAAAACAGAAGGTGAGCTAAATGACAAGTCTAAAAAGGACATTTTCCCCGAGGTAGGGGAGCAGTGGGTGACTTTTCCTGTATTTAAAAGACATACATTGTTTGTGATGATAAAATCTTCCATTATTTGACCCCTAGAGTTACAGCGCTCGCTTCCCCAAAAAGGGGAGTGAGCGTTGAAGTCCCCAACTACTAGATACGGTTCTGGAAGTTCATGGATAAGTTTTTGTAAATCGTGGACTGTTAATGTAAAATGTGGAGGAATATATAGAGAAAAGATAGAAATTGTTTTATGGCTGACAACACTGACCGAAACGGCTTCAGGTTTTGTTTTGAATGTGATTTCTCGAGCAGGGACGCCGCTTTGCACGACAATCGCAGCGCCTCCAGATAGTCTATTTGCGTGCTCACGATCGTGTCTAAAAGTTTTATAATGTTTCAGGATATTTGTATGTTGTGGACCTAGATTTGTTTCTTGAAGACATAAGACTACGGGCGAGATTGACCCTAGGATATCTTTTATGTCATTGTACTTCCTCAACATTCCTCTACAGTTCCACTGAACTAGAAAAGCCATATTTATGTTTGGGATAGGAACGATTGGGAGTTTATTTTTTTTCTGGGGCCATTATGGTGGCCCTGCCTTTTTTCCGCTCAAGAGATCTGTTCCGCCGCTCTAAAGCAGGCGGACTGTGGGATACGTCCATCACCTCGCGAGAGGTGCTGGACGACCGCGGGGAAGCCGCGCGTGTGTGAGTGTCAGGTCTCACCCGACGGGGGGAAGTCCTGCGGGATGTCGACCCATGGGCCGGCACTCCCTGGCTTGGAGTTAGCAGAGCAGCTTTCGCTGTCTCTGCCTGGGGCGTGGGTGGCCCTGCTACAGGCACAGTGGAACTGGCCTCGGCAGGTGCCGGACTGCTGTATGGTGCTACGCCCCTGCGCACCACATCAGCGAAGTTTGGTTTTGCTGAGAAGGAGAATGTATTTGTAAGTGCAAAACGCTTTCTGGCTTCTTTAAATGAAATGTTATCTTTTGTCTTTATGGTAATGATTTCTTTCTCTTTTTTCCAGGACGGACACGCCCTGGAGTACGCAGCATGGTCTCCTTCGCAGTTTGCGCAGCGTAGTGCTGCGTCGCATTCCTCAGACTGGTGGTCCTTTGATGCGCATTTCGCGCAGGTTTTGCGGCCGCGGCAGCTCTGTGAGCCATGGCCAAACTTCTGGCAATTGAAACAGCGACGGGGATTGGGTATGTAGTGTCTTACGTTGACTTTCAGGTATCCTACTTCGATTGTTTCGGGTAAGCTGCTGGTGTTAAATGTAAGGACCATGTGTTTAGTGTCTATTTCCTTGTTATCCTTGCGGATTTTGATGCTATGGACGTCAATGACATTTTGGTCGGAGAGTCCTTGAAGCATTTCGGTTTCTGTAAGGTGGATAAAGTCAGCCTCTGAGATCACGCCTTTGACTGTGTTGAGGGATCGGTGGGGAGTTACGGAGACAGAGATGTCCCCTATGGAAACAATGTTTGCAAGTTTCGAGCACTGGATGCTCTCGCGTAGTTCAAGGAGTAGGTCACCGCTGGACATTTTGGATACCTTGTAGCCAGGCCCTAACGTATCTGTTAGGCATTTGGTAACAAGAAATGGGGATATTATTCGGGCTTGCTTTTCGTCACTGTTGCTGAGTATCACATGAAACTTAGTGAATGTCGGTTTCTTTTTTAAAAAAAAAGTCTGCTGCTTCGTTCCGCACTCTTTTGAGAGAGCGATCAAGTTTGGAAAGGGGGGGAGCCATAAAAATTGATGTTTTTCGGTCATGGTGCCAGCCACCCACCATGGAGTCCAACAAGGGGACGCGACAGGAACTTGAAAGAAAGTCCTGCCTACGGCAGCTGTACACCTTAACTATAACCTAATATGACAACTCAGGGTAGTTGGTCACACACGGTTAACCCTCGCCGCCCGGAAAAAGAGGAAAAAACAAAGAAAAGAGGAGGAGACAGGAGAGTTGTAAGAAAGAGATAGGAAAGTGTACATTTATACTTAAATGTATAATTAATGAAGAGCTTAGTGAAGTTTCGCAGTGGTTTAAAAGTAATCGGCCAACCCTTAACACTGAGAAAATAAAGTACACCGTGTTTCACTCGCGCAGGAAGAACATGAACTACGAACATATATCTCTAACTATCGACAACACTACTCTGCTGAGGGTGCCTCAATACAAGTATCTTGGTGTCCTGTTCGCGTCTGATATGCACTGGAAAGATCAAATTAATAATATTTGCTCCAAATTAGCCTATGGTTGTCATATTTTACTAAAGGCCAGGGACTGCTTTGATCTTCCAATTCTACGCATTCTGTATTTCGCCTTTGTGCACAGTCAATTATCTTATTGCCTGGAAGCATGGGGTGGTACATATAAAACATACCTAGATCCTGTTTCTCGCCTTCAAAAACGAGCTATTCGTATGATAACTTATTTAAATAATACATACCCCAGCAGGCCACTCTTTCAGCAGCTTCGTATCTTACCCCTATCAATGGCATATAAACTGAAGATAGCTGAAATAGTAAACAATGTAATAAAATCTAACAACCCCCTGCCCCTTAGTTTATTTAGATTACCAATGAAACAAACAAGAGCTGCAACCAACAATCTATTTAATTTACCACCTTGTTACAATATGTACGGCCGGAGACTCCTAGAATACAGCGGAGCCCATGTGTGGAATGAAATCCCTAATGAAGTTAAAGAAAAAAATAACTTTTCGGCATCTTTAAAACACTATTTAATTTGCACGGAAATGTATGAATGAATTCAATTGTGTGTGTTAATCTTGAAGTTTTTTTATTTTGCACGTTCTGCAGTATTATTGTACTTGTTTTGTATTTGGACCCCTCACTAGCCGTAAAGGCTATGGGTCCAAACAACAGTTTGTGTACTGTTTCTGAGAATAAATAAAGAAAAAATTAAAAAAAAAGATAGAGGGGAGGATAGGAAAAGGCGACTGCCGATTTCCCCTGGTCGGGTCAGGCCGGAGGTGCCGTCTACAGGAAGCTGGGGCCAAAGTGGTGTGTTGCCTCCGCCGAGGGGCCTTAAAGGTCCAAACGCTCGGCATCGGCTCAACCACCAGGATCCCCTTTTCCCCGGACACGGCGATGCCACGCACGGCTAAGCGCGGATGCTCGGGTCCGTGGTGACGCATTTTCACCATCATCCCCCTGCGGGGATGTCCCTGCGGATGCTCGGGTTAACCCCGTGGTGTCGCCACTCACCAACGTCTGCATGCTGCAGACGCCTCCCTGCGGGGAAGAACCAAAAGAGAAGTTATTCAGGCGTTCTATGTGTCTACAATGTGGGACAAGTAGACACGATTACCCTTATTTTCAGATTCACTAAAAGAGCTGAAATATTTAGAAAACCGCGCTCAGATGTGATGAAGCATTTTGAGCTGTGATGAACCAGCTGTGATGAAGGCATTTGCATGCTACATTTTTTTTACTCGATCACCCAGGATTTAAAACTGATGTTATTGTGATTTTGTTTTTCTTGATGTTGGACTTTTTGAGTGTCGCAGTTTTCATGAAATAGAATAACATGAAAGAATACTCAGTGTGTTTTTCTCTCTGCTTGCGTCTCACTTCCACCACGATTACTTCAAGGAGTTACTTTAGTCCACAAAACTCAACCAACGAGTCTAAAAAAAAATTTGCTTCAGATTAAGGCCGCTTTGCAGGAAACAAAAATTAAAAGTAATACAATAAAAAAAGTATTGGAATACATTAAAAGTATCATGTCTTATCTCATTCAATGTTTTGCGGCTGATAGATAAAAAATCTATTGCTGATAGATAAATAAAAACATAAAAAGCTTCACGTACAGAACGCCCTGAAAGGGCCGTCGCTTTCTGTAGCCGTTTGTTGCTTAGTCTTCTCAATGTGAACCTGACACCTGGGCCAGTGAAAACGGGGCTCCAATGAACTGTCCCGCTCCAGGTTATAATAGAAGTGCAGTGGGATGAAAGGACACACTATGTCACGAATTTCTTAATGTTACTAAACTCCAAAATGTAGGTCCATGTGGCGCAACCTTGGCGACAAAGCATGGTGGTCCTATTTTTTTTATCTGGACCATTTTATCGACTGAAACTGAGCAAATAAATTAGCCCTCGAGATATTCGTAAGCATGTCAGTGGACCGTCTTACACCTGGCGCTCCCCTGTTCATAATCCTTGCAAAGCTCTACACAGGAGGCATGACAGCCCCGGTTAAGAAAAACGACCTGAACTACATCAAAACTACATAGCAGAACACCCAGGGAAAAAACATGGACGCATTAGTAAACATTGCTTTTTAATAAGGGGGTAATTACTCATTGACGTCCACCCGAGCGCAACCATATGGCTACAAAGGAAAGCTATACAGCTTACTCAGAAACTTTGCAGTTAAATAAAAATTCGTCCTGGTCCGGGGTTCGAACCCGGGACCACCGCTTCACCGGAGCAGTCGCTCTACCATTGCATTTTCCTTTCAAGCGGCAGCTAGGAAGTATTTTCATTGGTTCAAATTATTTCATTCATTCAAATAACCTCCAAAATAAAATCATCTCGGATCCGGAAAGAAACTAAATCTGGAACACGCTAGTGTATTTCTGATTCCGAATCTGCAGTACGTTACGCAAATAAACCGACCCCAGGAAGTATATATGCGCAATTCAACTGCCTGAAAAAAAATGCGCACAGGTGTTTCCAGTATTCCAAAATATAAGGAAAAATGAGCGGAGAGCTTCTTCGCTCGGCATCGAGACGATCACAAATAAACACTGGCAGTGCCAATGACACATTTTCTTTAAGGCGAGGACTTGCCTGGGGGCATAATCAGTGGTTGAGGTTAAGCTAAAATAGGTCGTGCAGCCATTGCTTGCTCTTCAAGAAACCTTAACAGGTTCCGGCACTTAGGGTTGTCCGTTAACCACAAAGTCAGGTATTTCTCACTTGTAGCCGTAACTCGAACATCCAGTAATCGTCTTCTTCTGGAGTCCTACGTTCCTGACCAAGTCCACAAGAGGTGGCCAAGATCCACCTCAGCAGTCGGCGTGGGACATTTAAGACATGCCAGTAGACTGCATGCCACATCCATTGCGTGTGAGTTTTGCAAGCAAGGGTGACAACGCAATAACAGCGCTCGTGTAAAAAAAAAAAGGTGAACATTTTTTAGCTGTAGTGATGTAATTGAGCAATCTGCCTTTAGATTTATAGCATTCAATCCGCTGTAAGGGTTTATACCTCAGGTACAAGTGCTATTTCGGATTCCCTCTCTTTCTTCGTCCCTCGATCCGGCGCCATGGCCACTCGTTAGTGTTAGAAGTTATTCCGGAGGCCTCCACTACGACACCTCTTTCTTTCGCAATTATTTCACTCCCATCTACCTCCCTTCACTCAAAACCGGTTGCAGAGTCCACCGAGAAGTTACTCCTACTGCTCCTTCAACCTCATCGAAATTAAATTTCATTTCCATTTTCTCTGGACGGCTGGCTCAGTGAATGAGGGCGGGAGCTCGATTTTATTTTGAGAAGAAAGTAGTTTTGCTTTATCAGGAAATATGGTAAATAGCATACCAATTTGAATTAGAGTGCACAGCTAGCAGTACACTAGATGCGCACGCCTGGGAGAAAATTTCAGGCACTCCCGTCTTGTTTTTCTCGTGGTCGCTTAACGAGGTGGCGGGGTCACGACGGATTATCTTTAGTTCGTGGTCGTCGCGAGATTTGCACACTAAACACAAATCTACTGATATCGCGGGCTCAAGGAGAGAAATACCGTTTCAATTTCCATGCCCTAAACATCTACTCTGTCACTTGGAAATTAAACCAATTCTTCTACAGATTGTATACCCGTCGTCAATTGAGTAGTCATGAGCATACCGTAAATCATTTTTGTTCCCATTCAGAACAGGCATTTTTACGTCACGCTAGCAAAAATTTTCCTTTTTTAGTTTAGGATCTGCTTCGACATGTCCAACATTCTTGGGCCAAACTTTTGAATACTAGAAAATTTTAAGGTAATGTTACGAAATTATTGAAAGTAATCGTCCATTCTTCCTATGTGTAGCAAGATATTACTTTTAAAGATTTTCCATCGCTCGCATCGAGCTGATAAAACTCCCATAGAAAACCAATTTCGAACGCTTTTCACGGTAGCAACAACGTTAGCACCAAAAAAGAATGCAATTCTGCCCTCGGAAGATCTACGGATACATTGACTGTTATGGCGAAATCTTACAGTGTGTAAAAAATTGCGTTCATTAGCTATTTCTCGTTGAAAATAATTGTGTCGAGAAATGTTGGACATCTAATGCAAACTGAGATTTCAGTTTGCAACCCAATCCTCCCTATTCTTCTGCAGAACGACAATCGCAACAAGCGGAGAATAAATATTCAGACAGTGGATGGAAAAGATATTTTCGCGTTTTATTACCAACCTGGTAACCACTGGACAAGAAAAACTATTGATCTCAATTTCATTGGAACCACGCTGCACAAGAACAGCTTGAAGTTGTCGAAAACCAGCTGCTCGGAGTTGACTGTGGCTCTAGTTCGACTCCGAACCGTTCGCGATATTGGGAGTCATAACTATTCAGCACACCGCTTGAATCCTTGAGTCGAACTAGGAACTCAGTGCTACCTCGGTACCGTTGCCGACCGCTAAGCTTGCCGAAATATTTTGTTACATTTCTCAGATTACGCCTTGACTTTAGTCTTGTCTTGACATTTGCACTAATGTCTGAAAGGATTAAACGATCTTTCTTATATAGGACCGCTGCATACACCAAGCTCTTTGACTGGACAAAAAAATTCGCTGTGGCTTAGCTTGGTTAAGCCCAGTAATTGCGAAAGCAATATCCGTACCTACGCCATGGTTCAACTGGTAGTGTAGCTGGTGGTGGTGCTTGTGGTTAGACTTGTGGTGATGTATCGGTTATACAATCCAATAAAATGCAATTCAATCCAATCCAATCCACTCCAATCGAAACCATTCCACTCCAATCTAATCTAATTTAATTTAACCCAATCCAATCTAATCCAGTCCTGTCCAATCCAATCCAATCCAATATAATCTAATCTAATCCAATCTAATGCAATCAAGGTCAAATGAAGGTGAATGGTGGTCACCGCCGCGGCACGGCAAAGGCGTGAAAGTGCAAGTAGTATTGCTTTCGCAATAAAAACTCAAATGTACTGTGGAAGCGAATTCAAGAAATAGCGGCCAAAACTTTGCAAACTTCGCGTGCAGTACTTCGCGCGCGCACAGCAACTCCGCAGCACCTTGCTCCATATTATTTCGGGCAAGCCAGAAGGCTGCTCGTGCCGGCTGACGCAGCTGTTTGATCGACAGTTTAGGACTGTGCTTTTTAATTCCACAGTATTTCTAGGCTATGTCGGTGGAGTCGTGTCTGTAAAACGTGTCCGCAAATCGTGTCCCCAGAAGGTGTCCGCAGCAGTTGTGAATTTCTAAGAATAAGTAGCATCAAACAAGTGCTTGTAATCGATAGAGGATGACGGGAGGGTGGTGCGAAAAAAATTATCTCGACAGGATGATTAGTTAATTAGAGCCAAAAATATCGATAAAGCGTCGAAATAGCTCGGATGTCGGTAAAGGGAGTGAACGGGAAAACAGCCCTGACCGGCAAGATAGTGCAAAATTGTCATAAGCGTGAGAATAATGTTTGAATTGAATTGAATTCACGAATGATAATTAGCTTTACAAGAAGGTTTCTTTGACTTAGAATAATTAGTTAATTTATTATCAGGAAAAACCATTGGGCGACTGAATAGGCTAGACGGGTATATAGTAAGTGGACGGAAAGCAACCACGGCATCAAATTTCAAATCCAAAATGGTTGATTGTGATAACAGAAGGTATATTCAGAGTAAATAAATCGTTATGTAATTAAAACAAAATATAACTATCCTAATGAAGCTAGTTAAATTAATTAAAACAAAAAGAAAAACATACAGAGAGGGAAAGAGAGGTGACGAGTGCCGAGGAGGCGCCAATGCTTCCGCATTCTCCCAGTGCGGGCCGCCGATTTTGTTTTCCTGTTGTGATGTCAAAAGAGGTGTAATCAGTGAGCAGATATTATAATCAAACCAGTGGTGTCGCCTACTGGAATGAAGCGTAGCGGGACGTCAAGGGATTGGTCTTCGCAGGTCCCATCGAAACCACTTTATGCCTATTTCTTGCAAAGCTGGCGGAACACCGATGCTAGAAGTGCACTAACAGCGCGACATGCACAAAGGGTATGAAAGCCAGGTGCGTGATTCGATGGGAGTCTTGCGCCGTTCGGAAGCATGTTTGCAACACTGGTGCCCCAAGGTAGTCTCGTTCGAAGCATTGGGCAACGTATGCACTGTAAATAGTTTGCACCCCTAGGGGTGCATTTCCGTGTCTAGCGTCTCTCCTGTGTATTTGTGTTCTTGTCCTGTGTGTTCACTGAGCATTAGAAAATATGATTCCAAACGCTTTCCAACTAGCCCAAGTTTCCGCCTTAACCGTGTCCATAACTCGCACCCTCACAAAAGGGTGCATAATACGGTTGTCACGCTCGTTACAGTTGCACCCTTTTTCCGAATTCTTTACAGTTTCATAGTTTTTAAAACACGCTCGCCAATTTTGTCTGTCGTTTTTTTTTTGCCTGCAGTCGTGCAGGGCAGCTTAACATTCTCTACGATAACCTGCCGATGGCCTGTTTAAATTTGCACTTTAGTTACGGCATCCCGAACAATAATTATGATGCCGAGACACGCCTTTCATTGCGTGTTTGGATCTGTTTGCTGTGGAGTCACATTTGTATTCTTTGCATAATCCTCTCATGGTCATTTTTTTTAAAAATAAATTTTAGGAAATATAGCTCGCTTAAGGAGACCAGCCTTCAGAAGACCCGCTCGCACAGTCACACAATGCTAGCTTGTGCTACGTATTTTTTGCACAATGAGTACTAACAGCTATAAGCCCTCCTGGAACCTGGAATGAGTCATACCAAGCTACTGAAGTCGTAGTGCCCATGACGCGCATACTTTTTCCATGCTTATATGTATGCCGTTTCAGTGAGCCCGTATTTGATGTCAGTGCAGCTTGGCACTCCAGCTAAAATAATTTAGTTAATTTTCACAATATAGGGGCGTAAATCGCTGTCATGGTTGCACGCATCAAAGCTATAGTTGTCATCTAATGGAAAGCTCTAATAGCTCACGCCATTTTAAAAGAACTCGCCCCGCCGCGGTGGCTCAGTGGTTACGGCGCTCGGCTGCTGACCCGAAAGACGCGGGTTTGATCCCGGCCGCGGTGGCCGAATTTCGATGGAGGCGAAATTCTAGAGGCCCGTGCTGTGCGATGTCAGTGCACGTTAAAGAACCCCAGTTGGTCGAAATTTCCGGAGCCCTTCACTACGGCGTCCCTCATAGCCTGAGTCGCTTTGGTACGTTAAACCCCAATAATCCAAGCCATTTAAAAATCACGCTTGATTGAACTACTCTAAATTTGCTCAAAAAGCCAAAGAGCGCCCGTACACCGTTACGCACTCTTGCACTCAAAGGAGCTGCAAGACCGTCACACCCGTGTGCCTTTAAAGGGTGCGTTTGTGTGTTGTGTTGGGTTTATTGGCGCATAAGCAGCTAAGGCTATCATGCGCCAAGAACAAGGTATGGAAAGATTGGCTTGAGCAGAGTGTGAAAACAAAGTTGATAAAAACGGTGGTGTAAAGGGCCTAAAAGTTATTTTTATTACCTGGCTGATTAAATACAAACTTTTTTAGAAATGGCTGTTTGCAGAAGCTTTTAAAAGTTGGTTAACCTCCGTGGACATCCTTGGCTTCCCAAGGATCTCGAGGTGCCCAACTACTCAGATAAAAACCTCAGCCTCCTTCTCAGGACTGAAAAAGTGGCTGAGGTGTATCGTTCTAAGTAGAGAAGCACAGGGTCAGAACATTACAGGTTTTGAAGAACACCGGCTTCCCTTAAAAAGCTAAAAACGTCAAGTATACTAACGAGTGCATATTCAGCTAAAATCAACGCTGGATGAAATGGGATATGTTCTTTGTAAAATGTAGCAAAATATTTTTTCCTTAATGATTCAAGTTTTGTGCATGATAGTAGTATGTGGTTTACGGTAAGTTCATGTCCGCATTGCTCGCAAACAGGTTTGTATTTCTTTGTTAGCAGGAAGTTGTGTGTGAGATGTGTGTGTCCTATATGGAGACGGCATAAAATAACTTCGATGAATCGTTTTTGGTGTGAGCATGATTTCCATTCGTCTAGAATGGGTTTTACTAAATGTAGCTTATTATTTCTTTCGATATTCCACTGCGACTGCCATTTATTTCTTAATTTGCTCTGCACCAACTTCATACCATCTTTGTAGGGAATGTACACTTTCTTTATTTCTTTGTTTCGAGCTTTTCCAGCACATTCATCTGCTTTCTCATTGCCAGCGATTCCAATGTGGCTGGGAACCCAGCAAAATTTTATGTCTTGTCCCTGTATTGTGGCGCTTGTTATGTTATGTATGATATCCCCGATTAGTGGTGTGACTGCATTGCTATGGTGAAGTGAGGTTAGTATGCTCAGAGAATCAGTGTAAATGATACTGTTCTGAATGTTCTCATTTATTATTTTTTCTACAGCCACCAAGACTGCGTAACACTCGGCGGTGAAAATGGATGCACACTCAGGTAGCCGTACTATTTTTTCCCAATTATTCTGAACTACAGCACTTCCCACGTAGTGCGCCGATTTTGATCCATCGGTATAAAATGCTTCGTATTCTCCGTATTTTTCGTTGAGTGCTAAATATTCTTGTAATATCTGTTCATGTGGTGTATGTTTTTTCCGAAATTGTGTTAATGTGAAGTCGCACACAGATGGTAGGCAGTATCAAGGCGGGAGTGGATCAGGTTTGCGGGCAATATTAGTTAATATGTTCATTATGTCTAGTTCTTGGCATTTCTCTTCAAAGCGGAGAAGAAGTGGTCTGATTGCTAGAGGTTTCTTGGTAAACAGTGTTCGGGATGGGCACTTTGTAACGAGTGGGTAACAGATGTATTAGGCTGGGAACGGATCTTTAAAATGTATGAGCATGTAAGCATTGTTCGTCTGTCTGCAAGTGGTGGTTCATTGGTTTCCACGTAAAGGCTTTTTATGGGTGATGTCCATTAAAGGTGTTACCTTACTGAGCACACCATCTAAAAAAAAGAAGAGAGAAAAAATAATGGTGTCAAAAAGGGGGCAGTAATGAGTGTTACGAATTTAAGGTTCCAATTTTTTTTTTTTTTACTGTGTACCACGGAGGTCGTCATTTCTCCCCCACGGGCTCGACGAATTCCAGCCGACGGGAGGACGGCGGCATCTCACATCTTGGCGTCCTCGCCTCCTTCCCTGCTCGCGCCACCCATGGCGCTCGCTCTCAAGGGAGGGCTTCGTTTCCCGCACACCTTCAGCTTCCTAGAGCTGTTTTTGCGCCCATGGAAATACTTTAACCGCGGGCCTGCTCGCCGCGGATCTTTCACCGGGCCATTTTAATGGGAAATCGTTAAAGACCTCTTTCTCCAGAAAAACCGGTGTCAGAGTTGTGAGACAAAAATGGCTTTGACAGGTCGTCCCCAGAGAGCAACCTGGGAGGCAGGCGGGTCACATAGCTCACGTGACCTTCCGGCATCAGCACAACTTGCCCTCCAGATAGTAAGAAAACTGCCCATCGTGGGGCGTGGCATTAACTTAATGATTGGTCACTCGCACAAGGCCCAAAACTGGGAGTTCCTGCCGTCGCAGGGCGGTGGCGCATATCTCAACCGCGCACCACTGCCCCAGGAGCAGTATGAGGACTCAAAGGGATCCATGAACGTGAAATAGAGAATGACCTTCTGCATATACGGGAATTGACCTATTACGCTATGCTGACAACCTTAACGCACAGCTTCAGTGTCCTCTCCATTTTTGCCTTCCACCGTGCTGCAAACCAACCGCCGCTCCAAACAACCTCCATCTCTCGTCCTGCCGTGCTGGTTGGCCCTGCGAAGGATGGTTGGGTATTACGTTACGCCCCCCTCCGGTTCACACGCAACTCAGGGCGCTCCTTTATGGATTCGCCGATTCCCTGAAACATGTCCTCGCACTATTCGGATGGCGGTTCCGTGCGCTGGGGTCATGATGCGTGGCGGCGGCGGTCGGTGCTTGTCGTGGTTGGCGACTTCAGGTGTAGCCGCAGTGATGGTCTTTACCTCCGGGATGTGAAGAGTGTGGTGTGAGTGCCGGCAGCGGCAGTCTGTGCAGATGTGTCCACCGATTATACGCCTCAGGTATAGTGGGATACCTTCCTGGATTATGCCGGCTGATGCACGCGTCTACCTATCCACCCTGGTTTGATTCTTCTTCTATTCCCATCGCCCTGAGCGTCGTTTAGTATATTACAGTACTGTGTTAGTCCAGTGTACACTGTGAACAAGAAATAGTCTATATTCGAGTAAAAAATGAGTAACCTGTCATCTAGCACACACTCTTTCAGGAGGAACGTATTCTGCGCTACCACTACGGTGGATCTATGAAGCTGGATATGCGGATTATTTACGGTTGGCAACAAAGTAATTCCCTCTTAAAAACAATTCAAGTTGTAGCAGTTACGGAGGTTTTAACGAAGGTTTCTGTCTCCTTTATTTGTTCACCTTGAAGCCTTCGATGCGTATTTTTAAAGCCTCCTCCCATTGTTAACTGCGGTGGAATATGACTCGGTTGCAAAGAGTGAGCAATCCGCATGCTAGATAGATAGATACAGAAAGGGAGGAAAGGTAGGGATGTTAACCAGGAAGGTTTCTGGTTGGCTACCCTGCACTGGGGAAGGGAATGAGGGGATTAAAGAGGGAAAAGAGAAGGAACGGAAGACACGGTCACAATCTGTCAATCAAGACAGTCTCTCGCAAAAAAAAAAAAAAAAAACAAATCAGTGCCTTATAAGCCTTGATGGCAGTCGACTGTTGTGGCCACCGACCGAGGATCTTGGCCTCTGTGAAGGGGCGAGGATCAAGGCGGTCCAGAGCACAACGCAGCTTATGTCTTTCGGTCACAAAGACAGGGCACTCACACAAGAGGTGAGTGATTACACAAAAAGGGCTGTCGGTCATCCCGATCCGGAAGGCATACTGATTTGCGAAGGCAACGCCGTCACCATACTAAGTGATCACAATCTGCCTTAGGGCTCGGGAAGCGAACCCTTCTCCTAAAAGGAGTGCGCTATAGGACAGCTTACTCTTTTTGTTACTGCAATATAGGTTAATTCGTCTTGAGAGTGTAGATCCTGTACAATGGTATCGCGCACTGTAACAAATTTTTGCATAGTATCACTTCGGTTCTTGCTCAAAGACTCCAAGACTGCAACAGGTTAAAAAAAAAGGTCCTAACGAGATCCCACGACCCAAAAATATGCCTTCCTAAAAAAAGAAAAAAATCCCGCACGTTCTCATTAACCCCTAAATGTTATAAAATATTTCTCAAAGGCGGCATTTAAAGCCTACTAATGGGCATGAAAATCATTCCCTCAGCTCCCCCTAGCAGGCGTTTGAAGGAACTAAAAACTATTCTCATTCTACCCGAAAGAAACCTCCCTTGACGGGCACAAATCATTTATTCCGTTTTCCAGCAATAAAGTTAATTTCTCAGGTAATGCGCTTGAGGAGAAGCGACCTTATGCACATCTGAGGCCAACGGGATCCTGGAATAGCGAAGACCGTCCACTGGAGCTCCACATCTATCTAGCCCAAACCCCCTACTCCCTAACTCTTCATTTTGCAAAAATAAATGTTTTTACTACTACTATGCACATCTGGGTATTTTTTCAGTACGTCCGTGTTTAGTGTGTGACTCATAGTCGGCACTCCCGTTGCCACTTTCTGCGTTTGTCTGTTGATTTGTTGCACGTTTTGTTGCCGCAAACTCTGAACTACCTTGCGCGACAGCTCGACTAATGTCACCACGATGCGACGGAAGGTCACCGGCTGGTATGTGGCGCCGAATACGCCTCCCGCCTGCGCAGGCGTCAACTGGCACGCGAGCACAACACTTAGCAATTAATGTTACCAAGGCAAAAATAACTGAAATAAAGAATTCCACCTCCAGATAATAACGCCGTCTGAATGCAGATACCTCAATTTCAGTGAAACTGTAATTTCACTTCAAATTCAAATTCAAATTCACTTTATTTCTGGTAGAAAGCAAGTATACATCATGAGCAAGAGAGTTTAAAAGGGGATTATTCTACCAAGGAAGACGAGGCAAAAGGCGTTTCATCTACGCCTGACAAGGCCTCGCCTCCTGGCGAGATACATTGCACTCTCTATGCTACAAAAGCCGTTGAAAAAAAAAAATATATTGCACCATTCATTACGTGCAGAAAACAGAAGCATTGTGGACAAGCATTATATGTAACTAAAACCGTAAGTACTACAGAAAACAAGAGAAATTTTCCTAAAAAAAAAAGCTTACATCACAACCTGTTAGTTATTATTGTGTCAAAAGGTAAGAACCACAGTTGCATAAATATTTATCTCAACAAAAGATTAGCTCCTAACCAGAAAATTATTAGTGTCAAAAGCATGAAAAAGCAACATTTGTATCGACATATTTCAATAATCTAACAAGGAACACAGCAATACAAACGAAACACAAACCTAAATGAGATAACAAGGAGACAGGTCATTTTTTTTCTACCAGGAGTATTTTTTTTATCCGTGCTTTATAAGTATACGGTGACTGTACATTCACTGCGATGTCAATAAGCTCTGGAAACAAATTTAAAAGGACAGGAATCTAGTAGTCTAACGATTGTGTACCATAGGAAGTTCTGACTTTTTTCTTAGCAAATGAATTTGCCCTAAAGTTATAGCCGCATTCTTGACGTCGGTACTTCCCAAGAAATGAATTTAGGTTACTTTTTATATGAGTGAATATGTTCAGTGCCAAGCGCTGTCGAAATATACTTGTAATTGCAAGTATTTCATTTTTTACGAACAGTGGAGCTGTGTGTTCTCGCAACGCTGCATTTTCTATGAATCGGATGCATTTCTTTTGAAGAATATGAAGACGTTCCAAATTACCAGTGGTAGTGGTGCCCCAAACTAGTATGCAGTATTGCAATCTTGAATTAATCATGGTATAATAAAGCTGGCGTTTGAACCACGCTGGGAGCATAAACATAAATCTATTTAGCATTCCAATAGTTTTCGCGAGGTCCACAGTCAAATAGTTTATGTGGTGTGTCCAGTTCAAGTTTTCGTGGAAATGTACACCCAGAAATTTCTGAGCGCTAACACGGTTTAATGTGTGCCCCTCGAAGACTTGTTTAAGTTTAGTGTCAATCGCCTTATTTTTAGCCCGAAAGATAATGTAGTTCGTTTTGTCTGTATTGAGTCTTAACTGGCTATGCTGCAACCACGTCGATAATTCTTCGAGCCATGTATTGGCATTGTTCATTAGGGTTATTAGACAATTGCCATGGAAAAACACATTAGTATCATCAGCATACAACACTATTTCGGGGGTTTGGGGTATTGATACAATGTCATTAATATATAAGAGAAATAGGAGAGGACCTAAGATGGAGCATTGGGGTACGCCATATTTAATTACCTGTGCTGTTGATCTGCTGTTATGAATGCTAACGAACTGGAGGCGGTTGTATAAATAACTTTTTATCAAATCAAGAGCTTTGCCGCGGATTCCATAGTCGTAAAGTTTACTAAACAATATATCGTGTTTAATGGAGTCAAATGCCTTCCTGAAATCTAGGAATATACCAAGAGTATATAGCTGTCTCTCTATGTTTGTTATTATTTTTTCCTTAATATTCAGTAGTGCTGATTCAACGGATTTCCCTTTTTAGAAACAATACTGTTGGTTTGAAATTATACCCTTAGAGGACAAAAAACTACTGATTCTAGTGTTGATTATTTTTTCCGCCACCTTCGCGAAAACTGGAAGCACGGATATCGGGCGATAGTTACCAAGATCGGTGTCCCTTCGAAAAAAAAAAAGCAAACAGCAGACTCTGCCCCTTCTGACCATTCCCAATGAGGTTAATGGAAGCGGTAGGAAAGAGCCCGCGGGTGCGGCTTCCCGTCCCATTGTGTTGCGTTCTCTTATAGTGAATCATTACTCGCGTGTGTTTGCGCGTAAATGAACCGATTCCACCTTTCACATGCTCAAACATCTCCCAGACTATTGCCAAAATATCGGCATCCTTAAAGTTTGGTAGCCACACGTAAATGAAGTGGTTATTAAGAATTGGTGGCCACTCTTTCGGCGGAAACGGGCCATTCGAGTATGGGTGAACGTCCTTTCGGATTTACGAAAAAAATGCGCAGTCACATCACAACCAGACGAAGTTTCTTTTAACTAAATCCACCGATAACAGCAATCGGACTCGCCAAGTAAGTAGATAACAGCCGCCTTTTCGTTTTCCTTTCAAGTCGCATGACATAAGGAGAGACCGAGAATAATGATGCAAAGGATTTTTGAAAGCAAGGCATCACTGCCAAAGTAATGCAGTAGCTTCATGGCTAATAACTAGGAAGTAATTACTCATTATAATCCATGCAAGCTGAGCAATACAGCTACAAAAGACAGATATACAGCTTTAAGACAAACTTTATATGTCAAAGAACATTAATACTTACGGGGATTCGAACCCGTAACCACCATCTGTCTGCGGCAGTCACACCACCAGCTCAGCTGATATTTACGGGTAGCACACGGTACGGCGAGAAAGGTATTAAGCAACCTGAAGCAACCCGCGTTTATAAGAATCCTGCTAAATATTGCTAAATATGCAAGTCCATTGATGGTCCACTCACAAAAAGGGGAATGGATTATCAGTTTCTACGAGCTAGCACTGACGCTTATGTCAGTTCCCAGGAGAGTTACGTCAAGCACAACGATGAAGCATATAGCTTAATCAGCATGCCGGTTTCTTGAACGTAACGTTGAACGCAGTGACCTTACTGGCTGGTCAACTAGCCGCACTCTTTGCCCTAGAACATAAAATAAGCAATGTGTGTCGCTAACCGCATGGTGCAATTTCAGCCGTTATAGTCCGGTCTTAAAAAGGTCGGTGCAAGGCATACGAAAAAGCGGGAATAAAAAAAAATGATTGTTCAGTAATGGCGGTGATTAGGCAACGTGGTTGCGTTCATAGCGGGGACGAGCTGCGCAGAGCAATGCCCATGCATCAAGTGGCGTCAGCAGTACCTTATCGTTATTAAGCAGCGACTAGCGGCTGCCTCTCAGAATACAGCATTATGCTCGTAGTGCAAGCACAATACCGAATATATTTACTTGTGTCAGTAAGATATCGCACGCACAGTAATGCTGATGCGTGTGAGAGCTTTCTTGGGCTTGTCGCTTCGGTTTCATGAGAGGAGCCTTGAAGTGCTCATCAGAAAAATGGTCGCGCTCACTTATTATTCACTTTGCTTGTAAGCCTGTCGTTATGGCTGCATCCGTGACACTGGGGTTAGCGGCTGCTACTATTGCAAGCCGTCGATTTCCCGATTTACGCTTTTGGCTAAAGAGGTAATCATCCATCGAGCTGATATGAGGCGCCGTTTTCGGAACGCAGCATTAAGAGAGGCCAGAACAAGGAAACGCGAGCCACGTGGAATAGGGGAAGCACGCTCTGAGAACGCTGGCTGTAGACGGCTGCTTTACAGATATTGCTGCTAGGTGTTCGAACTCCCAGAGTATTTTTCCGGAAGAGCGCCATTGAAACGGAGAATTATTTGTTGTTTATTTCATCCGCGACTTCTCAAACAGCAAGCCGATCGGCCTGCTTGTACAGATAGTATACAATTGTCAAATACTAGTAAACGCAATCTGTCCTTTTGTTCAAGTCACGTGCCAGAATTAAAAATGAACATCAGGCCCACACACTGAATACGCTAGGTCTCTTACCAATCCCAGCAAGAAAGGCAATCGCCAAGCTAACTTCAAAAAATGTAGCGAAAGAGCGAAACAGGGATAAAATGCGACATTATAATTCAAAATTTGTGATTCAGAGTAAAAAAAAAGTCTGGAATGGAGATGATTACATTAGGCGGCAAAGAACTGAAAGAATTACAGTTTAAAGCAAGGAAATGTGAGCTATCAGTGCTGTAGTCAAATGTAATGTTGTCGTGTAATGCATTTCTCAAGTAATGGGCAGGATCCAAAACCAGAATATTATGTCATTGCGCAGCTCCTGAATTTAGAGACTGAATGTTAGCCCCAAAGCACAAATTGAGAGGCTTTGGTGAGTAACTAGAATACAATTACCTTGGTAGCACGGTGGTGCGACGACATAAATCAAGTAATCAGACCACTTGTTACATTCGCCGCACTTAAACGCAGAGCGACAGCAGATTATCAATTATATTCGTTCTTCTATGCAAATTCTTTCCCGCCGCTGTGGCTCTGTGGTTACGGAGCTCGGCTGCTGACCCGAAAGACGCGGGTTCGATCCCGGCCGCGGCGGCCGAATTTCGATGAAGGCGAAATTCTAGAGGCCCATGTGCTGTGCGATGTCAGTGCACGTTAAAGAAACCCAGGTGGTCGAAATTTCCGGAGCCCTTCACTACGGCGTTCCTCATAGCCTGAGTTGCTTCGGGACGTTAAACCCCAATAAACCAACCAAAACCTTCTATGCACATTCCAAATTTGCATGAAAGATGATTATATTTTTTGGTCTATAGTTTTATTTGCCCTGAGGTTGATTGACTGCGCTTCTCGAAGTGAAAAGTCATAACTACATAATGATACTTATATACGTTTGTAAAAAAAATGTCATGTTTTCGATGCAGTGTAACACGCCCGTTACACAATAGAAAGCTTTTATTTTTGAACAAAAATATTGATGCTCATATTACAAAATAACATAATATAGGTGGCATACAGGGTGTTCATACGGTAGAAGTGGATGCTTTTATCCCTGGCAACCCAGGACAGCGCATAAGAGATAGAAAGCCATTGCATGGCCATGGGTGCTTGTAAGAAGTGCAGTCTTTTTTTTTCAGGAATAATACTTGGCGTAGATGCATCGGGAACTTCATGACGAACTTTTTGGCCCAAACGGTCCGGAAATGTCCAACCTGGCAACTGACAGCACGACACTGTGGCCAAGGTATCTTGTCTTTGGATGTCGTCGTGCGGAGATTGTGCGTTGAGCTGTAGGTGGTACTACCTTGATCCGGGTCTTTCCTACTTCCTTGGCAGTGCAGTAGTTTCATAAAAGCGCTGGTGTGTTGATGCTTCGAGAAAGTGCAGCTGAAAAAAAGAGAAATAAAAGCTTAAGCGAAAAACAGGGGTGAGGTAAATAAAACGCTCAGAAATTTCCACTCATCCAAGCACTGCTCGTAAGTCGTAGTGTTTGGAACTTCCTGCTGATATCAGCTCGATAACTTAACGGCTTGACCCCATAAAAGAATGAATCACGGCACTTAAGTAATAGTAACGTTGTCCCATCATAGCTTAACGTCTGTGTAATTGCTAAATTTGTTTTAACCTGCTTCCCATTTTACCGTTAACTCCGTTGAGGTGTAAATCGGGGGCTGAATTTGCAGAGTAGGCTGCAAATGGGCAACATGTTATCAGATGGAGAGCGAATTTGACAGCCGTTACATGAAGAAGAGTGTGATTTCTGCCGATATTAGCTATATTTGGTTGTGGGTTTCTTTGCAATGAGGTGAGGCAGAAGCATTAAAAATAAGCTGGAGTAGCAATTATAGAAAAGGTTAGCTTTCGGAAAGTCGGTCAACGAACATAACAATGCAGCTGCATTAAGTAAATAATAAAATGAAACTACCACTGCAAACATGCAGAGGACAATGAGGTTAAATAGTTCTGCTGCTTCTGGCGGCACATTTGAGCCCAAGACCTTAGAAGAAATGCGGCTCGCAATAAACGGTCTAGGTAATTGCAGGACGGTATTTCTGAAGGCACCCCATAACACTTAGCTTGCCACTTGGACATTTCGCGGCATATCAAAAGACGCGGGTTCGATCCCGGCCGCTGGAATTTCTTTGGAGAAGAAATTTGTGTTGTGTTGTGTTGGGTTTATTGGCGCATAAGCAGCTAAGGCTATCATGCGCCATGAACAAGGTATGGAAAGATTGGCTTGAGCAGAGTGTGAAAACAAAGTTGATAAAAACGGTGGTGTAAAGAGCCTGAAAGTTATTTTTATTACCTGGCTGATTAAAGACAAACTTTTTAGAAATGGCTGTTTGCAGAAGCTTTTAAAAGTTGGTAAAAGTTTCTCAGCCTCCTTCGCAGGACTGAGAAAGTGGCTGAGGTGTATCGTTCTATGTAGAGAAGCACAGGGTCAGAATATTACAGGTTTTGAAGAACACCGGCTTCCCTTAAAAAGCTAAAAACGTCAAGTATACTAACGAGTGCATAATCAGCTAAAATCAACGCTGGATGAAATGGGATATGTTCTTTGTAAAATGTAGCAAAATATTTTTTCCTTAATGATTCAAGTTTTGTGCATGATAGTAGTGTGTGGTTTACGGTAAGTTCATGTCCGCATTGCTCGCAAACAGGTTTGTCTTTCTTTGTTAGCAGGAAGTTCTGTGTGAGATGTGTGTTCTATACGGAGACGGCATAAAATAACTTCGATGAATCGTTTTTAGTGTGAGCATGATTTCCATTCGTCTGGAATGGGTTTTACTAAATGTAGCTTATTATTTCTTTCGATATTCCATTGCGACTGCCATTTATTTCTTAATTTTCACTGCACCAACCTCATACCATCTTTGTAAGGAATGTACACTTTCTTTATTTCTTTGTTCCGAGCTTTTCCAGCACATTCATGTGCCTTCTCATTGCCAGTGATTCCAATGTGACTGGGGACCCAGCAAAATTTTATGTCTTGTCCCTGTATTGTGGCGCTTGTTATGTTGTGTATGATATCACCAATTAGTGGTGTCACTGCATTTCTATGGTGAAGTGAGGTTAGTATGCTCAGAGAATCAGTTTAAATGATACTGTTCTGAATGTTCTCATTTATTATTTTTTCTACAGCTAGCAAGACTGTGTAATACTCGGCGGTGAAAATGGATGCACACTCAGGTAGCCGTACTATTTTTTCCCAATTATTCTGAACTACAGCACTTCCCACGTAGTGCGCCGATTTTGATCCATCGGTATAAAATGCATCGTGTTCTCCGTATTTTTCATTGAGTGCTAAATATTCTTGTAATATCTGTTCATGTGGTGTATGTTTTTTTCCGAAATTGTGTTAATGTGAAGTCGCACACAGATGGTAGCGAGTACCAAGGCGGGAGTGGATCAGGTTTGCGGGCAATATTAGGTAATATGTTCATTATGTCTATCTCTTGGCATTTCTCTTCAAAGCGGAGAAGTGGTCTGATTGCTAGAGGTTTGTTGGTAAATAGTGTTCGGTATGGGCACTTTGTAACGAGTGGGTAACGGATGTGTTTAGGCTGGGAACGGATCTTTAAAATGTACGAGCATGTGAGCATTGTTCGTCTGTCTGCAAGTGGTGGTTCATTTGTTTCCACGTAAAGGCTTTTTACGGATGATGTCCTGTAAGCACCAGTTGAAAGACGCAAACCCATATTGTGCACAGGGTACAGTCGCTTCAAGTACGACGGCCTTGCTGATCCATACAATCTGCAGCCATAATCTAAAACGGAACGTACTACAGAGCGATAAATCTGTAGAAGGCATACCCGATCAGAACCCCAGTGTTTGCGTGAAAGGACTTTAAATATGTTCAGTGATAGCGATGCTTTCTTCTTTAGTGTCCCCGCAGGGAGGCGTCTGCAGCATGCAGACGTTGGTGAGTGGCGACACCACGGGGTTAACCCGAGCATCCGCAGGGACATCCCCGCAGGGGGATGATGGTGAACAATGCGTCACCACGGACCCGAGCATCTGCGCTTAGCGGTGCGTGGCATCGCCGTGTCCGGAGAAAAGGGGATCCTGGTGGTTGAGCCGATGCCGAGCGTTTGGACCCTTAAGGCCCCTCGGCGGAGGCAACACACCACTTTGGCCCCAGCTTCCTGTAGACGGCACCTCCGGCCTGACCCGACCGGGGGAAATCGGCAGTCGCCTTTTCCTGTCCTCCCCTCTATCTTTCACTTTCCTATCTCTTTCTTACAACTCTCCTGTCTCCTCCTATTTTCTTTGTTTTTTCCTGTTTTTCCTGGCGGCGAGGGTTAACCGTGTGTGACCAACTATCCCGAGTTGAGTCATATTAGGTTATAGTTAAGGTGTACAGCTGGCGTGGGCAGGGCTCGCTTGCGAGTTCCTGTCGCGTCCCCTCGTTGGGCTCCATGGTGGGTGGCTGGCACCATGGCCGAACAACACATATTTTTCATGGCTCCCCCTTTTTCCAAACCAGATCGCCCTCACAAAAGAGGGCGGAACGAAGCAACCGCAGAGTTTTTCCAAAAACCAAAATCATTTCCAAAGTTCCACGTTCTTCATTGTGAAGAAACGGAAAAAACCGCAAGAATGATGTCCCCTTTCTTAGTGTCAAAAAGTCTAACTGATGCCTTGGGTCCCGGGTACAAAGTCTCTAAAATGCCTAGTGGTGACCTGCTCCTTGAACTCAGAGACATTGCCCAATATACAAAACTTTCCAACCTAGTATCCATCGGGGAAATCCCTGTATCAATCACAGCACACCGATCTCTCAACACCGTCCGTGGTGTGATATCTGAATCAGATTTCATTGACTTGACCGAGGAAGAAATGCTTGATGGCCTCAGAGAACAGAATGTTGTAAGTGTATATCGAATCAAAATAAGGAAAGACAACAAAGAGATACCTACAAAGCACTTAGTACTGACTTTCAACTCGAGCACACTCCCAGAATCCATAGAAGCAGGCTACCTCAAAATAAATGTCAGGCATTATATCCCAAATCCACGCCGGTGTTTCAAATGTCAGAGGTACGGTCATGGGTCTCAAATCTGCCGTGGCCGCGAAACTTGCGCTAAATGTGCCTCAAAAGAACACGCTTCCGACAACTGTCAAGGAGCAGCACTTCGCTGCGCAAACTGTGAAGGCGATCATCCCGCCTATTCAAGGTCGTGTCCATCGTGGAAAAATGAGAAAGAAATCGTTACAATGAAAACCAAACAGAACATCACATTTAAGGAAGCGCGAAGACTCTTTTACGCAAAGAACAGCTTCAACTTTTCCACAAAAACAAACTTTGCTGATGTGGTGCGCAGGGGCGGCACACCACACAGCACTCCGGCATCTGTCCAGGCCACTTCCACCGAGGCTATGGCAGAGCCATCTGCGCCCCAGGCAGAGACAGCGAATGCTGCTCTGCCATCCCCAAAGCAGGGAGCGCCGGCTCACGGGTCGGCACCCAGCAGGACTTCCCCCCGTCGGGGGAGGCCTGACACTAACACATCCGCGGCTTCCCCGCGGTCCACCAGCACCTCTAGTGAGGTGATGGAGGTAACTCCCGATCCGCCCGCTTTGCAGCGGCGGAACCGCTCTCTTGAGCGAAGAATAGACAGGACCCCAATAACGGGCCCAGAAAACAAGTAAATCCCTTCAATCCTCACTCAAAAATATAAACATGACTTTCCTACTTCAATGGAACTGTAGAGGATTGCTCAGGAATTACAATGATATCACACATTTTCTTGGCTCAATGTTTCCTGTAGCTTTATGTCTTCAGGAAACCAACCTCGGTCCACAACATACGAATATCCTGAGACATTATCAAACATTCCGACGTGATCGCGAGCATGCTAACAGACTCTCAGGAGGCGTCGCAATCGTCACTCAGAGCGGCGTCCCTGCTAAAAAAATCAATCTTAACACAAAACTGGAAGCGGTTGCGGTTAGCGTCGTGAGCTACAAAACCATAACTATATGTTCTCTATATCTTCCCCCGCACATGACATTAACAATACAAGATTTAGAAGGCTTGATAAATGAACTACCGGAGCCATTCCTGGTAGTTGGCGATTTTAATGCTCACTCACCTTTCTGGGGAAGCGAACGCTGTGACTCGAGGGGCCAAATAATCGAAGATTTTATCCTCTCAAATAATATCTGTCTTTTAAATACGGGAAAAGCCACATATTGCTGTCCAAGCTCAGCAAAAATGAGCTCTCTCGATTTAGCTTTCGCATCACCATTACTTTTTAACGATTTTAAATGGGATGTTTTAAATGACCCCATGGGCAGCGATCACTTACCTACCGTCATCAGGCTCTCATCGTCCACTCCAATCATCCCCACAAGGCCACGGCGCTGGAAAATTCAGCTCGCCGACTGGTCACCTTTTACAAAAAGTGCCACTCTGGAAAAGGAATTTTGTGACGACCTTACCACAGATGAAATTAATGAGAAGTTTACTGAATGCATAATATCGGCCGCAACACTCGCTATACCACAAACAACAGGACTTGCACAAAAGAAACACAAAGTGTGGTGGACAAAAGAATGCACATTAGCAAAAAAACAACAAAACAAAGCCTGGAGCGCTCTGCGTCGATATCCCACAGCAGAGAACCTACTTACCTTTAAGAAGGCAAAAGCCAGAGCGCGGTATGTGCGAAGAAATGCAGAGAAAACCTCTTGGCAGAAATATGTCTCCTCAATAAATAGTTCAATAACATCAAAGAAAATGTGGGAAAAAGTTCGTAAATTTACTGGTGACCATACCCCTTTCACACTTCCTCTCTTGACAGCACCCGGGACACAAACATCTTTAGAAGAGCAGGCCAACATACTGGGCGAGCATTTTGCTGAGATCTCAAGCTCATCCAACTACACAAACACATTTCAGAAACACAAAGCAATAGCTGAAAAACAAAAATTCCCATCTGGAGCAGGTGTACATGAGGATTACAACCAGCCTCTCACACTACAAGAATTAAATAAGGTACTATCTTCTGGCAAAAAGACAGCACCGGGACCAGACAACGTGCATTACGCTATGCTTGCACATCTCTCCGAGGCTGCTGTAGAGGCACTGTTAAAATTCTTTAATAAAATCTGGATAACTGGAAATATACCTGGCGAGTGGAAAAAAGCAGTCATAATACCTTTTCTCAAACCCGGAAAACCACCAACAAGTCCTAGCAGTTACAGACCAATAGCCCTCACCAGCTGCATTGCTAAATCTTTCGAAAGTGTAATAAACATTAGATTGACCTTCATACTTGAATCTCGGCAACTATTAGATACACACCAATGTGGGTTTAAAAAAGCATGCTCGACCACAGATCACCTTGTCCGTCTAGAAAACACCATCCGGGAGGCGTTCATCCACAAGCAGCACTGTATTGGGGTCTTCTTCGACTTGGAGAAGGCCTACGATACTACGTGGAAGTTCGGCATCCTCCGTGACCTAGCAGAGCTAGGTATCCGCGGCAGGATGTTGAACTGCTTGAACGACTTCCTGGCTAACCGCACATTCCGAGTCCGCCTAGGAGCAACTCTCTCCATGACTTTCACCCAAGAGAACGGCGTACCCCAGGGGTGCATTCTAAGCACGACACTCTTCATAGTAAAAATGAATTCCTTAGCTAAAGTAATACCCAAGTCCATAATGTATTCAGTTTATGTAGATGACCTACAAATAGCATGCACGTCCTCTAACATATCAACCTGTGAGAGACAAATACAAATCACACTAAACAAACTAGGTGCTTGGGCAGACAGAAATGGGTTTAAATTTTCTCCTCAAAAAACAGTAGCTGTTCTTTTTTCATTGCGACGAGGCCTACAGGTCGATCCCAATCTATACTTGAATCACACTGCGCTACCAATTAAACAAGAACACAAATTTTTAGGCGTAACTTTCGACAAGAAACTCACATTTCTACCACACATTAACAACCTTAAAAAGAAAGCTTCTCAAGCCCTCAATATCTTAAAAGTGCTCTCACGGAAGCGGTGGGGGTCCGATAGAGCAAGCCTTTTACAAATATATCGCTCTCTGGTGCGCTCCAAGCTGGACTACGGGTGCATAATATATGGTTCGGCAAGAGCATCCTACTTAAAAAGATTAGACCCCATTCATAATCTTGGTCTGCGCCTATCATCTGGAGCATACAGAACATCACCAGTAGCCAGCCTTTACGTCGAAACTAATGAGCCCGCTCTTGAGGATCGAAGAATTGCCCTTACATGCTCATATGTCTTAAAAATCCGTTCTCTTCCGAAACATCTCTGCCATCCAGTTGTCACCAAGTGCCCATCTAAAAGATTATTCATCAACAAACCACATTCTATCAGACCATTACTGCTGCGCTTTGAAGATAAATGTGAAGAGCTAACAGTACTAGATGCCCTACCGAATATTGCACAAAGGAATGAATATTTACCACCATGGTACAGCCTGCCTTCAGTATGTGACCTCACAATGACACATTTAGATAAAAAGCAAACGCCAAATGAGTACATATTACAGGAATTCTTTGCACTACAAGAAAAGTATGACACTTACATTGAATTTTATACCGATGGCTCAAAAACAAAAAGTCACGCTGGAAGTGCAGTAATCGAAGGAAAAAACAAACAGATAATGCGACTACCAGAATGCGCATCGGTTTTTACTGCTGAGTGTTATGCCATCTTTGTAGCTGTGCAAAAAATAGTAAGAGAGAATATCAAAAATAGCATCATTTACACCGATTCCCTGAGTATGCTTAAAGCACTGCACTCCAGAAATGCAGCTGAACCTATAATAGGAAACATCATACATAACATTGTTAAAATCACAAAACAAAAACATAACATTAAATTCTGCTGGGTGCCTAGCCATGTTGGAATTGTGGGCAATGAGAAAGCAGATGTATGCGCTGCACAAGCCCGGAATGGCCAAATAAAGCAAGTGAACATACCGCACAGGGATTGCTTAAAGTTTATCTACAGTAAACTCAGAAATAAGTGGCAGGCTGCATGGCAAGAGCACGTAAACAACAAACTACATTCTGTGAAGCCAATTTTAGGGGAATGGCAATCATGTAGGCATCAAGAACGTTTTACCGAAGTTATTTTATGTCGGCTCCGCATTGGACACACCCACCTCACGCACAACTTTCTGCTAGCCAAACAAAACAAACCTCTCTGTGAAATGTGTGGTACTGAACTCACAGTGAACCACATTTTAATTTCATGCATAAAACTAGAAGAACTAAGAAAGAAATATTTCACAACATTTTACAGGGAAAGCATCCCATTACACCCCATGCTACTCTTAGGTGATCAAGCACTGGTTGACATTTCATGTATTTTTAGGTTTCTCAAGGAAGCCAACGTTTTAAACAAACTCTAAGTATTTTTTAAAAAAAGCTTCACCATTAACAAAAACTCTAACCTTGTGTTTGGCGCATCATAGCCTCAGTTGCTTTTGCGCCATAAAAATCAATATAACTAACTAACTAACTCTTCTTTAGTGCGTTTATGTGAGGCAGGAAAGTGAGCTTTTTATCGAAGGTGATGCCTAGAAATTTGTGTTCTTTTTTTAAAGGGAGTTTGGTTTGGGTGTAATGTGGGATCGGTGTGCAAGCCTCGTTTGAGTGAAAAAAGTAAGGCTACTGTTTTCTGTGGTGAGAACTGGAAACCATTCTTGTCTGCCCATGTTGCCAGTTTGTTGATTGTAAGTTGTACTGGTCTTTCACATGTATATATTGGAAGATGTGCACGCTATCTGAAGATCGTCAACATAGACTGAATATGTTACGGACCTTGGTATTATTTTGTTAAGAGAATTAATTTTTACAATAAAAAGAGTTGTGCTTAAAATACACCCTTGAGGCACTCCATTTCCCTGAATAAAATCCCTCGAAAGGGTTGAGCCTATACGGACATTAAATGAACGGTTAGATAAAAAGTCTAATGGAGTTCAGTATTCTGCCACGGATGCCAAGCTCAGCTAAGTCCT
Source organism: Amblyomma mixtum (assembly GCF_055824585.1). Classification (NCBI taxonomy): domain Eukaryota; kingdom Metazoa; phylum Arthropoda; class Arachnida; order Ixodida; family Ixodidae; genus Amblyomma; species Amblyomma mixtum. The sequence goes on along the minus strand of NC_143020.1, from coordinate 44,068,230 downwards.
GGAGAATCCCGAACCTCCAGGTAGTATCATATGCATTTTCTAAATCAAAAAAGACACTAAGACAGTGTTGCTTGTGAATAAAAGCTTCTCTGACAGTATTTTCAAGGCGGACTAGGTGGTCAGTAGAGCAGCATCCCTTTTTAAATCCACACTGATGGATATCAAGAAGTTCACCAGATTGAAGAACAAAGGTTAGTCTTATATTTAGGACACTTTCGAAGGATTTGGCAAGGCAACTGGTCAGGGCTATGGGTCTATAACTGCTAGGAGAACATGGGGGTTTACTAGGCTTAAGAAGCGGTACAATAATAGCTTTCTTCCAGGCTTGTGGTATTTTCCCAGATATGAATATTGTGTTAAAGAATCTTAAAAGTGCAGTGCGTCCACGGCTGGCTCGGAAAGATGTGCAAGCATTTCATAATGTATTTCGTCGGGTCCTGGAGCAGTTTTTTTGCCGGCAGATAGTACTTTATTGATTTCTTGGAGGGTAATTAGACTATTGTATTCTTCATTTGCGCCTCCACTTGTTGGGAGCCTCTGTTTTTCGGCTGTATTTTTGTATTTTAAAAAAGACTGTGTATATTGAGATGAACTTGGAACGTCAGCGAAATGTTCCACTAGTATGTCTGCCTGTTCCTCTATGCTTGTTTGTGTGCCGGATGTTGTTAAAAAAGGAATTATGAATGGTTAAAAGGTGCCATTTAATTTTCAAACCTGCTCCCACCTTTTTTTAGATGGGATCTGACTGTTGATAGATGAAACATAATTCTGCCATGAAGCTTTCACGGCACTGCGACGGACGTACCGAGCTTTAGCTTTTGCTTTTTTAAAATTCAAGAGATTCTCATAGGTCGGATACCAACGAAATTTACCCCACGCTCTATTTTGTTCTTTTTTAGCCTCCTTACAGTCTTTTGTCCACTATACTTAATGGTTTTGTCGCGCTACTCCCGGCGACTGAGGAATAGCTATGAGTGCGGCCGTTATGATACAATTAGTGAGCTTTTCGTTCGATCTGGTCGATGGTGAGATCTAAAAGTATATTTTCTAAATTTGCCTTTGCCCTAAAAAGTGACCAGTCGGCGAGGTGAAGCTTCCAGCGCCGTGGCCTTGTGGGGATTATTTCCGGTGGGGATGTTAAAGTGATTAGTATAGGGAGGTGATCGCTGCCATATGGGTTGTCAATGACGTCCCAGTTGAAATCGTTAAAAACACAAGGTGAACTAAAAGACAAATCTAAACAGGTCATTTTCCCTGAGGCAGGGGAGCAGTATGTGGCTTTTTGTGTATTTAAAAGCATACACTATTTGTGAGGATAAAATCTTCGATTATTTGACCCCTAGAGTCACAGCGCTCACTTCCCCAAAAAGGGGAGTGAGCGTTAAAATCCCCGACTACTAGATATGGCTCTGGAAGTTCATCAATGAGGCATCAATTATTGGTAGTCCTCTACACCAGTCGCCGCCGTGGTGGCTCAGTGGTTATGGTGCTCGGCTGCTGACCTAAAAGACGCGGGTTCGATCCCGGCCGCGGCGGCTGAATTTCTTTGGAGGAGAAATTCGAGGCCCGTGTATTGTGCGATGTCAGTGCACGTTAAAGAACCCCAGGTGGTCGAAATGTCCGGAGCCCTTCACTACGGCGTCTCTCATAGCCTTAGTCGCTTTGGGACGTTAAACCCCATAAACCAAACCAAACCATTTCACGGCATATATTCAACTTATGTGTTCGCAAGCAAGTGGGAGCCGCGTTAGAGGAAGGTACAAGCAAGACTGAAGAGTATAATACGCCCCGGCGGAGAAGTTCTGTTACCGCGCTGTACATTTTTATTTACACCCAGTAGACAGGGGCAAGCTAAAGAAATGCGATATGAGACATGTCTGGTTACAGTGCAGTTCAGGAGCTGAGTCGCCATTTATACTGAAGTACTTGCACCTTGCGCTAATGGTGCACGCACCCTCTCTCAGCATAGAGAATTCGAAACCCCCTTGCACACCTACCCGCAGCGTTGGCTAAGTGGTTAGGACGCTCGGCAACTTAGCCATAGTACCCGGATTCGAACTCGGCCGCCGATGCCGCGTTTCGATGCAGGCAGAACACAAAAGGCCAAAAGTTGCTCTGCGATGCCAGTGCACGTAAAAGATCCCCAGGTGGTCTAAATTAAATCCGGAGTCCTCCATTGCGCACTTCATTCTCTTCTTTCTTTCACTCCCGCTTTTCTCCCTTCCCTCAAGGCGCTGTTCGGGTGACCATCGAATTGTTAGACCATTACTGCGCCACTTCTTTTCCTCACAATTGGTTTTCTTGCGTACACAACTAAATATAATTACAGCCAGGTGTACTCAGAAGGTGGAGTTTCATTCGTTGGCCTTATTTGACTTGACCGCCTAACCGGCATGCCACAGGCTTTTTGAACGCATTACCTGTTTCAAGTTAGACTTTTTATAACTCCTAGTCTTTATGAAAATCTAGAGGCGTTCTAAAATATCTGATTGCTCATGGCGGCGAACTAAAGTAATTAAGTAACCTCCACTGGAACTACAATCGTTGTCGTTCTTTGCAACATGTGTCATTTCGATGCTGGCGAAATTCTAGATGCACGTCCACTGTGCGATGTCAGTGCACGTAAAGAGCCCCAGGTGGTTTAAATTTCCGGAGTCCTTCCCTACGGCGTCCTTCATAGCCCCAGTGACTTTGGGACATTAAGCCCACATAAACCATAAACTATAATAACCATAAAACAAACACCTGTAATTGCACCTCAGAAAAGATTTTCCGTCGAAAGAATCACATTCTATCACAAGGAGTAAAAAGAAAAGTGCTCACCCCCGTTCCGGCCAATTTTCTTAGCGGGCTGCTGGTCTTTATCGCTGGCCGTTTCTCGAAACACCTCAGTGCTGCTGCCGTCGGCTCCAGTAACCGCCAAGGTGCTCCAGATGTATGCGTCCAGCAGTAAACGCAGCATCTAAGCTCTCGTGAATCCCATCCAGGAGCTTGAAAGTGTCATCGGCAAGCGCCACGTTGAGAGCGACCATAAAGCGACGTTCAATGCTGGCTCCTTCCACTCGAACTGCCATTAATGGTAGTCCAGACCACACCGCAATGCACACTACCTTGTGCTCAAGGTGCCTATTCTCTTCATCATCGGTGATCAGTGTAGCGTAGAAAACACCACCGAAGGCGTACCAGGTCCACTTTACAGTGTAGTCGGGAAAGCGTAGAGCGGCTGAAAGGCGCTCGAAGAGGCTTGGACTGTGGAACTCCAACTCTGCAGTTGAACTCAGATGCAACAGCCGCCACTCGCGCAGTACATTGCGTGACATAAGCCAGCTGTACGTCCAGACCATACGGCGCGGCAGCTATTCCGTTTGAACGATATCCTGTAGGAAATTGAATATGTCACTCATCACCATGTCGCGCCGCAGTCTGCCCGCTCTTGAAAGCTGGGGTACACATACGGCTCGATAAGCGAGCAGCTCTTTTCTGTTCAGCTGGCTCAGAAGCTCACGCAGTGTCATCAAGTCTCTGGCTGTCATGGTTGTAGTAGCGGCTAAAGCAACTCAGGAAACTTCTGCGATTTGTGCCGGAGAAAATGAAGAATCGCTCTGCAAGAGTATCTGAAATCCAAGACGCCAGGAGGTGGGTCAGAAAACTGAATTTCGCAGAGCATTGAAATCTCACTACGTAAATAGACCCATCGAGAGAAGCAGAGAAACGCAACGTGGACTTCGGACTGATCATTCTTCATGCCAACGGGGAGCTTATAAACGGGGGGGGGAGGCGCTGGGTGGACCTGTAAAGATCAGATAAGAGGATTAGTCAGCGTGGCACAGGGAAATGAGAACAAGGCAAACAAAACAGGCTGGCACTGGAAGGAAAAAGAAAGGGGGGGGGGGGGGGAATGGCTGGAGTTCAGAGAAAGGGTAACAGGAATGTCATGGTTTACGAGAACTGATAGGGGGAAAAAAAAAAGGTGGGGGCCGAGGCGGTAACAGGAATGATAGACTAATTAATACAGGAAGGTGATCGCTTCCGTAAGGGTTATCGAGGACGTCCCATTTAAAATCAGTCAAAACAGATGGAGAGATAAATGATAGATCTAGGCAGCTCATTTTTCCTGAGCTCGGAGAGCAGTATGTTGGTTTCCCTGTGTTGAGCAGGCAGACGTCATTGCACAAAATAAAATCTTCTAAAATACGCCCTCGGCTGTCTGTTCGATCGCTCCCCCCAAAAGAGGAATGTGCATCAAAATCTCCTACTACCAGATATGGCTCTGGTAGCTGTTTAAAAAGTGCCTCTAAATCATGAAGTGTTACAGGGAGGTGTGGTGGAAGATATATAGAGCATACTGTTATTATTTTGTAATCAAGAACAGTGACTGCAATTGCTTCATATTTTGTTTGCAGTCCAATTTCATATGTTGCAACACCACTGTTGACAATAATAGCAACTCCTCCCGAGAGCCTGCTCGCCTGCTCTCGGTCTTTTCTGAATACTTTGTACTTCTTTAAAACATGTTTTTGCAGAGGCCCCAAGTTTGTCTCCCGCAGGCACAATGCCAAGGGCGACAGTGAATTTAAAAGATCTGTTACATCGCTATAGTTGGTTAGTAGTCCACGCCAGTTCCAGTGGATTAAGAACGCCATGATGGTTTGTGGGATGAGCTAAAAACTTCGGTCCCTGCTTGTTTGGGACCGGTGATGAGAGTTTTCTTTTTTTGTTCTAGAGAGCTTCGCCGCCGCTGCAGCGGAGGCGAGCTCAGGAGTGTGTCCATCGCCTCAGTAGAGGCGCTGGAGTTCCGCGGAGAACCCGCGGGAAGAGGGCTGGGCTTCTCCCGAACGGGGGAAGCCTGGCGAGCTGCCGACGTCGTAGCCGGCGGGCTCTTTTTCGGGGGTGGCATAGCAGTTTTCACTGCTTCTGCCAGAGGCGCGCATGGCCCTGCCTCAGGCTCACTGTGTGTGAGCTGGGCAGGTGCCGTCGACCGGTGTGGTGTGCCGCGCCCACGCACCACATCGGAGAAGTTCATTTTTGCACTGAATGAGAAAGTGCCCTGCGTCTGTGCGTATCGTTTTGGTGCTTCTCCAAAGCTGATGTTTTCTTTTGTTTTTATAGTTATGATTTCTTTCTCCTTCTTCCAGGAAGGGCACGACCTTGAGCAGGCAGCGTGCTCTCCTTCACAGTTTGCACAGTGTAGCGCAGTGTCGTCGCAGTTCTCTGAAACATGGTCCTTCGATGCGCATTTTGCGCACGTTTTGCGGCCGCGGCAGCTCTGTGAGCCGTGGCCAAACCTCTGGCAATTGAAGCATCTTCGGGGGTTTGGATTGTAGTGCCTGACATTAATGTACTTGTGTTGAAGGTGAGAACCAGGTGCTTTGTATCTATTTCCTTATTGTCTTTCCGGATTTTTATTCTGTGCACATCTGTGACATTTTGGTCGATGAGACCTTCCAGCATCTGTTTTTCTGTTAGATACATGAAATCATTTTCAGAGATGACGCCGCGGACGGTGTTCAGGGATCTATGTGCTGTTATGGAGACTGAGATTTCTCCCATGGATGCAATGTTTGCGATTTTCGAGTTCTGGACATTGTCACGCATGTCTAACAATAAGTCTCCACTGGCCATTTTCGATACCTTATAGCCAGGGCCCAAGGCATCTGTTAAGCTTCTTGACACAAGGAACGGGGATAGAATTCTAGCTTGTTTTTCAGCTATTTCGCTGTGGAGCACATAAAATTTGGTGAATGCTGTTTTCTTTTTTGAAAAAGTCATCTGCATTGGTCCGCCCTCTCTTGAGAGAGCGATCAGGTTTGGAAAAAGGGGAGCCATAAAAAATTTAGTTTTTTCGGTCATGGTGCCAGCCACCCACCATGGAGTCTAACAAGGGGACGCGACAGGAACTTGAAAGCAAGTCCTGCCTACGCCAGCTGTACACCTTAACTATAACCAAATATGACGCAACTCAGGGCAGTTGGCCACACAAGGTTAACCCTAGCCGCCTATGAAAAGTGAAAAAAAAATGGCTGAGGCTTAACTTGGTTAAGCCTGGAGAATGCGAAGCATCATCGTGTCGCGTAATTTGGAGGCGCACAACCACAGCGACGGCGCGAGGTGGGCCCCAGTTTCTCCACTACCGTGACGTCATCGTGTCACGTGGTGTGACGTCATGTATCACGTGATCTGGAGGCGCACAACCACAGCGACGGCGCGAGGTGGGCCACCGTTTCTCCACTGTCGTGACGTCATCGTGTCACGTGGCGTGACGTCATGTATCACGTGATTTGGAGGCGCATAACCACGGTGAAGGGCTGAAGTGGTAGCTAAAGTAGTATGCTTCGCATAAAAACTGGGTAAACAGGAGGAGACAGGAGAGTTGTAAGAAAGAGATAGGAAAGTGAAAGATGGAGAGGAGAACAGGAAAAGGCGACTACCGATTTCCCCCGGTCGGGTCAGGCCGGAGGTGCCGTCTACAGGAAGCTGGGGCCAAAGTGGTGTGTTGCCTCCGCCGAGGGGCCTTAAGGGTCCAAACGCTCGGCATTGGCTGAACCACCAGGATCCCCTTTTCCCCGGACACGGCGATGCCACGCACGGCTAAGCGTGGGTGCTCGGGTCCGTGGTAGCACACTGCTCACCGTCATCCCCTTGCGGGGACGTTCCAGCGGATGCTCAGGTACCCGTGGTGTCGCAACTAACCATCGTCTGCATGAATCAGACGCCCCTGCGGGCCGTCGAAGGTTGGTGGCAACCGGGGCTGCTGAAGAATGATTGGAGTCATCGTCTGGGGCAAGCTCATGGTAGACGTCGCTGCTGGCTTTCGCTTCCGGGTAGGGTCCGGCAGAATCCCGAACTCAGGTTCGTCCCCTTGCAGGCGTCGGCTTGCGCGGTGGACTGCACTCAGGTCCTGCGGTAGATGACTCAAAAAGCTGCCGTCACGACTTGTAGGGGGTGTCCGGAACATGAGAGGCTACCCCGCACCTCCACCAGATGTCACGTTGTAGTGACGGCAGTCCAGTGGTCAGGAAGACACCAACCAGTCTTGGAAACGAAGCTCTTTATTTGGGTTGACTTGCGCCTGCAAAATAACTGAATCACTCGGCGGCGGCGTAAGCAACAAACGTGCTCGTCGGTCGTCGAACTACGAATGTCCGCCGCTCGCGGCATCGCTAAATTTAAAGGCGGCAAGGAAACTTCCAGATAACAGGACAAGATCATCTGCAGTAACCTAGAAAAACCTAGATGCAGCCTTTGATGGCTGGGATCAATCGAGATTAGTATGGTCGCTTCTCGCGTCACGAACAAAAGTGATAACAACCCTGTCCTGCAGCCTTAAGCGTCAACGAACAAACACTACAATCATACGTGGCAATATCATGAATGGTGACGCCGCACAGTGGTAGAAATATTATCTTAGAGAGTTGACGATGTTATGGCAATTGCACAGCAAGTGCAGATCGTGGTGTGCGCAGCACCGAAGGAGCAAGGACGTAAGGGAGAGGTTGAGGGTTGTGGTGTGAATCGCTGCCATGCGTTTGTAGATTGTGTTTGCGGGTGTGGTTTAAACTAATGCTTGGTCATGCGTTCTTAATTCGTTGTCTTATTTCGTTGTCTCAATGTGCGCCTCCGAAAGCACGAAATGTCCCTGGACGGTGGTTCGTGGTGCATATGAAAGGAGAGTCTATAGTGGTCGTTGAAGTCCTGCAACCACGAACTTGAAAACAGCAGCAATAATTTTCTTTTTTTTTTTGCGCAACCCACCACCATCCGGGATAGAAACTGAGCTGCTGGCTGGCTGCAATGGTCGTTGCTAGACCAATAGCCTTTTTCGCATCGATCCCGCAGCCGATGGCGCCTCGGCAGTCACCAGCGATATAATAAAAAGCTTACATTTGATATTGCTCTGCATTCAACAGCATCATTTTACAATGAAATCTAAACAAAATTGATCTCTGCGACACATTCGACAGCGGATGTCAGGCAAGCCACACTGCAATTCCAGGTAACCGGCAGCTGCAAGGCGGGTGCAGAAAGGAATTTGCTTCTATTACACTTGTTATCACCACTAGCAACTAAGTGCTGGTCATTGATCCCGAAACATGATTAATTTTTGACATTTGCCAATGCCAGGAGTTACTATTTCCGTCGAGAACATATTTTAGCTGATTTTTTATTTTACTCCAACGGACGGTTTACATCACCTGGCCGGCCGGCCTGCCCCCGGGGCTCTCCCCTACGCCCTCAGACGGTGACGCTCTCCGAGCTCGCATTGGCTGCTACCGCCCGCCGATGCAACGCTGCATGCGTTGCTCCGGTGATAGCTAGTCGTTCTGACGCAAGCGACAGTCGTCGGTGGGCGGGCGCAAAGCTGCGCACACGGCGCGCCGGGGTGGATTCGCAGCGATTCCGGCACATGTGTACCCACTGTAAGAAGGCGCAATCGGTGGGTGCTTGCAACGGTAACCACAAGGACCCTAAGGCCGCCCCGCGCCTCATTAAGGAGTCGTTAGTTTTTTCTTTATAGGGGCGCCGAAATGCTTTCCTGACCTTCGATTAATATCATTATTATTCCGTTCAGTAACCATTGCAAAGGGAAGTATTGAATGTGAGTATGCAAAGTTATTCCGCTTTGAAAATTCGAAATAAAAAGTTTAGACGAAAAAGCGTTTTACTCAGCCATTTTACTCAACCAGTACCAAGAATGGGCGCTGCCAATCGGAACTGCGCCCAGCGCACACGCATGGGAAGCTTTTATGCAATTGTTGCTTTGCCTGAGCAGCCCACTGCCTCGCGTTTTGACAGTGTCGTCCACCTGTGTACGCGGCGCCGTAGAGAGGGTAGGGGTGACTAACACCAAAGGAAGCTCCCAGAATGTTTCTTTGTTGATAGGAGTGGTACGTGGGCGGCGCACCCCCCCCCCAATCTTGCCTCCCGTTTCCTGTCCAACCATTCTCTTAACATTTTTTGGGCAAAGTGTTTCGACTGGCTTTTTTTTTTGTTCGCTGCTTTGGTGTGACTTTGGAAGCGCTCGCCCCCACCAAGGCCTGAAGCGGAATGAAAAGTGTCGGCCCTTGCGATATTATTATTAATTTTCCTGCGCTTTCACTTCTTTACAGTTTTTTTGGCATGCGAAAAGCTTCTAGTACTCAGAGACATAATATATTGGTTCCATTTCGAGTGTATAAAGGAAGAGTATTCAAACCGGACGCCAAACCAATCAGTAATGCACCGCCCAATGTGAGTGCCACCTCATTTTCACTGCCGAAATAGGCCGCTGCGTCGAAGCACCGTCAGCTCGAAACGAGCATTTCTGGACAACATTAACATAAATATTACGATTGCGGCGATCTGTTTGGGCGCTAAGGCGTCATAAAGTCCTTGACTAGGCATACAAAGAATAAAATCATCATGCTTAATCTCCGTCGCAGGGGCACTTTAAGTTACTTTAGCTTGAGGTCACTGCAGGCCTCCACTCAACGTTAGGAGTTATCGAAGCTGCCCGCCCGCGCGTCCAACTGCAAACAAAGAAATGTGCCGAAGTCATTGTCGGCCTTAAGGGGCTATGCAACGAATTAAAGTCGCTTGTAAATGTTTTTAGGGCTTAGAAACGATGCTAAGAAGCATTCACACCAAGTATGAGTGTTCCGAGCTGAGCCGGCAATTTATTATTAATTTTTAAAAACCATGGTTTTTAAAATTCGTGGGCCGACTGGTGTCTTCGTAGTCACCGCTTTTGAAGCTATAATCGTGAAAATAGACGTCACTAGTCCCGTGACCATGGCAGGTTACGTCACGCTGTCACTCGCTGGAGCCACGACGTCGCGAGCACACTTCCGGTAGCCGTGAAAATCGTCTGCCCGTGCCGTCGCGCGACCCCCTTGGGCAAGCGCAACCCAGGCCATTGCCTTCGCGCATATGGTTTCAGTTTACCTAAACTCTGGTATGAACCACTCCGAAGAAAGAACTTTTTATTAGGAGGGTAGTAACCCTGAAAGGAGAAGAGTATGGCGAACCGGCTGCCAACCGAACCAGGTGGCGCTGTGAATGCCGACGCCGGAGATGAAGAAGACGGCGCGGAATGGAAGAAGTAGCTGATGAGATATAACTGTATAAGAAACAGGTAGCACATAAGCAAAAAACAAATGCCGCTTATTGTGGCGTCATGACCAGCGTGTTATTCTCTATCAAACAAAAGTAATGGATACTGCCTGCTTCCTAAAGTTGATAGTTCCGGTTAAAAGTAATAATGATAGCGTCTGACGCACTCATAACAGATTTTGGAGATATGGGAAATCCCAATCAGTTGGTATTAGCTCCTGCAACTGCGCTTCGAAACGTATCAATCTCGTGTAAAGTGAATCACGTGGAGAAGTTCACTAACTAGGTCGCAGAAGTTATCTGCGAGATACCTCTATCTGGCGGGTTCGGTCAAACGTGCCGATGCGGGAGGAAATGGGCACGCGAAGAAAAAAGGCGATTTCTTTGCAGCGATTCCCGCCTTTATCTGCCTGTGCACTGGAAAAGGTGGGAAAGCTGGAGCTGTCATCAAGGTTTCCGAAAGCCGAAGTTACTGAGGCTCAGATGAGGACAAAAAGAGACGTGGTTAAAGATGGAGAAGTTCATAAGTCCCAGAAGTTTTCTATGGGATATCTCCCCTATCTTGCGGACGCGTATATCTAGGTAAAACGTGCCAATGAGTCAGGAAACAGGAACACGAAAAAAAATGCGATTTCTTCGCTAATATTCTCGGAATAATCTGCCTGGGCAGTGCAAAAGCTGCAGTTGTAGAAATGAATACTGAAATTAATAGTCAGTGAGGCTAGGGTGGTGGTGTAAACTTTATTGGGCATGACAAATTTCAGGTGGGGGGCAGAGCACCCCTCATGGCCTGCGGGAGGGGCCCACACAGTGGGTTCCTCTCTTACAAATGGTGTGCCAGACTCCGGAGGGCAAGCCTGTTAGAGGCACTGGTGACGGCGAGTCGTTGGTCTTGGAGTGCTGAACTGGACATCAGCTCTTCCCAGGAAGTGCCACCTCTGGGGGGGAGGGTGCCGGTAAGTGGAACCGGTGAGCAGAACATGCAGAAAGTCGCCTGGTATGCCGCATAGTCGACAGGAGAGGGGAATAGTTCAGGGAAACGTCCGTGCAAGCTGAGGACAAAAAGAGAAATGGCTGTCATACTTTTTAGAGTTTCGAGAAGCTTCAAATTCTTCCGCCCGCAGTCGTTGACACTTTCACAAAAAGAGGTGAAGTGTTCAGATGGAATTGTTCAGGCTTTCAGTCAGATCTGGTTCTTGGAAGTGCCCCCGCGCTTGATGATTCATGCATGATTCGGGGTGTGTCAGCTTTGTGACCCTGCATTCCGCTCTTTTGTTGCTGGGTTTATAAGTTGTCCGTTTCCATCCAGCGCGGCCAGTCGGAATTTCACAGTGCTGTGTGGGGATCTGCGTCTCTGGTTCTTCCGGTTTGCTTAGAAAAAATTCCTTTTCTCTACAAAATTCCATGCTGCAGGCCGACGTCCTAGCGAATTAGATTCTGGCAGCTTTTGCGCAGCCATTGTGCACCGCCTTCGGCACAGATCCCCTAAATTCACTGCGTTCCTTCAGCTGCGTTTGCCGCCATGACAGCCAGAGACTTGCTCACACTGCGTGAACATCTGAGCCTGGTGAGCCGAAGCGAATTGGCCTCATTCCGAGACAGACTTATACCACAGTTTTCAAGCGTGGCAAGACTGGGCCCCAATATGGTCAAGAGCGAGATATTCAATTTCCTGGAGGATGACCCTTTTATCGACGAGCGACTGTTGCGCATGACCGGAACATACTGCTGGCTTATGACACGCGACGTACTACGCGTGTGGCTGCTTTGTCACCTGAGTTCACCTGCAGACTTGAAGTTCGACTGCCCATCATTCTTCGAGCGCCTTTCAGCTGCTTTACACGCTCCTGAGCACACCGTAAAAACGATGTGGGCAACTTTGTCGGCTGCCTTCTACGCTACACTGCTCACCAAGGACAAAGAGTGGGAACATGGAGCACAAGGTTATTTGCATCGCCCTGTGGTCCGGACTAGCATTGCTGGTCGTTCGAGTGGAAGGCGCCAGCATTGAAAGACGCTTTTTGACCGCTCTGAGTACGGCACTTGTCGGTGATTACTTCGGCATCCTGGATGGGCGTTACGGCAGCCTAAATTCCGCCTTTGTTGCCGGACGCCAGTATGTGACACCCATTAGCGGGTATTGAAGCCGAGGACAGGAGCATTGTGGTGCGTTTCGAGAAGTGGAGAGTGGTGGAGACCTGCTGCCAGCTGATGAGGTTGGCCGGAACGGCGGTAAGTGCTTTTCTTTTTTTTGCCTGCTGCAAAAATATATTTGCTTTTTTTCTGTCAAATGTTTTTTAAAGTGCAAATACACTCCTTGCATTGGTGGAACTAAATTCAAGGGATGCGGACAATGTTGTATTTCCAATGAAGGTTGCTTACTCCTTTTCGCTCGGCGTCATAAAAGACCATAAAGTATAGGAAGTCGCTATATTTATATTAGAACTATGAATTAAAAATGAAGACTTACAGTTGAAACACGAAAGGAATTGAAAATGCCTGTGGCAAGCCGCTTCTGTGGTCAAGTCAAATGTGACCAACGAATGAAACGCTGCATTTGGAATAGACGCAGCTCTTTTTTATTTAGATGCGTGTGCGGAAATGTTTTTGAAATTTGCTGTGCTAACAGACAGTCCTTACACAATTAGCGTTAGCTGCCAGTACTTGTGTTTCAGACCACATTGCTTTCGCTTGGACCTGGAGTCTGCTTGTGAATAGAAATTATGCATAGCGCTGAGACAAAACTGCTGTGCCGGGGAGTCTTGCACTCTTTAGCCTTTACTTGTGCCTTCCTCTCGCTTGCCTGCGCAGAAAAAAATTAAATGCGTGACGTGAAATTTTCAGCTGACAACCTAAAAAGTATGGAAATGTTTTTAACATACTATCCCGCACTTACAGCGACTTCAGTGCCAGCCGTATTGCTTCTTAGGTCATGTGCTCACATGCGCCAATGCTTTTTACCCCCCCCCCCCCCCCCCCGGGCCACCACCCTGGTTTTTGTTTTAGATGTTAGCAGTGGAATTTGTAGTTTCATTTTCCACTTAAATTAACGCAGGAACATCGTGGTGTAAGAAAATAGTGTATACAAAATTTAGCCCTTTTTCTAATTGCTGCTACAGCTTATCTTAAATACTGCTACCTCACCAAATTGCAGACAGCACCATTTTCAAAGAGGTAAAGCATTTTTTTACCCTAACCCTTTTCTAAATTGTTTTCGATGTGTTAAGGTGTGAACCAGTTGTACTCTATTATGTGAATTCCGCTCTAGCTTTGCGCCTTACTAGTGACGAATTGCGGCGTTAAGTGTAAAAGGGAAAAAGGCGGCAAATATGTTATCAAGTGCACAAATGTCGTGGGTAAATGCAAGGTTACCGCTCGTTAGTTTAAATGCCGTGATGGTTTTTATTGCGGTTAGCCCGTTTGGACATTCTGGCTACTGTTGATTTTCAGCAAGAAATACTGCATACATTACATAAATGTGTGATGTGTTTGTGATCAAAAGTCATTGATTTTAGACTTCACGTATATCAAGTGCACGTGAGGACTTCTGCATTTACTCTCTGATTCATTGAAAATTTCAAGTTGCAGGAAAGCTGACTTAAAGGAAGATGTTTTCCAACGAAAAACCCTCGTTCACAGACATGTTTTCGCTTCCTGCCCTGTGTGCCTGAAGGGGTTAGCGCGAGGGGAAATGAGTCAGCAGCCCTGCACTGCGTCCTTCTTCGAAAACGTGTGCGGGGCTGCCCCCAAAACTGCGTGAACCTGAAGCCCCGCCGGACATTGCCAGCTTTCCAGGTAGAGTGTAAAGGAATGTTGTGCAAAGGTTACAATGATGCATTCCCTTCACGAGTACCTGTCTCGACCCGCTCCTGGCTTTCGCGCCTCGGCTCTATTGTGTCCTTTCAAAATTTCGCTCCCATACAAATAAAGGGACGTCTCTCCTTGCCCTTTTCGAAGAAGAATGCGAGATTGCCTTCTGCGTACGAGGGTTCTTGGTTGGAAAATTGTAGAGGGCGCTTGTTATTCTGCAAGTTGTGCATTGATGCGAGTGAATGGCAGGTAACTAATCGCACACACAAGTTATGCTAATCGATTACAGTATAGCGCAGGAATGTTGTGCGATATTTCGCCACCAGTGTCTTTTCTTCACCTGTTCTGATGAAAGCGGTACCGGTGACGTGTTGCATCGTCTCAAAACTACCGCCTGACATTGAGCTTCAACAAATGCGTGCTGGCCAAAAGTGCCGGGAAGAAAACGGACATGTATTCTCAGCAGATGGCGTTCTTCAGGACGGGGTCCATGTTTTATTTATTTTTTTATTTTAAGAATATTTTATCTATATCGTCCGGGCTGCACACCTTCGGTTTCATTGAAATAACCGTTTAAAAAATACAGGACGGGATACTTAAAGGTGCACTGAAGAAGAATCTGAACTTGTCTTTTTGCCGCAGGAACTCGATCTACACGTTCCGAGCTTTCTTAGAAACGTCGATTTATTGCCCTGTGTTGCCGATTTCCCTAAGGAAATCGAATTAAAGTGCTGCTCCCTCCTTTTTTTTTTTAATTCTCTCTCGTACGGTGGGCGGAGTCGACCAACGCGTGGAGCGAGTTTCACCCAGTCCCGTGGCGGCTTGCCGCTCTGCCATCGGCGGAGTAATACGTAGTAGTCCGTAGTAGTAAGTAGTCCGCGGGTATTTTTATTTCTTCGGGCTTATTTTGCAGCTATATTATCTGCGAATGAAACTATTTATTCATGGAAACATAAACAAAATAAAGCCAAAGGAAAGCCTCCACGGGACTGGGTGAAAGGCGTTGTGTTGTGTTGGGTTTTATGGCACATAGGCAGCTAAGGCCATCATGCGCCAAGCACAAGGTATGGAAAATGTTTTCTGCGGGATTAAATAAAAATGATGAACGTGATCACTGGTGTGAAGGGCCTAATTACCTAGTAATAACGGAAAAGACGAGATCTAGCAATGGCTAATGGTAAAAGCTTTAAAAAGGTCAGGTAGCCTCAGCGGCCATCCTTGGCTTGCCAAGGATGTCCAGGATCCCAACCGATAAATTAAAGACCTCAGCCTTCTTCACATGAATGAGAAAGTGGCTGAGGTGTATCATGCAATAGAGTGAGCTCGTGGTTAAGAGAGAGAGAGAGAGAGAGAAAGGGACGGAAAGGCAGGGAGGTTAACCAGGCGATGCCCAGTTGGCTACCCTACACTTGGGGAGGGGAACAAAGGGGAAAAAAGGAAAGAGCGGCAAGGAAATGAGTCTTGTAATAATTAGTTTTTCCAGTACGCCTGCTTCTTTTAAAAAGCTAAATATAGAAGGATAGTTAACAATGGCATTATCGTCTAAGAGCAGTGCTGGATGAAAAGGAATGCATTCTCTATAAAATTGACTAAAGTACTTTTTTCTCAGTTTTTCAAGTTTAAACACAAGATATTAAAATATGGTTAACCGTAAGTTCGTCTCCGCATTCTTCGCAAACAGGTTTGTCTTTTTTTGTAAGGAGAAAGTTGTGTGTAAGGTGCGTGTGGCCTATTCGGAGACGGCGTAAGATAACTTTTTTAAAACGTTCCTGGTGCACACACGACTTAAATTCACCTAAAACTGGTTTTACCAAGTGCAGTTTATTTTTTACTTCACTGTTCCAAGCCGACTGCCACTTTTTCCTTAGTTTCCTTTCTATTGATTTCATGCAGTCATTACAGGATATACTCATTTTTTTAATTTCCTTTCCACGAGCTTTAGCAGCACACAAATCTCCTCTCTCGTTGCCTGTTATTCCAACATGACTAGGTACCCAGCATAGTTTTATGTTTTGTCCTCGAGATGTGGCTGTTACTATGTCGTGTATGATGTCACCAAGTATAGGAGTGATAGCGTTTCCAGAGTGGAGAGCTGTAATTACACTTAGAGTCTGTATAAATAATACTGTTTGGGAGGTTCTCGTTAACTATTTTTTCTATGGCCTTACAGATTGCGTAACTTTCTGCAGTGAAGATGGATGTGCACTGTGGAAGTCTTATTGTTTTCTCCGAATTGCCTCGTACCACTGCGCTTCCTACGTAAACATCTGTTTTTGATCCATCCGTGTAGAAATCCGTAAAACTATTGTATTTTTCTTCCAGTGCAAGCAATTCTTGTTTTATATGTTGTTGTGGAGTTTGTGTTTTATGGAAGTGTGCAAGAGTGAGGTCACAGATTGCAGGAAAATTGTACCATGGAGGCAGTGGGTTTCGTCTTGGTGCAATGGCAGGTAATGTGTCTAGAACACCGATGTTTTGGCACATCTCTTCAAAACGCAGGAGGAGTGGTCTTACAGATAACGGCTTGTTGTTATACAGTGTTCTTTATGGGCATTTTGTGACTATGGGATAACATAGATGTTTGGGCATCGAACGGATTTTGAAAATGTACGAGCATGTGAGCATGGTTCTTCGGTCTGTAAGTGATGGTTCGTTGGTTTCTGCATAAAGATGGTTTGGTTTATGGGGTTTAACGTCCCAAAGCGACTAAGGCTATGAGAGACGCCCTATTGGAGGGCTCCGGAAATTTCGACCACCTGGGGTTCTTTAACGTGCACTGACATCGCACAGTACACGGGCCTCGAATTTCTCCTCCAAAGAAATTCAGCCGCCGCGGCCGGGATCGAACCCGCGTCTTTCGGGCCAGCAGCCGAGCACCATAGCCACTGAGCCACCGCGGCGGCGTTTCTGCATAAAGACTGTTTATGGGTGACGACCTGTATGCACCGCTGGAAAGACGCAAACCTAAGTTGTGTAATGGATCTAGTCGTTTAAGGTATGATGGTCTCGCTGAGCCATATACTGTACATCCATAATCAAGGGTAGAGCGTACTACAGAACGGTAAATTTTTAAAAGACATGTCCTGTCGGAACCCCGATTTTTTCGTGATAGTACTTTTATTATATTCAGGGATTGAGAAGCTTTCTTTTTGAGGGTGTTTATGTGTGGCAGGAATGTGAGTTTTTTCTCAAAAGTTACTCCTAAAAACTTGTACTTGTACTGTGACCTGGAAAAGAGTTGGATCAGTGTGGAGCCCTCTTCTAAGCGAGAAGAGTACAGCTACTGACTTTAGCCTGGAAAACTTGAATCAATTTTTATCTGCCGATGTTGTTAGTATGTTTACTGTCAGCTGTATTTGCCTTTCACACGATGTAACACTAGAGGATGTGCAAGCAATCTGGAGATCGTCGACATAGATTGAATACATGATGGACTTTGGAATTACTTTTGCTAGGGAGTTCATTTTTACTATGAAGAGCGTAGTGCTTAATATGCATCCCTGAGGTACGCCATTCTCTTGAGTGAACTTCTTAGAAAGAGTGGCACCGAGACGTACTTGAAATGAACGGTTGGATAAAAAGTCACTCAAGCACTTCAGCATCCTACCACGTATGCCGAGGTCTCCAAGGTCCCGCAGAATGCCGGACCTCCATGTGGTGTCATAAGCTTTCTCTAAATCAAAAAAGACCGCAAGGCAGTGTTGTCTGTGTATAAATGCTTCTCGAACTGTGTGCTCAAGGCGAACAAGATGGTCTGTTGTAGAGCATGCTTTTTTGAACCCACACTGATGAATGTCAAGATGTTCACGGGATTGTAATACAAACATTGACCTAATGTTCAGAACGCTTTGGAAGGATTTTGCAAGTGTACTTGTCAGGGCTATGGGTCTAATTGCCAGGGGATGTAGGCAGCTTTCCGGGCTTTAACAATGGTACCACAATGGCTTTTTTCCAAGCCTCTGGTATCTCTCCTGATACCCATATTTTGTTAAAAAATATACCACAGTATACCACAGCAGGTTCAGACAGATGGGCGAGCATTTCGTAATGAATGCCATCTGGTCCTGGTGCTGTCTTTTTACCGGAAGAAAGTACGCTCTTAATTTCTAGTAGTGTAATTGGGATATTATATGCTTCGTGAGCATTGCCTGTTGTCGGCAGTCTCTGTCTTTCGGCCGTGTTTTTATATTTTAAAAATGATTCTGTGTAGTGAGAGGAACTCGATATAGTGGAAAAATGTTCACCTAATATATCTGCTTGTTCTTTTATATTTGTCTGCACACCAGGAGCCGTCAGAAGAGGAACCGTGAATGGGGAGTAACGACCATCTAGTTTATGTGCATGCTCCCACATTTTTTTTTTTTTTGATGTGATGTGGCTGTTTATTGATGAAACGAAGCTCTGCCATGATGCTTTTTCGGCATTTCGACGTACGTTCCGAGCCCTAGCTCTTGCTTTTTTAAAGTTAATAAGGTTCTCCTGCGTAGGGTATCTGCGAAATATGCCCCAAGCTTTGTTTTGCAGTTTTTTTGCTTCTTTGCAATCTTCAGTACACCACACTTTATGGTTTTGCCGCACTATTCCTGAAGATTGAGGTATAGCCGAGTGTGCGGCAGCGAGAATACAAGTTGTGAATTTTTCATTTATTTCATTGATATTAAGATTTTCTAAAACAATTTTTTCTAAAGTGGCTTGTGTTCTAAAAAGTTGCCAGTCTGCTAAATGAAGCTTCCAGCGCCGTGGTTTTGTCGGGATGACTGATGGTGGGGATGACAGGCTGATTCCAACAGGCAGATGATCGCTTCCGTAGGGGTTGTCTAAAATAACCCATTTAAAATCGCTAAAACCGATGGAGAACTAAAAGACAAATCTAAAACACTCATTTTTCCTGAGCTAGGACAGCAATAAGTGGGCTTACCAGTGTTTAGTAGACAAATATTATTAGATAGTATAAAATCCTCAACGACATGACCCCTGTAATCTGTTTTATCACTGCCCCAAAAACAAGAGTGTGCGTTAAAATCTCCCACTACCACGTATGGCTCTGGCAACTGTTCTAAAAGGTTCTCTAAGTCATGCTGCGTTACTTCGAGGTGCGGTTTAAGATATATGGAACAAAGTGTGATGGTTTTGTGAGCAACCACAGTGGCTGCTACGGCTTCGAATCTAGTTTTCAGTTTGAGCTCGCGAGCTGCTACTCCAGGCTGCACAACGATGGCTATGCCTCCCGAGAGTCTACTCGCCCCTTCTCGGTCCTGGTGGAAGACAGTGTATTTTTTTAGCACGTTTGTGTGCCGAGGACCTAAACTGGTTTCCTGCAGGCATAAAGCAACAGGAGAATTTATGTTTAAAATGTCTTTGATATCTGTATAGTTATTTACGAGTCCTCGACTGAAATTATTCAGTCGATCCAAGGAGCTTCGTCGTCCGTCCGACATGGACGGCACGGGGCTGCCTTGGGTTGTGTCCATCGCCTCTGCAGAGGCGCTGGACGACCGTGCAGGAGGCACGTTGGTTTTCAAGTTAGACCTCGACCTGTGGGAAGAGGTCTTGAGGCCCGCCGACCCGGGGGTCTGCGTTGCCTCCTTCGGGGTTTGCGGAGTAGCGCTAGCTACTCCACACGGGGGCGCGGGTGGCCCCGCCACAGGCTCACTGCGTGTGGCCTGGACAGGTGCCGAAGCCTGGTGTGGTGTGCCGCGCCCACGCACCACATCGGCGAAGTTTGTTTTTGCACTGAAGGAGAATGTGTTTGAGCATATCGCCTTCTTGCTTCCTTGAAAGAAATGTTTTCAGTAGTCTTGAGAGTAATGATTTCTTTTTCTTTTTTCAAGGACAAGCTCCGGAATAGGCAGCATGGTCTCCTTCACAGTTTGCACACCGCGGTGTAGCAACACATTCTTCAGATTGGTGTTCCTTTGACGAGCATTTTGCGCAAGTTTTGCGGCCGCGACAACTCTGAGCCATGACCGAATCTCTGACAGTTGAAACATCTTCGTGGGTTGGGTATATATGGTCTTAAATTTATTTTCAGGTAACCAGCTTCAATGCTTTCGGGGAGTGTGCTGGTATTGAAAGTGAGGATCAGGTGCTTTGTGCCTATTTCCTTGTTATCCTTCCGGATCTTTATGCGCTGAACATGTATGACATCTTGGTCAGTAAGGCCTTCAAGCATTTCTTTCTCAGAGAGGTGGATAAAGTCGATTTCAGATATGACGCCTCGGACAGTGTTCAAAGATCGTGTTGTATTGTGTGGGGTTTAATGGCACATAGACATCTAAGGCCATCATGCGCCAAACACAAGGTAATAGGGAATGCTTTGTGTGATTCAATAAAAATGTGGTGTAAAGGGCCTAAAAATTTTAACTAGCTAGTAATAAGAGACAAAACGAGATTTGAGAATGGCTAATGGTAAAAGCTTTAAAAAAAGGTCAGGCAACCTCAGCGGCCATTCTTGGCTGGCCAAGGATGTCGAGGATCCCAACCAATCAAATAAAAGCATCAGCCTTCTCAGGAATGAGAAAGCGGCTGAGGTGTATCATGCAATGAAGCGAGCCAGTGGTTCAGTGTTTGGAGTTTTTCGAGTAAGCCAGCTTCTTGTAAAAAGTTAAAAATAGCATGTATGTTAACAATGGCATTATCATGTAAGAGCAGTGTTGGATGGAAAGGAATGCATTCTTTATAAAATTGACTAAAGTACTTTTTTTTAGTTTTTCTAGATTACCACAAGAGATTAAAATATGGTTAACCGTAAGTTCGTCTCCGCATTCTTCGCAAACAGGTTTGTCTTGTTTGGTTAGTAGAAAGTTGTGGGTAAGGTGTGTGTGTGTCCAATACGTAAACGACATAAAATAACTTCAAAAAAGCGTTCTTGATGAGTGCCTGATTTCCATTCTCCTAATATTGGTTTCATTAAGTACCTTATTATTTATCTGACTATTCCATGTGCTCTGCCATTTGTTCCTTAGTCTGCTCTGAACTAGCTTCATGCAATCATTATGTGGCATGCTTATTTTCTTTATTTCCTTGTTGTGGGCCTGAGCAGCGCATGCGTCCGCTTTCTCGTTTCCATCAATTCCAGCATGGCTTGGAACCCAACATAAATTCAAGTTATGCCCTTGTGTTATGATCCTTGTTATCTTGTGTATGACAGTACCTATTTATGGCATGACTGTTTCTGGACTGTAGTGCTTTCAGTACACTGAGGGAGTCTGTAGATAATACTGTTTTCGATGTTGTTGCTTATTATTTTCTCCGTAACAAGAAACACAGCATAACACACGGCTGTAAAAACTGATGCACACTGAGGAAGCCTTACTATTTTTTCCCAGTTCCCTTCCACTACTGCAGTTCCAACATAACCTTCAGTTTTCGATCCGTCCGTGTAGAACTCGGTGTAGCTGTCATATTTTTCCTTTAGTGTAAGGAACTCTTGTATGATGTCTTCTGGTGGAGTTTGTCATTTGTTGAACTGTGTAAAACTTATATCACAGACCGATGGAAAACTGTACCAAGGGGCAAATGCGGTACAACATTCTGCAACATTTGGGTGTGTTTCTGATAAGTCAAGTTCTCGGCAGATCTCCTCAAACCGCATTAGCAAATTCCTGTTTGCTTGGGGCTTATTTGTAAATATTATTCGAGAAGGGCATGTTGTGACTATTTAAGAACACGTGTTTTGTTCGCGACCTAATTCTAAGAATGTATGAACATGTAAGTGCTTTTCTTCTATCTCCAAGTGATGGCTCATTTGCTTCAACATTAAGGCTCATTACCGGAGATATTCGATATGCTCCACAAGAAAGGCGGACACCAAGATTATGAACTTGATCTAATCTTTTTAGATATGAAGGCCTTGCGGAGCCGTACACTATACTCCCATAATCTAGACATGAGCGCACTACGGAACGGTAGATGTGAAGGAGGCATGCTCTGTCAGATCCCCAGCGTTTCCTTGAGAGTACTTTAAGGATATTCATTGCACGGGAGGCCTTTACTTTCAAGTTGTTTATGTGCGGCAGAAATGTAAGTTTTTTATCAAATATTATTACTAAAAATTTATGTTCTTGCTTTGCCAGTAGTGTGGCTCCATTTAGATGTAAGTTCGGATCGATCTGCAAGCCTCTTTTAAGCGATATAACAACAGCCACTGTGTTCTGTGGAGAGAACTTGAACCCATTTTTGTCTGCCCAGATTGCTAGCTTGTTTAATGTGAGTTGTACCTGCCTCTCACATGTTGACAGGCTGGAGGACGTGCAGGCAATCTGAAGGTCGTCGACAAACACAGAATACATAATGGAGTTGGGAATTTTCGCTATGAGATTCATTTTCACGACAAAAAGAGTGGTACTTAGGATACAGCCCTGCGGTACCCCATTCTCCTGGACAAAGCTCTTCGAAAGGGTTGCACCCAGGCGCACCTGAAAAGACCGGTCTGACAGGAAATCCTTCAGGCTGTTCAACATCCTGCCCCGGATGCCGAGATCTGCTAAGTCGCGTAGAATGCCATATCTCCATGTGGTATCATATGCCTACTCCATGTCAAAGAAGACTGCCAGACAGTGTTGATGTATGAACGCCTCTTGAACTGTATTTTCTAAGCGGACGAGATGGTCAGTTGTCGAACATCCTTTCTTAAATCCGCACTGGTGGATGTCAAGGAGTTCGCGTGATTCAAGAATGAACATGAGCCTAACGTTGAGCACATACATTTGCAAATGATTTTGCAAATGTATAGCAAATGATTTTGCTATACTAAAAACACAAAAAGCTAAAAACACAGGGTACACTGACACAGGGTACACAGGTGTATAATTGTATGTAGTGAAGCACAGGGTGAGTAGATTAGAGTTGATGAAGAATACTGGCTTCCCTTAAAAAGCTAAAAACACGGGGTATACTGACAAGTGCTTCTTTGCCTAAAATCAATGCTGGATGAAAAGGAATGTGTTCTTTGTAAAAGGTAGTAAAATGTTTTTTCCATAGTGATTCAAGTTCTGTACATGAGAATAATATGTGGTTTACTGTTAGTTCATCTCCGCACTTTTCACAAACAGGTTTGTCTTCTTTTGTAAGTAGGAAGTTGTGTGTGAGATGTGTGTGTCCAATACGAAGACGGCATAAAATAACTTCGATGGAACGTTCTTGGTGGGAGCATGACTTCCATTCTTCTATAAATGGTTTTACTAAGTGGAGCTTATTATTTCGTTAAATATTCCATTGCGACTGCCATTTATCTCTGAGCTTATACAGTACGAACTTCATGCCATCTTTGTAGGGAATGTTAACTTTCTTTATTTGTTTGTTCCGAGCTTTCGCAGCACATTCATCCGCTTTCTCATTGCCAGTGATTCCAATGTGGCTGGGAACCCAGCAAAATTTTATGTCTTGTCCCTGTATTGTGGCGCTCGTTATGTTGTGTATGATATTACCAATTAGTGGTGTCACTGCATTTCTATGGTGAAGTGAGGTTAGTACGCTCAGCGTACAACGCGCACAGAGACTTGCTCCGATGCAGCTCGAACTGCACGTGTTGCTCTCATCGGGAACTGGTGGTGGATGTCGGTCACACGTTTCTCGACTTTTTCACACTGGTCGTAGTACACGCATCTGTCATACACCAGCGAACCAGCAAAGGGAACAACAACAACAATTCCTGCGAGAGACAGAGAATAGATTTCGTGCTCTGGGAAGGAAAGGGTATGGAATGTAACGACGAATTCAAGGCTTCGTTTGAACGTTCCATTCGTCTGCCCATGACCTGTCCTCCCGACCAGTCGCACGCCACCGTCATTCTAGACATAAATGACCCGGGCCGCATGCTGTTTGATCGGCGGATACGATACAGCGTGGACACGCGTCCTCCGTCAGCCACCACTGCAGCAGCGACGACGCCCGCATGATGGACGTACACCAGAAGTCTACTGGGAGGCAGATTCACGCCGAGCGAGATGGTAGCGATCGGTAAAGTGTTCACTACAGAGAGTAGAAGGCGGCAAGCAATACGACGGGGCCAGAGCGGTGGTGTACGCATAGATGTCCACGCATCACAGCTCGCACGTGTTCGAAGCGGTCACGGTAACATACATGGCGGACTCCCCCACGCGACGGTGCTACTCGTCATACAGAGATTTGGTGAGCGACCGCATGGGCTGGGCCGCTTCCATGCACAGACGCCCGACCAACGAGTGGACGCGAAGAGACGTGCTTCGCATCGTGACAGACACTGCGTGTGTGCTATCGGACGGCATCGACCTGAACGCCCCGATCCAATCTGTGACCCCGGTGACTTTCGAGACGCTGGCGTACCTGAAGATTCTGACCAAGGAAAGACCCATCACGGTAGGCGAACGAGCGTGCACTACGGGACTTCACGCTTTCGTGGAGCACCACTACGAGAGGAATATGGACGCGCGACGAGTGGACGGTCTGGCCCAGGTTCTGGCTCGCAACGTGATCAACGGCGCTGCTGTGATACAAGCCGTGTTGAACGACGACCCCAGTGAAAGTAAAATCACCCGGTGGCGCAAAATCAGAGACAGAATAGGTGTGGAAAACATGGACGATTTGTTGGAAAGGTTGGACGTCACGCTTTTGCTGCGTAACGTGTGTAAATAAAGATGATATTCTAATCACGATTGTTGGTGGTAAACGTGTCTTCTTTATTTCTATCACGCAGTTCCTGAACAACAGTCACTGAATATTCTTAACAGCTTACGATGTAGTGTCTTAACTGTTATGCTTATTCGTATGCGACGCCACGCTACAGTAATCTTCATGTACGATCGTACAAATCGAGAGTCACGCCGGCGGTTTTTAGGAAAGGGTAGGTATATAAGTGATTAGAATCAATCGTATTACACCCTATATATATACACGCCGGCAAGCGAATTTTATTTGGTGCAGTAATACGATGGACCTAGAATCGTCTGCCTCGTCTATGGCTACCGACGACGACAGCAGTGGCCCGCCAACGCCACCGCCCCCCAGGCTTTTGCCGTACTCGAGATACACAAGTCCGCCGCGTCTTGTGCAAGAGACTTTGGGCTTTCTTTTGCACAATTTTGAGCTGGACTGGGTAAAGTCCATTACGGAACGAATTGCCACAGTAAATCGGCCGGATTCGTGGCAGCTTGTGCAGAACGGTATTGTGGACGTGGTTCGGCGTTTAGAAGGGGGTCAGATCCCGTCAGCAGCAGCGATGGCAGCAGTGACAGCAGAGGAAGACGACGACGACGACAGCAGCGACGGGCCTTTTCTACTGGGCGCCATGCCGATATTACGAGCATGCAGTTGCGGTTGGTGGGCGGTTCAGCGAATTGGCCCAACTGCCACCTTGACAAACGAAGTGAGTGAGCGAATTGACCCACGAAACAAGCAGAAAAGGAGAGCGTCACCGGCGGACGAAGAAGACTTTTTCGCGACGGCGGAATCTGGACGACTACCGAGCGGCACACGCGTGGACATTCTGGAAATCGCCATCACGGAGAGGTCTGCCGAATTGGCGCGTGTGTTGAGTGTGTGGAACGAACGGCCGAGTGTTACTGTCGTTCTCAAGTTTCGGTCGAGTACAGCTTTTATCGCATCGCCAACGGAGCAGCGTTGTTGACCCGACATCATCAACCTAACCATCCACGTGGATGAAATGTCCGCCCGCTTCGTGGACGCGTTAGACTAGTGTTTCGGCTTCGCGCCGACTAGCCTCCAAATCCACGCGAAGTGCTAGCGGTTAGACAGCGCCGACCACCTGACGCTGTTTTCAAACGGACCATGCCAGCTGACTATCAACGCCGTTTGTTAAAAGCGTCGCAAACTTTCTAGCAACAGTGCCGTCCGAGTGCAGCCATGTACTATTGCCCCAGTTCGGGCTTCGGACCGTAGCGCCAACAGTCTTTGCACGCCTTACTGCCAGCAAGACCGGTGCATTTGCCAGGGTAGATCTTGGCGAATGTAAGCATCCAGTGCCCCCAGAAATTATGGAAGCCGTGTGTCTGATAGCATCAGAATGTGTTGTAGTCGAGCATAGATTTTCGAACGCAGTTCCTGCTCCTTTCGCGCTCGCACACAACGCTGCCGCTACTTCTCAGGAGGCGCCTTACGTGAGGTACGCGACGACTGTTCTTGCCTCGTGCCATTGTAGTAGTAGAAGAGGAGCCGCCTTCAGTCTTGTGACACCTGTTACTTCTGTCATCGTCGCTAGCGTAGATGACAGATTCGGTGTATACGCGCCAATAAAATGTACTCGTTGCGGCGTTGTCGCGTTCATAAAGCAGCAGCAGCCTCCGACCGACGCCTACACGCATGATGCAGAAACGCTATTCATGCAAGCAATACCCCTATTGGATAGGGAAGTATTGACCTACCTAACTAGCGGGGCGTTTTGCAGCGTAAGGAATATCTACCTAGGCAAAACGAGCGGAGCTGTAGACGCAGCAATCGTCAAGTTTCTCGCAAACTTCAAGCACTTGAACAACTTGATTACCCTGGCGCCGCGATATTGTTCTCGAGCGTCGCGGAAAAATTTAATTCAGGCTATTCAAGCAAAATGTCCTAACCTACATCGCATCTGCATAACGCGCAGACGTGATCGCAGGGATGCGCGTTGTTTCGCATACGGGGTGGTCGCGCCGCCCAGTTGCAAGGATTATGTGCTGACGAGAGTGCAATGGGGTGATGACGGCGACGACGACGCACCACCAACGGCGGCAGTGGCTGCCTTCACCCGGTGCGCACTATCGCGCTCATACGCAATTCCCCTTGCTGCCGAAGGCTTGTATTTGTTCAAACATGTGGTGTAAATGCAGTGTGTTTGTTGTAAAAATTCTTTATTAACATTGCAATAAAGATACATTTTTCACGACCCGTACTTTATTGGAAAGTAACACATATACGTACACCTAGTGCAGTAGCACCTTTTCCTGACATAGAATAGTTCCTCTGACATTGTGTTAATGTCTGTTAAAATGCAGACATTGTACACGAGACAGCCTCGAAAAACAGCACGACTGGGTCACAAAGTCACCAAAGGCATTCAAATCCTTAGAAATTATTGCCGAGGATGCGGCGACAGACAGTTGGGAAGGCACGATTGCACTCATCGGATCCAGCGGCGATTCGCCCACAGCCGCGCTCATCACAACACGCTCCAGTGCAGACTTTAGACACTCCTGTGCTTTCCCCTCCTCACATACAGCCATTTCTAGCAACCTGACATTTTCCGTGCCGTGACACGCGCAAGCACCGTCCGTGGTGGTCGATGAAGATGCGAGATAAGCACTCACAGGATTCTTCTCCTTCTTGGTCACGGCGGCGCTTGCTGCTATGCCCTCAATCAAAGTGTCTGACATGTCTGCATTCACGACGATCCTGCTCCAAACGGGACTGCATGCATGCGCATTTAATCAAAGTAGTGATTTTGCGACGCTTGGCGCGTACGCTGCTGCTGCTGGAACGCTTGCGCTTCTTTTGCTGCCGCCCTCCCGTGTCACTCAGTTTCACTATAGCATCCGAAAAGTCTTGAAATCTGTGGCGATGTTCATTCATCACGGTATCTACCTTGTCCGCCAGCTCGGACGCAGTCAGTGTGGAAC
The DNA here is from genome assembly GCF_055824585.1 of Amblyomma mixtum. Taxonomy (NCBI): domain Eukaryota; kingdom Metazoa; phylum Arthropoda; class Arachnida; order Ixodida; family Ixodidae; genus Amblyomma; species Amblyomma mixtum. The sequence goes on along the minus strand of NC_143020.1, from coordinate 44,040,745 downwards.
CTGCAAAGTGAAGCCGCAGTTCGTTGATCAGAGCTGGATGATTTCTGTACGCCAGGACTGACAGCCAGTCCCAGCCTTTCACAGATGGCTCCTCAGTTTCGTTCTCGCGGACGATAGCAGTGATTGCCCTGTGAAACTCGATCTTGTTGCGCACAACTGCGGTACTCACTGCCCGAATCGAGCGAATGTCGAATCTGCAGACGGAAAATTCAGTCAGTGTGGCTTTAGGTCCGCCCTTGCGCATGATCGCGTCGCAAAAGTCTTTCGTCTGGTTCTTGCCATGTGTCCACATCGATACCGAGTAGAGATTCTCGTGGCGGGCGATCTGCCACTTTTCATGGAGGACGTATAACAATTTCAATTCAGTCAGCTTTTCACCCACCTTGGTAGTAGTCAGTGCAGTGCTCAGTCTGCTCTCGAACGCTTCCAGATACACGGGGTCCAGCCAGCCGTAGCCGCACGTGTTGTCAACGACCTTATCGTATGGAATCGTGTCCAACTCAAAGATGACGTCCGAGACGCTCCGAGAGTACAAATCGAACTCGCTCGATCTCTAACATATGATGCACATGCAATCGCTAACGCTGTCAACGCCCATTTACAATCTGTATTCAAACGTTCTTCTTGTCCAGGTGACGTGACGTGTGCATGTGACGCCCGACGTCGTTATAAGTGAGACCGGTATACTGAACCTGCTCTTGAACACTGACACGAAAAAAAACTTCCGGTCCTGATGATACCTCTAACGCGTTTCTAAACCGATATGCTGCGCAACAAGCTCCATTCTTACACAATGTTTACCACATCGCTTCAAACAGCTGCATTACCTTCAGACTGGCTCATTGCAAAAGTAATTCCGGTTCAGAAAGGTTGCAATAGACTGCACACAGATACCTAGCGGCAAGACTAACTAGTGGCTGCTGCAAATTAATGAAACACATCATTAACAAATCCACCATTAGTTACTTAGAGAGTAATAACTCAATCTACTCTAGACAGCATGGCTTCAGGAAGGGTCTTTCCACGGTGACAGCTCTTAGAAATCTCCCATGACTTAGCAGAGATAATCAATTGCAGAGTTCAAGGGGACGCGATATTCTTAGATTTTTCCAAAGCGTTTGATCGTGTGCGTCATCCTCAATTGTTTTTTTACAGCGCCCCCATACGTAACGATAAGCAATGCTGACTCGGAGAGTGGTGTTTTCTGGTGGGCCACAGGGGTCTTTGTTGGTTCCATTGCTCTTTCTGGTGTAGGTACATAAACGACATCTTATGTCTTGAGCCTAGTGTAACGGAACGACTTTTCGCAGACGACTGTGTTGTCTGCACCACCATTAGGTCTCTGGGCGACGAATTTAGACTAAACATCTCATTAAACAACATAGCAAATTTGTGCGAAAAGCATCTCATGTCCCTCCAATTAACCCTGTCATGCTTCTTAATCTCATCCACCCACCTAAATTTCTGCCGCCCCCTGCTACAGTTGCTTTCTCCTGGAATCCACTCCGTTTCCCTTAAGGACGAGCGGTTATCCTGCCTTCGCATTACATGCCCTGCCCAAGCACATTTCGACCACGATTTCCTTAACTAGGATTCCATTAGTTTTCTACCGGACCCTCTGCTTCGATCTTAACGAGACATCTGTCATTTTCCTCCCCACAGCTCGTTGCGTTGCCCTTAACTTACCAGTCGGCTGCACAAAATCGTTCGCTAATCCTGTCCACATTTTCTGCAATAATTTGAGGCTTAGGAGAGGGCGCAGATTAGTATTTCGCACTGGGGGATCCGCCACTGTGCTGCCGCCTGGTTTCGCCTTCAAGGTATCCGAAGACGGCTACTGCGGTGATCTTGCGCACGCCGAGTAAGAAAAGCATTCATTTCGTTGTCAAGCCACGAATTATTGCATGTTCCTTCGGCTAACTTTATTACACAATTGGTTTGAGAGGGCGTAAGCCTGAGGTGCTATTGTGATATTGCCGTGCCCTTAGAACTCGTCTCTGGCAGACTAGAAAAACTCTACCAGCAATGTCTCCGCCAGCAATGGTGGTTTCTTTGAAGATTTGAAATTTAAGAATTTGAGGTCAAGAGGCTTTTAGCAACGGCTATTAGCAAGTCTAAACTAAAGCCGCTTCATCTCAGTTGGTTTCAGCTAAAGGAAACTTATTGTCGCTCAGGCCGTGGAAGCGTGGCTGGCCGTGGCTGGAGCCCCAGGCTGGAGCGTGGCTGAGCTCCAGGCAGTGGCTGGAGCGTAAGCTAATGCAGTCGGCAACGTTAAGAACTCTGGACACTCTGCGGAATACTTGCGCCCCGTCCTTGCATTCTATGCACAGTGACTCTACACAAACGCACTGCACTTCACCGTAAAAGTGGCAAATTTCCTCGAGAAAGATACAACAAGCCAAAACAAAATTGACCAAATAACCAGAATGCCTCGTGGCAACGACGACAGTTTTCTGAAGGTTCGCAAGGTCTGAGGCAGCAGGGCGGCAGCCCTACCGCTTTTGGTCATGCAAAAGCTGCATCAGGCCTGCAAGACGCTACAGAACAGACATTTGCAAGAGCCAATCGAAAACAAAGGAGGGCGTATGCTGGATGTTAGGGCTCGTAAGCAGCTATGGCTATCATGCGCCAAACACAAGGTTAGATGAGGTTATGTTAAGTGTATAGAGGTTACATTATATTAAATTTCAAACATTGGCTTTCTTTAGAAACTTACAAACAAGTGAAAACTCGACAAGTGTTTGCTCGCCTAAAAGCAATGCGGGATGAAATGGAATGTGTTCATTGTAAAATACCGTAAAAAAATTATTTCTAAGTTCTTCGAGATGCGAACAAGAGATTAAAATGTGATTTACTGTGAGCTCCTCACCACACATTTCACACAGAGGTTTGTATTTTTGTTAATAAGAAGTTATGGGTGATGTGTGTGTGATCTATGCGTAAACGACATAAAATGACTTCGATAAAGCGCTCTTTACGGCGGCAAGATTTCCATTCTGTTAAAATGGGTTTTATGGTATGCAGCTTGTTGTGTCCTTCATTTTCCCAATATTTCCCAAATTATTTCATTTTCCCAAAATATTTCTCGAGAAAGAAGCCTTGCTATCTCCTCAACAACACTGCTTTAGACCAAACAGATCAACTGGTACGGCCGTCATACCGCTAACAAACACGATCAACACTTTCCTAAATGATAATAAAATAGTGTTACGAATTTTTTTGGACATTAAGGAAGCATTTGACACTGTTGATCACGAAATTTTACTGAAAAAGCTGGTGCATTACGGGTTTAGAGGTATTAGTTTAGAATTCTTCAGAAGTTAGCTCAATAATCGGTGGCAAATGATCCAACTTAGTGGTGTAAATTCTAACTTTGAAACAGTTACGGTTGGTGTGCCTGAAGGTTCAGTCCTTGGTCCGATTTTTTTTTCCTTGTATATTAATGACCTGCCGCATTTCACACAACACTTCTCTGTTTTTATGTATGCTGACGACACTGCTCTTCTGAGTGCTCATGAATCGACAACGGAACTTATTAGCACCGCAAACCGAAAATTGGGAACTTTGTATAGCTGGTTTATTTCAAATAAACTTGTAAATGTTAATAAGACAAAATGCATAATATTTAGGGGCTCCAGAAAAATAATACATTAAACCTGCCTTCCGTGCAATGGCTGGAAACACCTATTGCACTTGTCAATAACATCACTTATCTTGGAATAATTCTAGATGAGAACCTACACTGGAAGCCATACATTCAGGCGCTTTGTAAAAAGTTAGCTGCAGCATGCTTTGCACTGTACAAATGCCGAGATTATTTTGGTAATGACATACTCAGAATTATTTATTTCTCAATTTTTCAAAGCCAGTTATCATATTGCATCGAATCATGGGGCCACACCAACCGATCTTATTTGGAACCACTTAGGGTCTTGCAAAAAAGGGCAATTCGATTCATTTCACATTCGGGATACAACGCCCACACTGCTCCTCTTTTTAAACAGATGAATATACTGCCACTACAATCATTACTTGAATAGAGGACTGTCTTGACAATACACACATGCCTTACAGACAATTACCCGTTACACTCATCGCTATTCTGTATCCCACCACTATGCACTCGCAACGCCACTCATAGAAATTTTCTTCTTCTGAAAACGAAAAATGTCTATGGAGAAAGAAGGATGGCCCATGTTGGTACTAAGCTGTGGAACAAGCTTCCAGGCGAACTCAAATATTGTAGAAATTTTCCTGGGTCATTGAAAAAATATTTTTTCTTTCATTTTTGTGTGCTTGTATGTATTTGTAAAAGAGTTTGTGTTGTGTTGTGTTTAATGGCGCATAAGCAACTAAGGCAATCATGCGCCAAGCTCGGGGTAAAGAAAATTGTTTTATATAGGATGTTATACAAAAGACTAAATGAACGGCGGTGTAAAGGGCCTAAAAAGTTAATTCATGCAACCTAGTATAAACGTAAGACAAAAGTTTAGAAGTGACTTATGGTCAAAGCTTTAAAGAGGGTTGGACACCTCAGCAGCCATCCTTGGCTGTGCAAGGATCTCGAGGTCCCCAACCAATGGAATAGGGACCTCAGCCGTCTTCTCGGGAGTGATTGTGTTGTGTTGGGTTTATTGGCGCATAAGCAGCTAAGGCTATCATGCGCCAAGAACAAGGTATGGAAATAATATGCTTGAGCAGAGTTTGAAAACAAAGTGGATAAAAACGGTGGTGTAAAGGGCCTAAAAGTTATTTTTACTAACTAGCTGAAGAAAGACAAGAATTTTAAAAAATGTCTGATAGCAGAAACTTTTCAAGGTTGGGTTACCTCCGCAGACATCCTTGGCTCGGCAAGATTTCGAGGCTCCCAACAACTCAGATAAAGACCTCAGCCTCCTTCTCTTGATTGAGAAAGTGGCTGAGGTGTATAATTGTATGTAGTGAAGCACAGGGTGAGTAGATTAGAGTTGATGAAGAATACTGGCTTCCCTTAAAAAGCTAAAAACACGGGGTATACTGACAAGTGCTTCTTTGCCTAATATCAATGCTGGATGAAAAGGAATGTGTTCTTGGTAAAAGGTAGTAAAATGTTTTTTTCTTAGTGATTCGAGTTCTGTACATGAGAATAATATGTGGTTTACTGTTAGTTCATCTCCGCACTTTTCACAAACAGGTTTGTCTTTCTTTGTTAGCAGGAAGTTGTGTGTGAGATGTGTGTGTCCAATACGGAGACGGCATAAAATAACTTCGATGGAACGGTCTTGGTGGGAGCATGACTTCCATTCTTCTATAAATGGTTTTACTAAGTGGAGCTCATTATTTCTTTCAATATTCCATTGCGACTGCCATTTATTTCTTAGCTTGCACTGCACCAACTTCATACAGTCATTGTAGGGGATATTCACTTTCTTTATTTCTTTGTTTCGAGCTTTCGCAGCACATTCATCCGCCTTCTCATTGCCAGTGATTCCAATGTGGCTGGGAACCCAGCAAAATTTTGTCTTGTCCCTGTATTGTGGCGCTCGTTATGTTGTGTATGATATTACCAATTAGTGGTGTCACTGCATTTCTATGGTGAAGTGAGGTTAGTATGCTCAGAGAATCAGTGTAAATGATACTGTTCTGAATGTTCTCATTTATTTTTTTCTACAGCCACCAAGACTGCGTAACCCTCGGCGGTGAAAATGGATGTACACTCAGGTAGCCGTACTATTTTTTCCCAATTATTCTGAACTACAGCACTTCCCACGTAGTGCGCCGATTTTGATCCCTCGGTATAAAATGCTTCGTATTCTCTGTATTTTTCCTTGAGTGCTATATATTCTTGTAATATCTGTTCATGTGGTGTATGTTTTTTCCGAAATTGTGTTAATGGGAAGTCGCACACAGATGGTAGGCAGTGCCAAGGCGGGAGTGGATCAGGTTTGCGGGCAATATTAGGTAATATGTTCATTATGTTTAGTTCTTGGCATTTCTCTTCAAAGCGGAGAAGAAGTGGTCTGATTGCTAGAGGTTTGTTGGTAAATAGTGTTCGGGATGGGCACTTTGTAACGAGTGGGTAACAGATGTGTTTAGGCTGGGAACGGATCTTTAAAATGTAAGAGCATGTAAGCATTGTTCGTCTGTCTGCAAGTGGTGGTTCATTGGTTTCCACGTAAAGGCTTTTTATGGGTGATGTCCTGTAAGCACCAGTTGAAAGACGCAAACCCATATTGTGCACAGGATCCAGTCGCTTCAAGTACGATGGCCGTGCTGATCCATACACTATGCAGCCATAATCTAAAACGGAACGTACTACAGAGCGATAAATCTGTAGAAGGCATACCCGATCAGAACCCCAGTGTTTGCGTGAAAGGACTTTAAGTATGTTCAGTGATAGCGACGCTTCCTTCTTTAGTGCGTTTATGTGAGGCAGGAAAGTTAGCTTTTTATCGAAGGTGATGCCTAGAAATTTGTGTTCTTTCTTTAAAGGCAGTGTGGTTTGGTTTAGGTGTAATGTGGGATCTGTGTGCAAGCCTCGTTTCAGTGAAAAAAGTAAGGCTACTGTTTTCTGTGGTGAGAACTGGAAACCATTCTTGTCTGCCCATGTTGCCAGTTTGTTGATTGTAAGTTGTACTTGTCTTTCACATGTAGATATATTGGAAGATGTGCACGCTATCTGAAGATCGTCGACATAGACTGAATATGTTATGGACCTTGGTATAATTTTGTTAAGAAAATTCATTTTTACAATAAAAAGAGTTGTGCTTAAAATACACCCTTGAGGCACTCCATTTTCTGAATAAAATCCCTCGAACATTAAATGAACGGTTAGTCAAAAAGTCTTTAATTGAGTTCAGAATTCTGCCACGGATGCCAAGCTCAGCTAAGTCCTGGAGGATCCCGAACCTCTAGGTAGTATCATATGTTTTTCTAAATCAAAAAAAACGCTAAGACAGTGTTGCTTGTGTATAAAAGCTTCTCTGACAGTATTTTCAAGGCGGACTAGGTGGTCTGTAGTGCAGCATCCCTTTTTAAATCCACACTGATGGATATCAAGAAGTTCACCAGTTTGAAGAACAAAGGTTAGTCTTATATTTAGGACACTTTCGAAGGATTTGGCAAGGCAACTAGTCAGGGCTATGGGTCTATAACTGCTAGGAGAAGTTGGGGGCTTACTAGGCTTAAGAAGAGGTACAATAATAGCTTTCTTCCAGGCTTCTGGTATTTTCTCAGATATGAAAATTCTGTTAAAGAATCTTAAAAGTGCGTCCACGGCTGGCTCGGAAAGATGTGCAAGCATTTCATAATGTATTTCGTCGGGTCCTGGAGCAGTTTTTTTTTCCGGCAGACAGTACTTTGTTGATTTCTTGGAGGGTAATTAGACAATTGTATTTTTCATTTGTGCCTCCACTTGTTGGGAGCCTCTGTTTTTCAGCTGTGTTTTTGTATTTTAAAAAAGACTGTATAGTGAGACGAACTTGAAACTGCAGCGAAATGTTCCCCTAGTATGTCTGCCTGTTCCTCTATGCTTGTTTGTGTGCCGGGTGTTGTTAAAAAAGGAATTGTGAATGGCGAAAAGTTACCATTTAATTTTCGCACACGTTCCCACATTTTTTTTAGATGTGATGTGACTGTTTATGGAAGAGACGTAAGTTTGCCATGATTTTTTCTCGGCACTACGACGGACGTACCGAGCTTTAGCTCTTGCTTTTTTAAAATTTATGAGATTCTCATGTGTCGGATACCGGCGAAATTTACCCCAAGCTCTGTTTTGTAGTTTTTTTGCTTCCTTGCTCTCTTTTGTCCACCATATTTTATGATTTTGTTGCACCACTCCTGACGACTGTGGAATAGCTGTGAGTGCGGCAGTGATGATACAATTAGTGAACTTTTCATTTATCTGGTCGATGGAGAGATTATCTAAAAGTATATTTTCTAAATTTGCCTTTGCTCTAAAAAGACCAGTCGGCGAGGTGAAGCTTCCAGCGCCGTGGCCTTGTGGGTATTATTTCCGGTGGGGATGTTAAAGTGATTAGTGTAGGGAGGTGGTCACTGCCATATGGGTTGTCAATGATATCCCATTTAAAACCATTAAAAACCGAAGGTGAGCTAAATGACAAGTCTAAAAAGGACATTTTCCCCGAAGTAGGGGAGCAGTAGGTGGCTTTTCCTGTATTTAAAAGACATACATTATTTGTGATGATAAAATCTTCGATTATTTGACCCCTAGAGTCACAGCGCTCGCTTCCCCAAAAAAGGGGAGTGAGCGTTGAAGTCCCCAACTACTAGATACGATTCTGGAAGTTCGTTGATAAGTTCTTGTAAATCGTGGACTGTTAATGTAGAATGTGGAGGAATATATACAGAACAGAGAGAAATTGTTTTATGGCTGACGACACTGACCGCAACGGCTTCAAGTTTTGTTTTGAGTTTTATTTCTCGAGCAGGAACGCCGCATTGTACGATAATCGCAACGCCTCCAGATAGTCTATTTGCGTGCTCACGATCGCGTCTAAAAGTTTTATAATGTTTCAGGATATTTGTATGTTGTGGCCCTAGATTTGTTTCTTGAAGGCATAAGACTACGGGCGAGATTGACCCTAGGATATCTTTTATGTCATTGTAGTTCCTCAACATTCCTCTACAGTTCCACTGAACCAGAAAAGCCATATTTATGTTTGGGATAGGAGTGATTGAGAGTTTACTTATTTTCTGGGGCCGTTATGATGGTCCTGTCTTTTTTCCGCTCAAGGGAGCTGTTCCGCCGCTGTAAAGCAGGCGGGCTGGGAGTTTGGTCCATTACCTCGCAAGAGGTGCTGGACGACCGCGGGGAAGCCGCGGGTAGGTGAGTGTCAGGCCTCCCCCAACGGGGGGAAGTCCTGCGGGATGTCGACCCATGGGCCGGCGCTCCCTGGCTTGGAGTTGGCAGAGCAGCCTTCGCTGTCCCTGCCTGGGGCGTGGGTGGCCCTGCCACAGGCGCAGTAGAACTGGCCTCGGCAGGTGCCGGAGTGCTGTTTGGTGCTACGCCCCCGCGCACAACATCAGCGAAGTTAGGTTTCGCTGTGAAGGAGAATGTGTTGGTAAGCGCAAAACGCCTCCTCGCTTCTTTGAATGAAATGCGTTCTTTGGTCTTAATGGTGATGATTTCTTTTTCCAGGACGGACACGCCCTGGAGTACGCAGCGTGGTCGCCTTCGCAGTTTGCGCAGCGTAGTGCTGCGTCGCATTCCTGAGACTGGTGGTCCTTTGATGCGCATTTCGCGCAGGTTTTGCGGCCGCGGCAGCTCTGTGAGCCATGGCCAAACTTCTGGCAATTGAAACAGCGACGGGTATTGGGTATGTAATGCCTTACGGTGATTTTCAGGTATCCAACATCGATCGTTTCGGGCAAACTGCTGGTGTTAAACGTGAGGACCATGTGTTTGGTGTCTATTTCTTTGCTGTCTTTACGGATTTTGATTCTGTGCACTTCAATTACATTTTGATCGGAAAGTCCTTCAAGCATTTCGGTTTCTGTTAGATGGATGAAGTCAGCCTCTGAGATTACACCTTTGACTGTGTTGAGGGATCGGTGGGGAGTTACGGAGACAGAGATGTCCCCTATAGAAACAATGTTTGCAAGTTCCGAGCACTGGATGCTCTCGCGTAGTTCAAGGAGTAGGTCACCGCTGGACATTTTGGATACCTTGTAGCCAGGCCCTAACGTATCTGTTAGGCATTTGGTAACAAGTAATGGGGATATTGTTCGGGCTTGCTTTTCGTCTCTGTTGCTGTGTATCACATGAAACTTCGTGAATGTCGGTTTCTTTTTCGAAAAAACGTCTGCTGCTTCGTTCCGCACTCTTTTGAGAGAGTGATCAAATTTGGAAAAGGCGGGAGCCATAAAAATTGATGTTTTTCGGTCATGGTGCCAGCCACCCACCATGGAGTCCAACAAGGGGACGCGACAGGAACTTGAAAGCAAGTCCTGCCCACGCCAGCTGTACACCTTAACTATAACCTAATATGACTCAACTCAGGGTAGTTGGTCACACACGGTTAACCCTCGCCGCCAGGAAAAAGGGGAAAAAACGAAGAAAAGAGGAGGAGACAGGAGAGTTGTAAGAAAGATATAGGAAAGTGAAATATAGAGGGGAGGACAGGAAAAGGGGACTGCCGATTTCCCCCGGTCGTGTCAGGCCGGAGGTGCCGTCTACAGGAAGCTGGGGCCAAAGTGGTGTGTTGCCCCCGCCGAGGGGCCTTAAGGGTCCAAACGCTCGGCATCGGCTCAACCACCAGGATCCCCTTTTCCCCGGACACGGCGATGCCACGCACGGCTAAGCGCGGATGCTTGGGTCCGTGGTGACGCATTGTTCACCATCATCCCCCTGCGGGGATGTCCCTGCGGATGCTCGGGTTAACCCCGTGGTGTCGCCACTCACCAACGTCTGCATGCTGCAGACGCCTCCCTGCGGGGAGTATTTGTAAAAGAGGCTTGGTGTTCTGAATATTGTTGTTCTATGTACCCATTTATGTATTTCTAATTTCATGAGCTTTTATATGTATGTAATTAATTTTTGTTATGCCTGCAATTTTCTTTGAAACTGAATTGCATGGATCCCAACTAGCTTTTAGCTAGGGATCCAGATGTCACAAACATGCCTTGTATGAATGTTGACAAATAAAATTGAATCAATCAATCAATCAATCAATCAATCAAAGTCACATCATTCGAAGGTAGTGAAATGTGGAATTGTTTCATCCTTGTCATCTGCGTTGCCAAAATCTTGTCACCATGCTATGCAAGAAAGCTTTGATAATCAGGCTAAGAGACTTAAGCTCAGCTGGATATCCTGCTTCCTTATCAGTTTGGGTTGCAATAAAATAATTAAAAAGCTTAAAGCGCCGACATTGCTGCCGCCTTCACAGAAAGAACAGAAATGGAAAAAGTTCGCAGTCCTTCCCTATGTGCATCGCCTTTCTCATTGTCTTAAAAATGTGGCCCATAGGTGTAAAGTTGGTGTGGTTTTTGCGGCCCCGAATAAGCTCAGTAAAATTTCTTCAGCAGTAGAAAATAAGTCCCGCAACCCCAAGAAATCTGTAGCTTCCTGTGGGTGTTACGCTCGCTAAAAGTTTTGGGCCGTGCTCCAAAGGGCTAGTTTATAAAATCCCCCTATCCTGTGGTCAGATATACATTGGGCAAACGGGACGTTTTCAATCATGTTTTCCGTCCATGCATTTTACTGACATTTTGTACAAACACCCCGACCAGTTGACCAGGAAAATTATCGAGGCGTACAACATGGCAAAGAAAGCAAGATTGTGTGTCAGCAAACCATCCCTGCTCCTGCGTGACTGTGAGGTTGCATATCTGGACATCACATAGTAACACATGCGTTGTGATTTTGGTGTTTTGTTTGTTTTCTGTTTCCTTTTTTAAGCGTGTTTCCTGTGATTAAACTTTAGTTGAGAGTCAGCGCTTGTTCCTGTTATTCTTCGTCTCGTCCCCGTTTGTTCGCGCTGTTTTTTTTGCATAACACATACAGCAGCCTTTATGCAAGTGTTGCATACTGCACACTGCCCCACTATATCGGTTGTTCAAACCGTATGATATCTATGTGCCAACAAATGCGAAAACATGTTAAAAGCAACCCGATGCCCCCTACGAAGTTAGGCGCCCGATACCCGAGCGGGTCGGCATCGCGCTCTGGGCGGTCTAGCAGACGCCGCCACTAGCAGCTGTTCAGCTGGCGCCGCGGCCGGCGACCACATCAATTTAGAAGACCCGCAATGCCTTCTGATCACTGTGAACTTTCTTTGGACAACTTGAGCGGTGGTGGTTCTCGTTTGGCCAGAAAGAAGGTGATGGAATGTATGGCCGTCCGGCCAGACCCTGCAGCACGAGGCATAGCGGACATGCATTGCCTGGACGACGTCCGCGGATTTCGAAACCCACAGCACTACGACATGCGGGCAGCACGGATCCGTTGGAATGGAGACACAGCGGATCTTGCGCCAAAACTTATGCCAATGAAACAGACACGCTTTGTTCTTCACTGTGGGGCCTTCTCGGCTCGTCTGAACTGGCCGGATGTATTACACAGCCTTTGTTCCGTTTGCCTGTCACTCATGCACCGTCCTTTCCCAACCACAGGTTGGATATGAATGGTATTGATTTGTACCGGAAATCAGTCGCTTCTAGTCAGTCGAGCAGCTCCCGGCAGAGGCCTCCCCCCTAATCTCCCACCGTGGGTATGTGCCATCGTTTTTCAGGCAACAACAACAACAACAACAACAACAACAACACGAGGCTTGATCGCCTGCTCCGATAGCACAGTGCTCTCGTGCAGTGGCCAGCGAAGCTGATCGATTCGTGCCGCCGGGGGCTCGAAATTTCCAGTCGCGGCAATATTTATTTTTATTTACGCATCCTTAAATTCAGGGACGCCACACGATTCTTGGTTCGGTTTGACCCCATGAAGTAGTACTTTCGCAACAAAAGCCATAAGCACATTGAAGAGTACAGCTGTCTGAAATTCAACATCGTCAAAAATTCGTGCTCAAGTACGCTGGTTGGCCTTCGAATGCCCGTGGCCTGAGTTTCAGCTTCTCGCGCTGCGTCGACGCTGCTTCTTCGTTGATGACAAACTCGTGAGGCTGAATTAAATCCGCGTGGCAACATGCCTCTCGCAGACACCGCCATGCTTGGAGACGAAGCTAAAGCCACCGCTTTCCGGTCGGGGTATCGCCCGCTGCCATATTTTACGCTGCTCGGCGAACAGTTAGTTATATGGGGTTTTATGGCGCAAAAGCAACTATGGCTATCATGCGCCAAACACAAGGTTAGATGATGTTATGTTAAGTGTATAGAAGTTACATTATATTAAATTTAAAACATTGGCTTTCTTTAGAAACTTACAAACAAGTGAAAACTCGACGATTGTTTGCTCGCCTAAAAGCAATGCGGGATGAAATGGAATGTGTTCATTGTAAAATACGGTAAAAAATTTTTTCCTAAGTTCTTCGAGATGCGAACAAGAGATTAAAATGTGATTTACTGTGTACCTCCGTAGCTTTTTCTTGTGTACCTCCGTAGCCGGAGCGGCAACCAGTCACGCAGCAGTATTCGGCATCACAGGCTTACACGTCACGTGCACTGTACTTATTTTGCAAACGAAGGCAAAGTGAAAAGAAATAGCTACGCCATGCTTGAGCTGGTAGTGTAGCTGTTGGTGGTGCTTGTGGTTAGACTTGTGGTGATGCATCGGTTATACAATCCAATCCAATATTCTAATATGGTAGCTACCGGCCTCGCTACGCGATGGACTGAAAGTTCATCCAGTATTGCTTTAGCAATAAAAATAGTTGCTGCCACACAGCGGGCGTCACATTCCGCCCGTAGACTCGCGGCCGTAGAGACGCTCGCTTCCTCGCGTCGTTGCCCCCACAGGACACTTAGCGCCGCCTCGTGGAAGGCGCGGTCAACATATGAAGCTCTCCCATAGCATTACGGGGAAGTTTCATGACCATAAAAGCATTGAAGGACTATGGTAGCAGCCACCACGTTAAAGTTGAGGAGCTTCGCTAAAAAAAAAAGTCACTTTCTACGATTCTCGCGCACTTTGAATGCGTGAAGCGATTTTCGCTCGCTGTTTTCAATCCCTTCCACAACCTCAAGGCGGTGCGCGACCAGCTGCTCGCCTGCAACCACAACCTATATTCAAAGGAGGGCCACGGTAAAATCCTCTGAAGACGCTCCACATCGCTTGAAACTGGCATTCGTTCAAGCTCCTCCAAAAACTTCTCCATTATCTCGGTGACAATAACATTACCAAATGGCTGAAAGACTACCTAACAGGCCGGCGCCAATATGTACATCTTAAAGGGCACTCTTCAGAATGCGGCGATGTGATGTCTGGCGTGCCACAAGGCTTCGTTCTGGCGCCTGTCCTCTTCTTTTTATCAACGACCTGCATAATAGCACTAACGTAACAGTAAGAATGTTTGCAGACGACTGCATCATTTACAAAGAAATAACCTGCCATGCAGACCAAGCAATTCTATATAGTGCCCCTGAAAGCATAGCACAATGGTGTGAAACGTGGCAGATGACGATTAATGTAGAAAAAACGGTTTGCATGACAGTAACAAATAAGAGAGCGGCAATACATTTTCCTTATTTTCTACAAGGACAGAAGTTAAGGAAAGTGGAAGAATATAAATATTTAGGAGTAATAATTTCCTCGGATCTTAAATGGAACAAGCAGATAGCCTATATTACTAATAAAGCACTGGCAGCTCTCTACTCGATTAAACGCTCGCTTAAATCCGCATCAGTCGACACTAAGCTCTTAGCATACCCTTCGCTTGTTCGCTCTATAATGGACTATGGAATAATATGTTGGCTCCCCGTCCGCAAACAATACATATAAAGATTAGAGCGCGTACAACGAAAAGCGGTAAGATTTATTTTTAACAAATATCGCCGTCATGACTCCCCTACACAGCTCTTAAGACAAGCCGACCTTCCCACTATACATAACCGAGCCAGACTACTGCGCCTCAAGTTTCTTTTCCTTCTGCTTAATGGCGGTATGAAAATCGATACGAGTAAGTACTTAATGAAGTCAAACACGCGCATTACCAGAACAAAGCACCAAAAGCACTTAACCGAGTACAGATTTCACAACGATATATTCAGGTACTCTTTCTTCCCACAAACAATCCGTGAGTGGAATAGTCTGCTTTGCGATGCTGTCAACTGCGCATCACTCAAATATTTCATCGCCAACATATCACGCTTTGTTTTGCAATAACGATGCTGGTGCGCTGTACACTTGCACTCTTTTTTCCTTGCTGACGATGACATCCCGACTTTCTTATCTGACTCTCGCTTATTAATATTTTTTAACCTTATTGCTCGTTTCTCATGACAGTATCATTCTTCAGCAGCTATTGTTTCAATTCTTGCTCCCTAAAAAATTGTCTGCATTTTTGTTACTGTGTTTTTTTTCTTGTTTAGTTTTTTTTTCTTTACCGTGCCGAAGTCCTCAAATATGCTACTTGCTCCTGTTTTGCTACTTTCTTTTACCTTTTGTATATTGCATATTGCCTTGTTGGACTACGATCGCTTTTGTGTTTACACTTACTTGATCTATGTTATTTTAGTGTATGTGATGTCCCACTCCTGCGACGGCCTCAAATGTGAGGCTAGCAGTATGTTCAAATAAATAAATAAATAATAAAGCTAGTGAGACGTCACGCGGGGAGATCGCGTGTCCCTGGCGACCATCGAGAAGTGGAATGTCAGTGATCCCCGACAGTGACGCCGTAGGAGAAAAATCGAACAATATTTAAAACCGGTTGGAAAGAAAGGAAGCTTCACGGCACCGACCTTCGACCGACTATTACTTAAAGCAAGTAATTCCAAGTCGCCATCCACCTCCTATACAGCTATACAGCTCTCCCAGAAGTTTCGTTGTTAAAGAAAAACGTTCTTTTCCATAACCCGAACCCTGTACCATATGGCATTCCACCAAGAGCTATTACTTTGGTTGGCCGCAGATAGAATGGATCTTCGTGTTGCTGGATGTTCACCGCTTGGTTTGCTGAACTGCACTCATCCGGACGTTTCGTGCGTTCCTGCACAGCAAGACGAACAACAACGCCTAGTGCTGTTCCTACGTCGCTGCGCCCGTCTTTTTTCCACAGAACTGTTGCAAGTCGCCCATCCAGCTTTTCGCCACCTATCCCTGTGCAAGACATTCGCCATCAATAAGCTCATCGGCAAAATCAACAGAAGCCAGTCATGCGATGTAGATGACCTCATATTGTTGGAGTACAGCAGTTCTTCGTCTGATGAGGAGTGCATACCACCGGTGCCAGCTCCATTGGAGGCCACACAGGGGAAGCAGGCGGATACGCATAACCTGAACACCTTGTCAGTCTTTGAATATGACTCTTCATCTGATGAGAATGTAGAGTCCAAGTCTTGTTGCAGGGATGTGGAGTCCGAGTGCAGGGCCCAAATGTGGTCTCGGAGTAACCAAGTGGACTTCGACTCTGACAGCACAGATCCCCCGGTTCAGTCGGGAAACGCAGCTGGTCAAGTTGAGGAACTGCGGGCGAGTGCACACCAGTCGCCACTGCCATATGTGACCCCGTCGGACTCTACGTGTGCTGCCTGGAACCCTGTGCTGATAGATTTCGGTGATGGGCAGAGCTTTGTGAAACCATGCACACCACCTCAAGACACTGGGTCAGAGTCCGACAGTGACCGCTCAACCAGCTACATGGTAAGCAGCGACACATCAAGCAGCACAGAGTCATCCAGTGATGCGTCAGACAGTGACTCATCAAACAGTGATGGGTCGGCCAGTGATGGGCCGACCAGTGACAGGCTGTTGGAACCAGTGGCTGCCTCATCCAAATCTGCAGAAGGTTCTGCGCCTGGACCCACTGGTGTCGGATCTCCAGACGTCGACGTGGCCTTTGCTGGGGACGGGCAGCGTGAGCAGGAGTCAGAGTCACCAACAGATGGATGGGTAGAAGTACGAATGGCTTCACTTAATTACAACACAGACCCCCGTGCAACGTGGCTGCAGCAAATGTTGCAAGATGAAGTGCTTGCTTCCCTAGCCGCTCCAAGGCTGCCCATGGAGATCAGCAGAGTTCGATGCCCAGAGCCGTGCCGCTGTCAGCTGCAGACTGGAAGGTCGCGGTGCGCCGAGCGCATAGCTGCCTTGGAGGCTGCGTGCGACCGCCACACGGAAGCATTGCGTTCCCTGAGCACCATGTGCGCTCGTCTAAGCGAGTCTGTAATTGCAATGGAGAATGAAATACGGGGTTCCACCGTCCTCCTGAGGCAGGCCTCCTAGCTGAAGCAGCTCATGGACCAGCTCCATTTGTGTATTGCTGCCATGGAGCGATGACCGTGCTTGTCTCTGGTATTTTTTTTTCTTTTGCCCAAAGTGGGGCACTGTTTTTATTGCTTGTTGGTCTTTGCATCTATGTGATGCTTGCCCAATAAAAGGCGCGTTTAATCTCGATGAAGTGAAGGCCTTTCTGTTCAGAGTTTGTGCCAATGACCAACACACAAGCTGAAGCCTGGTGTGTGAGCTATGTGCAACACGTCCTAAGTTAAAAGTA
This sequence comes from Amblyomma mixtum, assembly GCF_055824585.1. Taxonomy (NCBI): domain Eukaryota; kingdom Metazoa; phylum Arthropoda; class Arachnida; order Ixodida; family Ixodidae; genus Amblyomma; species Amblyomma mixtum. The sequence continues at coordinate 44,023,637 of NC_143020.1, read as the reverse complement.
GTACACAATCTCTTTAGTTGCACAGACAGGCCATATTTTTCGAGCAGCTGCCGAGTGACTGTAATGAAATGGCTGCCAGGTGTATGTTTCTGTTGAGCATGTCTGCCTTCTGAAGTTTTCAGTTGTTTTCTTAGTGAGCAGTTAAAAATGGCATAGAAGGCACTTGGACAGGCTTTATGCTTCGTCCGTATAGTCCAGTCGTGTCTCCTTTTGCGAATGTAATACTCAGCGCATTTTTACTACAGCTATCGAATACCATCTAGCCCCATTTGTCGCATTGTTAGCTGTGATTAAGTGCCTGTGTGGCGGCTGGGTGAAGGAGGCAAAGTGAGAGCAGGAGAGAGGGATGGGAGACACGGGCAGTGCCGAAAGCAAGGCTGCTGCGCACGGTTCTGGTTCAATTAATGGCACTGATGCGAGAAGATTGAAAATCCTGCTAACCATGTTGGCCGCATGGTATGCGTCGCCTGCCGTCAGCTCCACGCCCTCTGCACTGCTGATACGTACAGCACATACAGGCACGCGTGCCCATGCGTTAACAGTGACATTCGTGAGGTTATCTAGAGCAGGAGACGCTGTCAAAACTCGTGTGATGAGGCATGTGACGAACGTGCCACACTACGCTGATGCACGGCTGGCCGGATGACGCTGAGGATAACTTTGTTCAATCGGACGGCGACGTTGCAAACCCATACGCTCACGAAGCAGTCTTATCCGAAGGTCCAGCACTCCCCGGTCTCCAGGAATCTATCTCACGGTTTCTCTATCTACCATAAGATCCAGAACAAATTATGGAACGCAAAGTGTAAATAATCGAATTGCAGCTTTGTGTAATACGCACCCGTCTTTAGTGGAAATAGCTGAGGAAGCTACGAGTTCTATTGTTTTTAAAAAGAAATTGAAGCTGCTTTTTCCTATTTTGTAATTGTGTTTGAGTGGGTTGGCACTGTTTGTGGCTGTTTTTTTGTTGTCTGATCATTGTTGTGGATTTCTCTTTATTGCATATTTGTACTCCATTGTCTGTTGTCAATTTTGCAAAAGATTCAGTTTACTGGTATTAGCTGTGCTGTACTTTTCTGGTCAGATAGTTCGGGCGTAACGGTGTCATGTTTGCTTTTTTAAGGTATCAGGAGTGTTTCTTTGTTTCTCTTTGAGACTAGGCAGGTTACCTTAAGGTATTCTATTCTTTTGTTGTAAAGTTTTTTTTTTGTGCATATGTGATTTGCCGTCTTGTCACCTCTGTCCTGATGTGTTAGCCGGGGTGCTGGCCTCGTCAGGAGGCATGCTTTGTCTACCTCCTTTTGCCTCTCCCCGGGGGCATATTGTAAATATGGCCGAATAAACATTTCATTACATTTCGAACTGGCAATAGAGGCCGGGAACACGACCACTATTGCTCATGCCGCGTCCTTTGATTGGACTGTTTTAGTGAGCGTTTTAGTGAGCGAAAGCGGCACAATCATCTGTTCATACCACGTCCTTTGAGTGGACGGCTGGTAGCGAGCGTGTCTTGAGGAGATTACTGCGCTGGAGAACTCTGAAAGCGGCGCAATCGGTACAACGACCTAACCGATGGAAGCGCCAAACTGAACAAAATTCTAACAAATGCACATGGAAAGCAGAAATAAATTGAATATTGTGCGATGCAGGGATTGTGAATATACTACGCTCTCTTATTCACCAAGAAGTGAAAAGGCTATACATGCGTGACTTTCGGAAAAATGAACTCTGTTGGTAATGTGCACTAGTGTGAACTAGCGAGTCATCCTCGCTTTGCACCCAAGGGGCACATTTCTACATTTATGCCTAGTAATGACACGCTAGCTGAAACCAAACTCGTGATGTGTACGCGTCCTTGATAAGGACAAATATCTATTGAAAGCACAAACAAAATCAAAGTTTGCGGGATGAGCCATTTCAGACTAAAAAACTGGGAATATTCCACAGCAAGACGCATACTCTTTGAAAGAGCGTGCAACCTCTAACGAAATGTTTCTGGTCTACATAGTCCTCTCGCAGCCATACCTACCTACGGGTACAAATACGTCTAAACAGCAGGGTCAGAAGGTTATGAGAAGGCTGGAGGAGGAAATACATTAACATGGAAGGTGTATCACTACAGAACTGTATTAGGAGACACTGCCGATGCCTAGAGACCTCAGAATGGCTAACGATGCGCGAGTAGGAACACAAAGACCAAAAACCGCGGGCTGATTTCTCAAAATCGATGGCCCTGGGCCCGGCCGGATGCTACGATCCTTGGACCAAGGAGGTCGAGGGAGTAATCTCAGTGTAGCCTCAAACATATGCAACAGCCCACTAGCCACTTCCGACCTGTTACTAATATATAACAGATTTAAAATAGCGCCAAAGACGAAAAATGGGGGTATGCGCAAACTCTTTCAAGTTATAGAGCGTCCTAGAGAATCTTATTGATTATTATTATTGATTAAAGCGCCCGTGTCTTTTTTCTGTTGTGTCCCCGTTCCACTAAAAATCATTATGTCGGAGAATCTTAATAGAAGGTTGTATGCATATCATGAACAGCTTTTTCGCAAGTGTCCTAAGGTGTTTTTGGACGAGATGTGTAAGGATTACTCGCAAGGTCCGCCCATTTCTATCAGGCATTCATCGTCAACACGACCGACTATTCCAGAGCCCGTCTCCATAGGTCGAATGGGTAGGTGTCCCTCCGGATATTCTTCCGAGGAATGCTCCTTGCTACACCACCCGTGAGGTGTTCACCTGTTACCAGGCCATGAGGGAGGGGTCCGCCCCTGGCCCTGACGGTCCTACCGTGTCTCAGTTAAGCAAAATACCCTTGGACATAACGATGGTGCTAAACAACTTAATCACACATGACAGAAGCCAACAGCCACAGAAACCAAGGGGATTTTTTTTAATTAATTTATTTATTTTGTGGTGTTGATCAATTTAGAATATTACTGAATATGTTATCGCTTAAAGCTAATTGATTAGAAAGCAGAAGAAAAAACAACCACATGCCGCCGGTGGGATCCGAACCCACGACCTCCGAATTACGCGTCCGGTGCTCTACCTCTGAGCTACGGCGACGGCTGTCAAATCTTCTGCTTTCGGGGGTATTTATGTCGGGGGTATGGAAGCCTCCGGATTTCTCTCCAGCTCGGCGAGGATGTCTGCGACAAGAACAATGTCGTCAGCATAGGCTAAAGCTGCAATATTAGTGTGATTGATGCGGAACGCCCCACCAGATTTGTTCAGCTCATGCATCAAGGGATAAAACACCAGATTGAATAGAAACGGGGAACAAGGGGTCACCCTGCTTGATTCCCCCGCTGCATGAGCACCCGAATCGCGTCCTAGGCTCCCGCGTGCGAGAATGTGGTGTGCTGCCGGAAGTAGAGGTCGCTGATTGCGTCTACGTAAACGGGACTGGCTCCTCCCTCCTCTAGGGCCTGAACAAGTGCACCTTGGCTTACGCTATCAGTGGCCTTCCGCAGGTCCAGTGAAGCTGCATAGAAGTGGTTTTTGTTCCCTTCGCTCCATTTCATGAGTCCCTGAAGTAAGAGATTGGACTGGGCGGACCCGTCGTCCGAGAATCCGCCGTCCGAGAATAATTAAGGCCCGTGCAGTGCTCTAATAGCGACTATACGAACGTGTAAGATTATCGAACACATGTAAAAGCGAGGTAGGTTTTGCTCCTCACGAAATGACTGATGCCGATGAAACATTTACGTAGAACTTTATTATCCCATTGCTGGCAGGCGAAGAATATTTGGGAGGTAGGTTTTCGCCTTACTAAGTAACTATTCCAAAGAAAATTTTAATGCCGGAGACTTTATCGTTATGCAGTTCATGCACGCGAGAGAACATTAGGGGAGGCACAGATAAGTATACGTAGCCTGCCTTTCATACCATATTTCGAGCACTCTCTCAAGCGGCTTACCTGCTCCGCGATACACTGCAGCAGACCGAAACCAAAAGCCACTAGAAGAGCGGATAAACTACGGGCATTTAGAATGCGTTCACTTGCAGGTCTTTTCGAATGTCAAACCTGTGCATCCGTTGTAGCACGTCCAGCGTTCCGGCGGGGGCGGTCGTTCTGTTTGCATATTCCTCTTCTCCAAAACAGATCACCGCAACTTCATTCCACGGCCTGGTGATTCACGGTCACGTTCAATGCACGCCCCACTCGATATCAAACTTGATATCAGACTCGATATCAGACTTGTTCAAGGAGTTAGACAGGCATAATTTAGCTATGCCCCTCTTAACAGGTTCGGAGTGAGCAGACTCGTACGGGAGGATTGGCTTATTGGCGCATGGTCCGTACTTCCAGTGAACCCGCTTGTCCTGAAATGAGTTTAATACCAAGGAATCCGATACTGTTGTCCGCAGGCATTTCGTGGGTTATTTCTAGCGGGGCTAAGCCTGCGCGTACGAAGGTTAGTGTGCTCTTGGCTAGTGTTTCAAATGCGCCACAGCTGAGGTGAAATAGTTGGAAGCCATCTACGTTGAAAAGCATCTTGGTTACATTAAATTCGCCGAGACGGCAGCTAAGGTCCTTGTCAGGTTGTGCTAAAAACAAATCAACGAGAATGGCGGCGGCTCAGGATCCTATACTCAGTACCTGTCTTTTGCAAATATGGCCGCCTATTCCACTGTATAAAAGTAGATCGCAGGTAAAGGACAAGAAACTACAAAAAGCCACTGGTCGACGTTCTGGACGCGTTGTGGAAAGCGACATCACCATACCTATCGATAAGTCTCCAACACACGAAAACGTATAAGATTGCGGAAAAGAATAGAACAAACCCTTTATCTATGAAAGGCTCTTTTGGGTTGACGACTTGGTATAATCCAAGAGAGCGTCGGAATTGTTCACCTGAAACTATAGGGATCAATGTGTAGCAGGCCAAGCTTTTCTTGTAGAAATAAGGCAACTCATTTTTGCCAAGTACCATTTTCCGAGACAATTGCCCTGAATGGGGCGTCAACCTTGCGGGTTTGGACGCTAAGTTACATCTCTAAACAATTCTGGTTACTAGTATGTATGCTCTTGATTTTTATTTATTTATTTACACCCTCAGTCGCCGAGGCATTGTAGAAGGGAGTGGAGTTGAAACAAAGATATTACATTAGGCAAGGAAAATGACTACGAATACACAGCAGTAGTTCGTACAGCAGTGAAAATTTGCTATTCAACTTTCAAGAAGACCAGCAAGCTGTTGAGAAACAACTTCTGAAAACAGTATTGATAACCAATGTAACAATCTTAAGTTCAATAATAAAAAAAGACATTGGAGAGCGGCATATATATATTTATATATTACGAACAAACACAAAATGAAAAATACACATTAAATAATGAAACAACACTTTCAAATGCGATATTTAAGTAATAAAACATGAAATGACAACCATGGAAACAAATACAAAACCACACAAAGAACGTTTCTTATGACACAGGAAGACAAGTAGCTCAAATAAAAATGTGACGGTCTAGTTTTTAAAAAAAAAACAGGCAGAAAAAGGAACTAGAGCACTTAGATGACGTCATGAAAGAGAATACAAGCAGATAAAAATCTTCGAAAAACAGCATAGTGATTAACGCATACGCATAACCTTTCAATGACCGCAAGAAAAAGAAAGTAGTATATAGGACACTTCAGCTAGCTTGAATCCGAGTAGACGACTAGACAGGCAGCAGGGGAGGTTCCAAGATGTCCGCTACCTTGAGGTATTTCCGGATGTTCAACCAGCAGTACTCGTTCAGATCGTTCAGCTGCGTCTCACGGCTTTGTCGAGCACGGCACTCCACCTTCTCCTTAACGAGTTCTGCCGCCCTCATGAACTGGTCCATGCTAGTGCTGCGGGACATCGCTCCCTTTACCATCTCCTTTACTTCCTCACAGCTCGCGACCAATCTGTCCTGAATCTTTTCCACGAGCTTGGGAAGTTCCGACACAAACTTCAATGCGCGTGCGCAATAGTTGGCCTCATCTCCGATCACGAATCGAGCTGCCCGGATGATGACTCCAGAGTTGCGCATTGTGACCTTCTTAACTGCGCAAAGTTCTGGAAAGGCTCCGTAGTACTTCAACACTTCTAGCCGAAGTAGGTTGTAACTGGTTGCCACCACTAGCGCCAGGTGTCGCAGGAAGAATGCGTTATCCTTCCCAAAGTGCAGTACAGCATTACCTAGCTGCAACCTGTTGCATAATTTGTGCCCCAGATTTGCTCTGGATACGGACATGATTTTCTAGGAATATCTCGCAAACATGCTTCTTTGCTGTTATGGTGTATGAATATTCACATCCCACACGAGCGCATGCATCTGCTGGCTTGACTTTCGTCACATGGAAGTCGGGAGAACTTGGCACAGATATTGGTTCGATTGTTCTGGCGGCACATTCCAGCACATGACGCATGGTCATGACGCATGACGGGCTGAGGACGGGCGTCCTGAGCCCGTCAGCCTCTTTCGTTACCCGCCCGAGCCCGGCCCGATTTTTTCGATATAGGCCCGAACCCGGCCCGGCCCACGAGGTAGACATTGCCGGCTCAGGCTCGCAAACAGCCCGAGTACTAAATGCACATCGGTAAAGCCAAAGCTTTGTGTTATACGGATCTCATTAAAAAAAAAAAAGCGGCTACAAAACTTCTAAAAATGGAGGCCTCACTGTGGGCAACGTTAACAAAAAAAAACGTTTTAGCATTAATAAAAGAGGTTATCACAGATTTGCTCGCATTCACAGCCTCCTCCTAGCTAGTTAGGCGTCAAGGGGAAGAGAGAATGCAGAAGTGATGTTACAAAGTATGTGACAGGAAACGCGCGACCCACTTACGATGGGCACTACCACGCATACCCACAGCTACTGGTCATATTTCGAGAGTAAACGCAAGCCAGCGCGCGCTAGCTGGTATTTGCGCCAGCGGCGGCTACGGTGCCTTGACGATGCATATGGGCGCGATAACTCCGTTTGTATTTTTCTGTAATATATAGATATATATGCATTAAACAAGGATAATCGGACATAACCTGCGTACTATAAGCTCAGGTCAGACTGCGATCCAACATGGTGAAGCGCGAGCGTTACATATGGGACCGCGAAGAACCGCTTTCCACCGTCGTCACGGTTCTTGCACCCGAAGGCGCAGCAGCCCGTCATGCCGCACAGATAGACGGCTTGAAGTTAGGCAACTGACACGTTCCGAGCAAAATAGCCGCTGCTCTTCACAGCAAGCAAAAGCGCAGTGTCCGCAACGACGCCTGCCGAACCCACAGTGCGCGGTTGGAGCGGACAATATGGCGTCTGCGGCAGAGAAAAGCGCGGGTTTAAAGGACTTTTGCGCGCGAAACCATCGACCAATTGGAAGAGGCGAAGGGCGCAGGAGAGGGAGAGGCGGCGCTCTGCAAAGGTTGTTGCTACTTTAAATATTTCCAGGGGATTTACCTCCACCAGCCGAGGACGAATACCTCCTGGATATGGTCCGCGTCTGGCGCGGAAAGAAGAACGCGGCGGCGGCATCGAGGGACGCCGGTGCTGGTGCCGCCAAGCACGTGGCGCCGGCTAGCTCTGCGCATACGCAGGGCGGGAGAGCGCTGAACTCAGCCTCGAAGCGCTCCAAGCAACTGCGGTGGCGGCGGCAGAACACGCCGCTCATCGAAAAAGACATCTTGGTGCTCAAACGGCGAAACACGGTCGACCTCAACGCAACTTTTGGTCCTGGACAAGCCGGCGCTGTAATGCGCAGCATCCTCGGGGACGACGCGAATGGGGTACTTGCGGTGTGCCCCTTTTGGGACCAAGACGTGCTAGTCACTAAAATCAGTCGACGCCACGGACAAGCTACTGCGGGATATTATGCTGCCGGTAGGGGAACGGGAGCTGCTATTCCGGGGACACGCCAAAGTCTCCGGTGCGTTCTGCTGGGGCGTCGGGACTGTTTCGCCAGACGAAACGTCTGAAACCGTTAAACGCAAACTCGGTGCGGAACCAAATGTGATGTCTATGCGCAAGCTGGGGGAACCCCGGTTGCGGTGATCACCTTCGCGGGGACTAAGGTGCCACGGACGGTGTTCGCCTGCACAAGATAGTGCCTAGATGCCACCGCTGTGGCACAGTGGGCTATCGGGCCGATGAGTGCCCGCCACCGCAGCCCGACAGCTCCGTGCGGAAAACGCGCTCCTGCGTGAAGCTTGAATGGCTTGAGTGAGTCTGTTCGTACCGTCAGCCAGAGTGAGTGCTCGCATTTTGACTGCTCGGAATCTCGCAGCACGCTTCAGCCGTGGCGGCAGATCTGCCTGCTGGAATGTCGGCTCCTCCATCGAAGCCTCCTGCTCAGGACCATAGTACTCATCTGCCACGCCCGTCGAAAGCGGTGAGCCAACCACCTCGGCCTCGAGCAACGTTTGGCACAGCTAAGCAGTCCATGCTTAAAGTAGCGGCCAAACTACCGGCGAAGAAAAGCAGTTGGTTCTCGCCTGGACCCGACAACAACAGCGTCGGAAATAGAGGTACTTTTGGCGGACACAGTAGGTGACAAGGTTGTTACTTGCACAAAACTGAAAACGAAGGACGATACATATTGTTTCTTTCACGTTTCTCTGGATGAGCATTTATTTGAACCTGTGAGCGAACCGGAAGTGTGGCCTGATGGTTGCATATTTCGCCCCTTTTTATGGAAAGCTGTGGTCCTCACGGCGCTTTGATAACCCTAATGGTGCTCTAAATACATCCGAAAATGGCTCAGGAAATTAAGCGGTATTACCGAGACACGAGAGGGCTGCGAACGAAAACGGAAGCTCTCTTCGCGAATGCATACGAATGCGAGTATGACATCATGTGCCTGACGGAAACGTGGCTAAACTCATGTCCAAGTGCATGTTATTTCTCAGATGAGTACTGTTTTCAGGGCCTATAGGGTGTATTCTGATAAGATTAAATACGGGGGCGGAGTTCTGATAGCCTGCAGTTCTGTGCTAAATGCATTTAGGAGAGCAGACCTAGAGACGTACGAAAAATGTGTGTGGTTGGAAATTCCAACGTGTGACAAATCGCACTATCTAGTCGGCTGTTACTACTTTCCACCAAATTCTGCTCCGAACGGTTTTACCGATCATTGTTTGGATATTGGGGAAAAAATCGATTTTTCGAAGTACAAGGTGCACATCTAGGAGGACTATAACCTTCCTAAGGTTGATTGGGCCACTGATTTGGTCACTAGTGACTGCACAACTCGAGAAAAAGCCGAATGTTTAATTGATTTTAGTAATTTCCATGGTTTATATCAATTTAATTCAATGAAGAGCTGTGCTGGAAACATTTTAGACCTAATTCTATCTAATGTGCCTCTTTTTGGCGTGCAAGCGGTGCGCGATCCTCTTGATCTGGTAGACAAATATCATTGGCCGTTTACCTTGTCGTTCTTGTCGTTTTGTGCAGTGCGTGAGATGATGCCAGAAAAATTTAGATACGCGTATGGCAATTACCTTTATGGCGATATTTCTCTTTATTTCTCGCAATGTTATTTTGCCAAAGTCTCGGGTGCAACGTAGCAGACGTAAGAATTGGCGTCTAGTACGAGTAATTTGTAGGAAATAGGATCGTATTGCAGAGATGACTTTATCAAGCGGCCGTTCACGAGCTTGCGGTTCGCAATCCGCACCATGTCCCAGGTGCTCTCCTTACGTCTCAACCTGGAATAGTAGGGAGAAGCGAGTAAATCTTTGACGATGTGTTCGTTCTTATGCTCGTAAGGACGCACGTTGGATTCGTTTCGCACCGCATCGTCGTGCGCGGCGTACTGTGCAAGATGCGCACTTAGCTTATTTTGCAACGTCGTCGGCGACTCTACCGACGCGACTTTGGCGTATTGTTGTTCACGATGCGTACCGCTCGTTGCCGTTCGCTTACTTTCCGACGACTCTACCGCGTCGTCTCTCGGTTTTCGCGACGCGACCGTGCTGAACGCGGCGAGATCCGCAGCACGTTGTTTTTTGCCCTTTGGCATACCGCTTTGCCAAACACCCCAGCGTACCCGCTGGACACACGGGACACGTGCACACCGTTATTTTTCCGCGTCTGAGACGCTCACTGACGCACTCCTGACACGCGCAGTAGCTGGTCTTATTCGAAGGTGGAATGGATGATATTTTAGGACTTTCTTCGTCCAATATGCAGCTCTCGTTGTGCGCGTTTTGCGGGTCGCCCGTGAAATTTTGTCGAAACGAGTCGCCTATGAGATCCACGATCGCTCTGCGCACGTCGGAGCGGTGGCAGCGCTTGCAGTCCGTGTACATGCCAGTCAGGACGGTGCCGCACGAGAGTTTAGCCGTGAAGTACTTGGTGCGACCGAGCGGCACGGGTTCGTCATTACCAGCGTAGTGATCGCAAGGTGGCAACGGCGTTGTCGTCATGTATATGATCGATCGCGACAGCACTGTATATATGGTGATGATGTGCTGCGCATTGATACGAGAGGACCGGTTTTGGAGGAGGAGAATAGATGTATCTAGATGACATTATCGGTTTGCTCGAGAGGTGGGGGGTATCGTCGCGAGACCGACGCAGTCAGCGTTCAGTCGTAGTCATGGACGACCCGTGGTTGGACCAGACCGCCGCGTCGTGTCCAGAGTATTTCAGCACGGACGACTGCGGCGTGGTCGGTTCCAAAGGAACCGTAAATGGAGTCGGTCGATACCTGCTGTCTACGGTCGTCTACATGCTCACAGCGTGGAGGAATAAGACTCAGCTACATCACCTGCCCCAAAGACATAGTGGACAGACTTTGCGTGGCGTACCCTCGTCTATCTCGCAAGAACATTTCGGACCACGTACAGTTCGTGACTTCTTGCGCGGCATCGGCTGCCACGTCGTCGTCGTCATTCGCAACAACAACAACTGGCACTGCTACCGACGTCGCCAGTACAACTCCCAAGTCCAAAGTGGAAAATGACTCCGCAATCTCTTTCCATTACCGCGTGCTGAACAAGTACATGGGAAACCGCATAGCAGAAGTGATAAACGCCATCATCGTACGTCCGGAGCGTTCTACGCGCAATCCCTACGTGTGTGGGGGAGGCAACGACGACCTGCTGCCGATCGAGGCGAAGAATTGGTACGTGTATTCACACGCTCACTTGGAACGCGTGATCGACCACGTCTTTCGGACGTGCGCCAGCGTGATTGGCAGCGACTCTACTCTGGTTACCGGAGAGTACAGTAATGAATTCTGTTCGGTTCACGTCCTAGACAACAAGTACATTACGTACAACGTCCACACACAATTGTAACTGAAACGAATGCTTCGAATGATGACTCCCAAGTGGTGGTGGGGCGGCGTCGACGAGAAAATTGTCGGCGTATACGTTGGCTACACTTACGCAACAGCGCTTACGGGCACCGCAACAACTATCAATACGTGCCGCCTGCCGCCGGAGCCACGACCGCTACCGACATCAATTTCGACAGCACGAGCAAAGTGGTGTACGAGGTGATCGTGAACGGCACGGACAGAGTCCTGATCACGGATAGATTGGTCGACTCCAAACTACTACAGGACGTACTCGTCAACGAATGGTTCGTGTTTCCTACTCAGCACCGTCAGCAGCAATCACTACCACCGCCACCGTCGCAACATCTTACCGAATGTGGCGGCATGAAAAGAAAGAGAAGACGAGACATTCTAGACATTCTTTTATCAGACGACGAGAGCAGCAGTAATGTTACTGCGAACGAAGATGATGAGGATGACGAAGAAGTAGTAGTAGTAGACATTATCAGCGACGAGGGTAGCAAAGAGCAGCAGCATCAGTTGTTGCTGCAACAGCAAAGACAATCGGTAGAACGTCAAGAAAGCGTGTGGAGCAGAATATGCAGCGCCTTAGAAGCAGTCACTTTGTCGTACGTTCTATTGGGCGGCGACAATGATGACCAACAGCGACCGCCACCAGAACTGCGATTGCTGGCGGCGAACGGGAACGAGGTAACCACGCATACCGCCGCGGCCACAGTGGTCACGATGTTGGATCAACACTCGTGCGTGGTGGCTACAGCCGACAAGAGAACGCTGGACTGTAATCATCGAGGTGATACTACTTCAGTAACAACGACTGCCGCAGAGTCTTACGTTACCGTATGCATATGTACTCGCTCATTTCACTGCGATCGGAAACGACTGGTGAGTGCGTTGCGCACGCATCTGTTCGACAGGGTATGGCCCAACCTCGCTTCTTTGGATTCCGTTTCAATGACTAAGAGGGAATTCAAGGTGGTCGCTCATGTGCTGCGCTACGGGTACGACGCCTTCACCGGCATGGTGAAACGACTCAAGTGCGTGCACGTCCCTTACACCATTCCCGACTGCGACATGGAGTACGTAAACATGGTGCTGAACAGCGTGCCGCCCCACAGCATCTACCGCAAACGGTTCGACAAGAACATTGTCACTACGTACTCCAGACGGGCTCGCATCGTGTGGTTCAACCACGTGGCTTCGTGCAGTCCCATCGTGCTGGTGGACTACGCCAACAGTGGAAACGTGTACTATTTCTACAAGACGTCCGCGCCGTAGTTGCACACGTTCGTTACCTACATCATCCCCAACGCGCACAGAGACTTGCTCCGATGCAGTACGAACTGCACGTGTTGTTCTTATCGAGAATTGGTAGTGGACGTCGGCCACACGTTTCTGGACTCTTTCACGCTGGTTGTAGTACACGCATCGGTCATACATCAGCGAAGCAGCAGCAGCAGCAAGGCACCCACAAACAAACAGAGAATAGATTTCGTGCTCTGGGAAGGAAAAGGTATGGAATGCAACGAGGAATTCAAGGCTTCGTTCGAGCGTTCCATTTGTCTGCCTATGACTTGTCCTCCCCATCAATCGCACGCAACCGTCATTCTGGACATGAACGATCCGGGTCGCATGCTATTCGATCGGCGGATACGGTATAGCGTGGACATGCGTCCTCCATCCACCATCAACGGTACGGCCGCTGCGTCTGCTGCAGCGCCGACGACGCCCGCGCGGTGGACGTCAACAAGAAGTCTCCTGGGGGGAAGATTCACGCCGAGCGAGATGGTCGCGATCGGCAAAGTGTTCGCGACGGAGAGAATAGGCGGCGGCAAGCGAAGCGACGGGACGGGACCAGAGCGGTGGTGTACGCCTACATGTCCACGCACCACAGCTCTCACGTGCTGGAGGCAGTCACCGTAACCTATGTGACAGACGTCGCGACGCGACGGTGCTACTCTTCGTACAGAGATTTGGTGAGCGATCGCATGGGCTGGGCCGCCTCTATGCATCGACGTCCGACCAACGAGTGGACCCGAAGAGACGTGCTTCGCATCGTGACGGACACCGCGTGCGTGCTGTCGGACGGCATCGACCTGAACGCCCCGATTCAGTCGGTGACGCCTGTGACTTTCGAAACGCTGGCATACCTTAAGATTCTCACCAAAGAGGCCCATGACGGTGGGCGAACGAGCGTGCACGACGGGACTGCACGCTTTCGTGGAACACCACTACGAGAGAAACATGGACGCGCGACGAGTGGACGGTCTGGCCAAAGTTCTCGCTCGGAACGTGATAAATGGTGCCGCAGTGATACAGGCCGTGTTGAACGACGACCCCAAGGAGGACAAGAATACGAGATGGTGCAAAATCCGAGACAAGATAGGTGTGGATAGCATGGACGATTTGTTGGAAAGACTGGACGTTATGCTTTTGCAGCGAAAGTGCACATAATAAAGTGTGGTGTTTGAATCGAAGAAACGAAAGATATATCGTATGTATATCTTTATTTCGCCACGTGGTTGCTGTAGTGTGCACGACGCTTATCTTATTTAGTAGTTGGATGCGCGAGTTCCTTGGTCTCATCATCATCTAGTGCAAATGCGCATGCTCCCAAGAAATAACAGTCACTGAACATTCAACAGTTTACGACTCACTTTCATGGTTACGCACATTTTAACGCGACGCAAGGCTACGATAATCTTCATGATTATGGGCTGCGCCTGCAAATATAAGACATCACCAGTTTAATGGGCGAGGGTATATTCGCGTGTATGTATACGATCGCTCGAATTTGAATTTTGAGCAGTCTGCCGCGACGATTTCTAACGACGTATTCATGTCGTCGTCCGGTGTCACCGACAACGAAGAAGAGGAAGACCGCTCTACGTGCACGCCACCACCTCCCACTCTGTTGCCGTACTCCCGATAAGCAGAACCGTCGAGAATAGTGCAAGAAACGCTCGGATTTCTACTGCAGAAATTTGAACTCGATTGGGCCCAATCGATTGCAGATCGTATTGCCGCAACCAACCGTTCCGACGCGTGGCAAACGGTTCAAAATGCTATTGAAGATGCCGTGCGACGCATTGAAGCAGCATCAGCGGGAGGAATACGACAGCAGGTTCCGACTCAAAGGTCAACAGCATCCGCATCAACAGCATCCGCGTCAGCAGCAGCAGCAGCAGCAGCAGCAACGCCAGTTTTTCTGCCCGGCGCCATGCCAGTGTTAAAAGCGTGGAAGTGCGGCTGGTGGGCGATACAATTCATCGGTCCAACTGCGGTGTTGACGAACGACATAGTGAACCGCACAGACCCAGAGACGCCCACAGTTGCGGTGGGTGATGGAGAAGACGAAGGAGACTTTTTTTCAACAGTAGAGTGCGGACGACTCAGCGGCACCTCGATAACTCTTAGCGTGCTGGAAGTTAACATTCCCGAGTGGTCCGAACTCACAGCACGTCTATTGGCGAGCTGGAACAAGGAGCGCCCAGAAGCCACCGTTGTGCTCAAATTTAGATCAAGCGCGGCATTCAGCACGTCGTCCGCGGATCGAAAGTTTCACTGTTGCTCAAGTATTTTAAATTTGAGCATACACGTCGACGAAATGTCGAGGGAGTTCGTCGATGCTCTCGACGATTGCTTTGGATTTGCGCCCTCCGAGAGCATACAGGTGCACGCCAAAGCATGGCGTCTAAACAGCACCCACAGGATCATGCTGTTTTCGAATGGCCCACGACAGTTGACGCTGTCGACGCCGTTCACACGGCACGTCGCTAATTTTCTGGCAACAGTACCGTCAAAGTGCAAGCACGTACTTCTTCCGCAGTTCGGGCTTAGAACTGTGAAGGTGGGCGTATTTTCCCGACTAATCGCGAGCAAGAGCGGCAGCGACGCGTTTGAGGAACTGTGGCTGGGAGAATGCAAACACCCGATGTCTGCAGAAATAATGCGCTGTGTAAAAAAAATAACATCGAAGTGTGTGCACATCGAGCACTGGTCTTCCAACGAGCTGCCAACGCCCGTGACATTAACGCAACAACCGCCATCGTTGGAGCCTCCTCATGTTCAATACGCGACAACAGTTCTGGCGTCGTGTCACTGCCGACGGGAGTCAACGACATTGGTGACACCAGTGTCTACAGTCATCGTTGCCAACGTCCACAACCGCTTCCACTTGTACGCACCGACAAAGTGCAGCCGATGCGGTGTCGTGGCCTTTATGAAACAACCTGCAACGGACGATGGGGCGTACACTGAAGTGGAAACCATGTTTCTACACGGTATACCACTGAACGACAGAGAACTGACTGCGTACCTAACAAGTGGAGCTTTCAGGAATGTACGAAACATGTACCTTGGAGAAACAGCGGAAGTAGTGGACACAACGCTTGTCAGATTCATTGGAAATTTCCCACTGCTGCGCAACTTGATAACTCTGGCACCCAGGTACTGTTCCCGCGCGTCACGCACGTCTATACTTGAGACCATTCAGCGCAAATGTCCCGATTTACAGAGGATATGCTTTGTGCGTCGAGGCGACAAGCGTGACGCTCGGTGTTTTGCTTATGGAGTCGTTGCACCGCCGAGTTGCAAAGACTTCATCGTAAGCAGAGTACAGTGGAACAACGACTACGACAGCTCGGAACCACCGACAGCGGCTGCAATGGCCGCATTTGCACGATGTTCGCTATCTTGTTCTAATCCACCCCTAACAACCAAGGGCTTGTACATGTTTAAGTATGTTTAAATTCTTTGTTACCATATCATGTTGCGTTCTTACTTTTTTGCTGTATTCTATGTTTGCGTTACCGAGTTCTACTTTTGCTGTATTCTATGTGGTTGCGTTCTTACCTTTTTGCTGTATTCTATGTTGTGTTTATCACCCTTCGCGGTCCGCAATAAACCTGTCGCAAGTCAGCGCTCGTCTGTTTGTATCCGTATTTCCGCTGCGGAGATGAGACCCGAGGGTCACATCTCCGCTGCGTTGTCTAGTATCGACACGCTAGCTGAAATGAAAGGCGTGATGAGTCAACGCGTCCTCCGATAGCATAAAATAAAATATATTGAACGCAGAAATAAAACCAGATATTGTGTGATCAGAATAACCTGAATACACTTCACACCCTCATTCACTTATTCTCCAAAACAGGCAGAGTCCCGTAATGTTGTTACACGCCTGCGAATTCGTCACCGGCATAAGGCAAGGATGAAGACTGACCAGCTTTAAACAGTATAGACTTCGACGGTAAGGGGGCGTGAAGCGACAATAAAGCACGAGATAGCGCCAAAAACGACAAACCCGAAACAGCACGACAGCACGCCAATGAAAGCGATAGGAACGGACAATGTCAGTGTTATGAAACAATATATTCAAGTCATTTCTCTTTAAAATTCCCCGGAAAGCACCCCAAAAAGAACGTGCTGCCATATGGTCCACACACCTCTCTGGGAGAGTGCAAGCATCCCGTGCATCCCGACATCGTCAACTGTGTGCGAAGAGTAGCATTGGAGTGCGTAACCATCGAACACCGCTTCTCCAACGAGGCCCCGACTCCCCTAACGCTAGCGCACACCACGGCCACGCAACCATCACCACCACTATCGGAACCTCCCCACGTGAGGTATGCAACTACTGTTGTGGCCTCGTGCCAGTGTCGACGAGCGTCCAAATCTTTGCTGACGCCGGTTTCTACCGTTATTGTCGCCAGAGTCGACGAAAGATTTCATCTGTACGCACCAACCAAGTGCGCTCGGTGTGGCGTAGTCGCATTCATGAAGCAGCCCGCGACAGATGATGGCGCGTACACTGAGGTTGAGACGTTATTTATACAGTCGATACCTCTTGACGATAGAGAACTGTTAACGTACTTAACAAGTGGAGGATTTTGCAATGTGCACAACATATATCTGGGTGAAACAGCCGGTGCCGTCGATGCAACAATCGTCAAGTTTCTGGCGAACTTCAAACGGCTGAACAATTTGATTACGTTGATGCCCAGGTATTGCTCTCGTCTATCGCGCACATCTTTGATCGAGGGCATTCAGAAAAAGTGCCCAGAATTGCATCGGATATGCATGACGCGCCGGGGCGACAGGCGAGACGCACGCTGCTTCATATATGGGGTTGTCGCGCTGCCCAGCTGCAAAGATGCGTAGTCAGCAGAGTGCAGTGGGACGGCGACGCCGCTGACGACGACTCGCAGCCACCAACAGCGGCTGCAATGGCCGCGTTCACGCCGTGTTCTGTCGTGCTCAAACCCGCCGTTCGGAAACGAGGGCATGAACCTGTTTAAGTATGTTTGACTTTGCTCTTGTTGTTACCGCGGTCTATATTTATTGTTACAATATATTCTCTTTATTGCCGTGTTGCATTATTTACTGCCATATTCTCTTTAGCAGTTGCATTATTTACTGCAATGTTCTCTTTATTGCCGTGTTGCATTGTTTACTGCAGTGTTCTCTTTATTGCCATTACCGTGTTCGGTCTGAATTGCAAGTTCTGCAATAATAAAGATGCATTCATGTCACACTCCGGTCTTTATTGGAAAGTAGCTCGAATACGCACACCTAAACCAGTAACAAATGTCCCTGGAGTACAAATCTTCTCCTTCCGCTTCGCCGCTGAAATGCACAGTCTGCACACGCGGCAACCTCGAGAAACAACACACACGCGGCACAATGGTCCACACAGAAAGAGCAGCCAGAATAGGTAAGCCCGTTTCCAAAGGCAACCACATACTTCAGGCCTTCAGAGATTAATGAATAGCTGAAGATTCACCGCGTGGAGCCCCGGAGTGCGCAACAGGGGCAGAAGAGGATGTTCTAATCGTCGCCGTTTCAGTCCACGACCCATTCCTAACAGCACGAGAAATACGCGACAAGCTCGGTCTAGATATCACCTAGAACACTGAGCAGACAATTCCATGAAGTTGGCATCCTGAATGGTCGCTGAACACCACGTAGCAGTATTCGTCACACGATGAGTCCACCGCCAGAGTTAAGCGTCCTGAAAACTACCAGTAAGCCCTTGACGAATTTTGATACCCGTTCAGTGGGAAAAGGACCTCGCTATTGCAATTTCAGCTACGACGAACGGTACGCCGGGGCGTGAGGTCCAGCGGACGCCCGGCAATGGACATTTAGGGAGCAATTGGCTATTAGGGTTTGGGACCACCCATAGAATTGAAGGCAGGTAATGCCTAAGGGGAGATTCTGCAACGCGCTTGTAACTTTAGTGCTGGATATGGGCTCTCTCCAGAAGGGTTCATCTGGTTCCAGCACGAACGCGGTCCAATGCAAACATGCAGCTCGCGTGGCACGAGCTGTTACAGACGACCGCGATGTCGATACTGTGGCCAAGCCGCAACCCTGACTTCAACATAATCGAGAGTGTTTGGGGTAAAATAAAATCCAGGCTCTCCAGGCGTTTGATGTTTGAATTCTTGTAGGCTACTGCCTTGCTATGTATATTTCTTTTTTTTTTCTAATCACAGGCTACCAACTGTATACAAACAGTAGTCTAGTAAAAGGGCATAGTCATAAATGCGTTGATTGTCTACTGTCTATAGCATTTGTATTGCCAATAAACTTCTCTAGGATTTTGCCATAGAGAATACAGACAGATGTCTCTGGACAGATTGTGGACTGCCGAAAAAAATTTTTTGGAAGGGAAGTCCAAGCACGTTCGATCAACTATGTTGCTATTCAAGATGTGTGACAACCTAAGCAGGGGTGCACCGACGACAATGACGCGCTTTCACCTCCGTCGACGTTTTTCTTATTTAGGTGTTCCCGCCTTTGAAGATGAACAGCAACTAGCCTAACAACGAGCTTTATTCTAGAGCTAGATGATGCGTTCGCAGAAAACTGCAAAGTCAAAATATGATTGCCGATAGCATATTCTAGAGGTATTTATCTAGAGGCAACACCCTCTAGATAAATTGAGAAGGACTCTTCATGGCGTCACGGGAGGAGTGAAAAGAGACTCACAATCGCCACCACTTGCGGCGAAGTTGAAGGAATCACGGCCGTAAGCTGCCATTGATCGGTACACATTTCAGTTAAAACGCTAGGGTGAAGACAATATATGCCACGTAAAGTGCATGCTCTAATATGGCCCTCATCCTGCTGCTCTATTACGCATATATTTATAGTAACTAAATAGGACAACGAAAAAAAACAGCAATTATCAATAATGGGCCGCAGTGTTCAATGTTAGACCACGACCAATCACAACAGAGCGTGGAATCTGCTTTTTAGTGCTTGGCTGTGTGAAAAAAGACAAAGGCATCAAAATTCTTGAGCTTTTACTTTAATATGGTTGTTAACTTCTTGTTAAGGTAACAGGAAAAGTGTAGCATCGCCACTTTCGTGGAGATGCTGCAGTGTATGAAGCGAACTGTGATAGAAGGGCTTAGCGGCGCCGGCTTTCTCATCCCTACAACCGCCGAATTATTCCACGAAAAACGTACGAAAATAGCCACTGCTCTCAATTTTTGCATCAAATACGTTTTCTTACGCACAACTACCGCCCTGTAATGTTGAAAATTTCAGCCAACGGAATCAACCGCCCACCGTAACAAGTCATTCGCGGTGCTTTTGCTACGCAGCCAGCACCTGGAGGAGTAGAAGACCGTCAGACAAGCCTTCGAAGTCGCCAGGTCCCAAGGGATATCGGCCGTCAGACAAGAACGTGGTTGGGGGGGGGGGGGGGGGGGCAAATCAGTCTTTTGACACTGATGGTTTCTATGCTATGATATGGGCGCAGCCTCAACATTGGGTCGGACGAGCGTGACTCGTCACTGGCGACATTAGCACCATATCCCATGAAGAGTACAGCCCGGTGGTGGTGCTGAAAGGGTTGAAAACTAGCGGCTCATCCGCCATCTTATTTCAATCGTCGGAAGGCGTGCACTGCACAATAAGGTATCGCCAGCTTAGAAGTTGGTGTCACGCGACACCGTAAACACGAAGGCCAACGGAGACGAAGCGCTCATCTCGGGCATGTGGCATGGCACATACCCACAACGGGGGATAGGCCAGTCTTCAGTGAGGAGAGCCAAAGAAGGTAAACTGGTGCCAAGCTAATAATTTAACTTGTAAAAATTCAAAGTAATTAAAGATTTCGGCCCTCCGGTGCGCCAGCGCAGCCCAGTTCCCACCGCGGAGTGTTCGCTTTCTCATCTGGGCTGTCCGCCGCCGCGGTGGCTGAGTGGTTATGGCGCTCGGCTGCCGACCCTAAAGACGCGAGTTAGATCCCGGCGGCGGCAGCCGAATTTCGATGGAGGCGAAATTCTAGAGGCCCGTGCACGGTGCGATGTCAGCGCACGTTAAAGAACCCCAGGTGGTCGAAATTTCCGGTGACCTCCACTATGGCGTCTCGTTGTCGCTTTGGGACGGTAAACCCCAATAAAGCAAAAGCAAGCAACAGGGCTCTGCCCGGGCTTTTGACCCATCACGAGCGCTCGTCGGCGGCGTGCCGAACAGTGCAGCCGTGAAAGGCCGAGTTTCTGGACGCGGCCGCCGCGCAGCGTGCACGACGCGTGCTGATAACCAGACATGTGCGACCGAGCGCAAGCATCAGACCATCAACTGCTGCATCCAGCAACTCATCATCCTGAATTGTAGAACTTCGAAATGCTTCGAGCATATTATGGGATACTGTGGAGAGTATATGCAAAGACACCAACCGAAGCTCCTCAAGGGGATGATGGTTGGTCGTACTTTGAAGGCAAAATTTCGTGTAAGGAAAGGCTACATTCAATGCAGAGGTTATCGGGCAGCGTGTTCTTGAGTAGAAACACAAGCGCTTGCTACGTATGTTAATTGTAGGCGCGCCCCGGAACGAACCCTGTATGATCCGTCACAAATCTTCAGGCTCTCACCTCCTGGCTATGTGCGGCGTCTGAGAGTTGTCTGGAATGCCCGGCTGGAATGCCCGGGTCCGAGCTCACCACAACGGCGTCCCATTATTCAAGAGAAGGAATTTGTACTAGATCCTCCGGTGAAGGATGTTCACATTACCACAGTATGCGATCATACGTGACTCATGATTACGCGTCCACCTTATGAAGGCTAGGAGTACGAAACGAGAGATGGAGTAGTGAAACACCAACCCTGCATATACGGGCATGAAGCCAACTAGTAATGTTCTGTGCAGTAGGATGTGCGCCAAGAAGGAATCTTGATATGTGCATGACAGCATGTGGCGCCATCTAGGTGATTTTGTTCATTGACCCTGGAATTAAAGTCAGACGGACCCTTCGTCTGACAGTCTTACGTCGACATCATTGAGAACGTGCCAATGCCATACGGCCTTGATAGACCATTCACGGACGGATTGTACTTGTTTCAACAAGATGGGAGCCGCATACACATGTCGAAGAGGGAGCGGTGTTCTCAACGCGTTCGGCAGCTGCCATGGCCTCCAAAGGGAGCAGATATGAACCGTAAAGAAAATGTGTGGGGCATAACGAAAGCCGATCTAATGAGGTCCCACTTTGGAATGCTAGAGCAGAGTCGTTGTGGGAAGCAAAGGAGAATGGGAAATGCTTCGTGTCGACACCGATTTCCGTTTCCTGCACGAATCGATGCCGCGCCGTTGGCAAGCGTTATCGCTACTGATAGCGATTTCTGTAAGTAATAGGCACTGTCCTTTTGCCAGTTATGCCTGGATCGTGTTTGTTTTGCGTTCTCAGGTCTGATTCGTGACAACAAATAACTTTAAGGATTTGTTCTTTCACGTTTTGAGTCGCCACGCTAGCGCTCGCAGTTCAAGCATACGGACCGAGTTCCTTCGTCGAGAAGGGGTTCTCATCGCAGCGGGCAGTTTTCAGAAACGAGGCTTCTGTCGCAAGCAAGCAGCGTCATCCTTGTCTACACTAGGGAATTTGTAGACTCAACTGGCTGCACACACACTTCGCTGGGTAACGCGGACTCTGATCTCGGATCCTTTGTTGGAACTCGCTGATATCTTGACGCATGCTCAGCAGCACGACATTCAGCATTGAACTGAAGTCTTCGCATCCGTTCTCGAGCAGCGGCACGTTGGCTTTTGCGCCGCGCTTCCTCCTCGGGAGAGAGATTTTGCCGCGGCCCCAGCTATCTTCGTCGGAGACACGGTCGGTCAGTCGCCCGGCGCCAGCTCCATTTATCATACCACGTGGTTACGGAACGCCCCCGAGGGGGTCTGTTTCATTATATTAGTTGTCGTCCGCCCCGACAGGGGGCGTCAGGCGTCCGTGGGACTTGATTCTGATTTGATTTATTACAGGAAATCTACCGAGATAATGAAGTTGAAATTACATGGGAAGGGAAAAAAGTACCGCAACTCTGGGGGTACACAATGGCTTAAGGCAAGGTTGTCGTCTATCACCGCTGCTGTTCATGCTTTATGGGATAAATATGGAAAGGCGAGAAGAAAGTAATCTAGGCTATAATCTGTCGTACAGATTATTCTGAAATGTAGTTGAGCAGCGACTCCTGGGCTTAATGTATGCGGACGATATTGTATTGTTAGCAGATATCCAGAAAGATGTACAAACTTTGGTTAATTGCTGTGGAGACGCTCTAGGATTCAGTTTCAGCGCAGCTAAATCAGCTGTGATGACTTTCAACGATACAACTGATCAGGTGCTCACAATACAAGGCCACGAAATACCCAAAGTGGCCGAATACAAATACGTCGGGATACGGCTAAACGAATGACAGA
The DNA here is from genome assembly GCF_055824585.1 of Amblyomma mixtum. NCBI lineage: Eukaryota > Metazoa > Arthropoda > Arachnida > Ixodida > Ixodidae > Amblyomma > Amblyomma mixtum. The sequence continues at coordinate 44,000,641 of NC_143020.1, read as the reverse complement.
TATACACGGAAAAGCATGAACAGTCTCTTAAGGCAAAGGGACGAAGAGACGCCAGGATAATAAAACATAGGGCATTATGGGGGGGTACAACAGATATGAAGTACTGAGAGGTATTTGGAAAAGAATAATGGTGCTGGGGCTTACTTTCGGCAATGTGGTTTTGTGCTTAAGGGCAGAAGTTCAGTCGAGATTAGACGTAAATCAAAGAGCTGTTGGAAGAGTAGTAAAAGGTGCACACGGCAAAACCACAAACGAGGCAGTACAAGGGGATAAGCGCTGGGTATCGTTCGAAGCACGGGAAGCAAGGAGTAAAATGCTATATGAAGAACGCCTGAGGAAATCGGACGATAACAGGTGGGTAGCTAAGGTATTAAATGCTATTTAAATACTTACACAGAAAGAGCGTTGACACACAGTGGCGGAAAAGAACTAGAAAACTAACCAGTATGCCGGTCATGCGGACGGAGAAAGAAAGAGCATTAAACGACAGGTGAAAAACGCGTAGTTAAAAATTGGATTAATTCAATGGAAAAAAATAATATTGTAGAACTATATCGACACTGGAAAAGGCAGAGCTGGAAAGAATTTTTCTATGATAACTGGAGAGGCAGTGCCCTACTGCTTGAAGCTAGGTCAGGGTGTCTTAGAAGGCGCCGCTACAAAAAGAAATTTAACGAAGATGACACATGTGCAGTGTGTGGTAGATCTGTAGAAACAATTGAACAGCCCATACTCAAACGTGATGGTACCCATCCGGATGTCGATGCAGGCACAGCCACTCTTCCTGAGACCCTAGGGTTTAAAGATAACAATGGTCATGTCAATAAATCTGCAGTGGAAGTCAGCAAAAAGCGATTGGAGGATTGGTGGCTGAAAAGCAGAGATGTGACATAAGGTGCGGCGTTTGTTGCACGCAGCATGTCTTGTGCTAAGACACTTGCTGCCTGCCAACGCTGGGACCTCTAACAACAAGACGTTGCCTGGCTCAGCACCAGAGTTGTAATGGACAGCCTCATCTGTCTCAACCGCTTTACGAAGTGCGTTTTAGCGTGAATTTCATCTCTTTTTCGACCGCTGCGGGGCTATTTTTGTTTACCTTTTTTTTTTCCTCTGTTTTCCTCGCGTTGGGTCACCACTTCCATCTTTGAAGGAGTCTTTTCCATCTTCCAATTCCCACCTAGTTTAGCTCGGTAACGGCAACCTGGGAGGCCAGTGCAGGCGAAGCAAACCAAAAGCGGTGGGGCTTCGGCCCTGCCTGCTCTGGCCAGCCAATGCGGCATTTTGTCTACCTTCAGATGACTCCCTTTTTACACCCCACAAAGTCGTGGGGAAATTCATGTTCTTAGAAGTGTAGGAAACCGTAGGTAAAGAAGATGGCGAATCTTAATGAGAATGGACAACACAGTTGAACAAGAATAAAGAAAGAAAAGCTGAGCATGGTGGCAATTGCCTCCGCCCCGTTTCAAAGGGGGCGCTCATATCCATCCATCCAGACCACATTAATGTGAACACAGCCACCGCAGCGCACGAGTAACGCAACAACCTCCGGCTTAAGCAGCATCGGTGTTATAAAACAACAGACAAAGGTGGCGGATGCCGTGAGCGCCCGCTGTTATCGCTGCCGACTGGCTGCGCGCCGAGCACGACGGCCGCATGCATGGCTCGAGCAGCGCGAGCAGTGAAAAGGGACCAAGAAGGCAAGCGGACGCGCCGAGTCATCGCCCAGTGGAGCCTCGACTGTAGCTTAGTCGATGCGCGCGACCCCGCCGCCCAGTGTCCCAGGGGCAGCTTTGGAACGGCGCTCCGGCGTCTCGCAAAATTCGATCCATGACTGCATGCGGAATGTCGACACTAAAATGGAGACAGCGACTGGAAAACCGACAATCAAAAATTTGGACTGCAGTGGAGGGGCTACAGATACAGGGATACAGGAGGGGATACAGAGAGCTCGGCAATGGTTGAACGCTCGATATTTCTCTGTAAAGAGCTTTACCCTAATTTTGAAAGCAGCGGGGCTAATTAAGTCGAACTTTTGGGGGTAGAACAGGGGGGAAGGACAGGGAATGAAGAAGATTTCAAGCTGGTGGAAATAACCAAGCGACGGCTATCAGATTGGTGGCCAAAAAAGAAGAGTGAAATGTTATGAGTCACGGCTACGTGGTGCCACCACCGGATTTAAAGGGTGCAGCCTTATCCATCCATAGAGCAACCTCGGCACTCCGTAGAGCATGTAGCATCGCTCTAACGCATTAGCTATCGAGCCATACCATTAAGGCGTAGCGCGGGCCGCAGTATGGCAGCGGCTACGTAGAGCCAATCAGAGGCAGAATTTCCAGCAGCGTGGCATCAGGTTACATCATGCCGCAGCGCATGGCGACTGGGTCCACAAAGTGAGCGGGCGGGCTTACGCCTGCTCACACGTAAGTATTTTTTTCATCCCGATAGAAATCGGGCGGACTCATCGAAAAATGGAAGGGATAGCGAAAACATGTCCTAGTGGGTGCTTCCGCAAAGACCGAAGTGGAAGACATGACAGGCAACAGGCCAGCAAGTCGAGCACAGTCATGTAACAGGTGGTAAGTCGACGAACCGGTCAAATGAGTGCTGCTAATGAAAAAAAAAATGGCTGAGGCTTAGCCAAGGTTAAGCGTAGTCAGATGCGAAGCATATTGGTGGCTAGGCTTGGTAATATATGGCTTTCCTTGCTTGAATACTTGGTCATTTTAATACAACCACTAGAAGCCTTCGTCGTGGGGGAAGACAACGGCATGGCTACAGCGGAACGCCGACTAACCCCGAGATGCAAGTTGGGTGAGCGCCTGGATTGCCACGGAAGCCGCGTCCGCCTGCCCGGTGGAGCGAGCATTTCACCTACACCGAGTGTGAACGCGCGTTCGAAATGCGCGGGAATGCCGCTCGAGGACATTTCGTGTCGCGTAATTTGGAGGCGCACAACCACAGCGACGGCGCGAGGTGGGCCCCCGTTTCTGTACTGTCGGGACGTCATCGTGTCACGTGGTGTGACGTCATGTATCACGTGATTTGGAGGCGCATAACCACGGTGAAGGGCTGAAGTGGTAGCTAAAGTAGTATGCTTCGCATAAAAATGGCTGTGACAGCTTGGTTAAACCCGGTAATTGCGAAAGCAATATCCGTAGCTACGCCATGGTTCAGCTGGTAGTGTAGCTGGTGGTGGTGCTTGTGGTTAGACTTGTGGTGATGCATCTTTTATACAATCCAATCTAATCCGATCCAATATGCTAATATGGTAGATACCGGCCTCGCTACCCGGCGGCCTGAAAGTGCAACTAGTATTGCTTTCGCAATAAAAGTAGCCAACGAAAGTACCCGCACGGCGCCTCGTAACGCACCTGGCAGTTACCAGAGAGGGTCAGGTCAACAAACCCACAGTTGCGAATCAGTGCTGGTGTGTTCTGCTCTTTCGACGTCCGTCGTCTTTCTTGTGCTTTTTTTCGAAGATAGTGAAAGAGCTAGTTAAAAGGTCGGCAGTAATCAGGGGTTGAGCATAGGTATACGCATATATACCTAATGCCATTACCACTCTGATCCGAATCAACATTCATAACTTTCAGCGGCAGCTTAGGTTACCAGTCGAATGAATTGTCGCGACGAAAAGCGCGCAACCAAATGCCAAGTCAGTAATGCGTATTATGAAGTATGGAAGAGTCAACTACCGCAGCACGTTGCAGTTAACTTTCCAAGAAAGTGAACCAAAACCGGCTGCATTGTGTGCGTGTCCGTCTTTTAGTCCTGTGACCTACTTTTAGCTGGTTCCTTACGTCTAAAACATGAACCAACTCGCCCAGCAATTCACGCTTCTGAACACCCACCAGCGCCTCTCAGAGCAGTCGCTTTCTAACCCCCCTCGGCGCAGTCAATTTCCACTGCCCTATTTGAAACATCGAGCTCAAACGCAAACGCCGCATACTTAGCACCGAATACTCGAAATAAGAGAACGCCTTAGCCTTGCACCAAGCGCTGCAACGGCTTCATGAAGCAAGAAAAGGTACAACTCACTCCGTAGTCGAACAGTCCCGCGCAGCCATCGTGAAAGCGACGCCATTCCATCCTCCCTTCCAGCCGTCGAAGTCTAATACTGGCGTCGAAATCCCGCGCCGTAGTCACGTCAACGCCGCCATGAAATTTCGGCCAACGCTTTCCATACCAACGTCTGCTTGGTCTGCATCCCGCAAAAGGCACTCGCACAGTCACCCACTTCGCTTCCACTGCACTGCACCAGAAACGCGAAGCCGCGCAAACGCTAACAACAACGGACACCTTACGACTTACGCAGCCATACTTACAGACTGCACGCAGGAGTGTGGGCGGTATGGCAAGTGCTTATTTATATAGCCCTTGCGGTGACGTCACACGCAGCAGCGAGGCCCTAGCCACAGTGCCGGGCGAAGAAAGTTGCCGACTCATAGCTTGGTTCCGTTCGTGACCTTCAGAGCGCGCCAGCTTGAGCAGGCCGTTTCGGAGCATCGCACGCAAGGCACATAGCAATCGTCTTTCGTCTGCACTTTTCTGTTATCAGTCGCTCCTTTTGACAAATGCACGGGAGCGTGGACACGAAACGCTCGAATGACCCTTTATTAGGCTCAAGCTTTGTGCGTGTATCACATGCATAAAATGGTAAAAGTGCACTCATAATGACTCAGGGAATGGCATCACTTTGAAGACGTTTTGATCACTGGTTTTGTAGAAAACATAGGGGGGGGGGGGGGGGCATATTTCTTCCACTCGCTTCGTAACAAGACCGCAAATGTGGTATGTATTTGTACTTGTCTTTTCCAAGTATAATAAAACTTGCATTATAATTGAAAATTGCTACAAGGAGGCAGCTGACAGATGGAAAAGGCTTAGTAGCTCAACAATATGTTTTATAAAGAAAAGTTCCCAGCCAAATTGATTCTCGTCGGGCTGCACACCTGCGCACGCAAAAAAAAAAAACAGGGCGTGTCGCACGTGTTTCGTTTTACCGTTCACGTTGTATTTTATGTAGCGCGCTTGATTTGAAAATGCCGAGATGTTTTATTTGGTGCCTTAGGGTCTTTGGAACATACTGACAAGATATTTTACAGAATGCGCCAGCAGACCTTTCATTATGATGAGGTCAAGGAAGGCCTCTCCACCTCTTCAACACCATAGGCCCGTTTACACGCCATAGCGTTAAGGGCCCCGTGTCGCAAAAAAGCCGGTGTTGTAGTCGGCTGCCTTGGCTGTGAGCGAAAAATGCCAGAAGCATTAATAAGAAAGCCGAAAGGGAAATTGGTCAAGTTGGGGAATCTAACCAGGCCTCCTGAGTGCGAGACAAGCACGCAAACCACTCCCGCCACGCCAGCTCGATGGTGTGGAATGAAGAAATGTCCGTCTAGTGAATACGCTGTTGTCTCAGAAAGGGGCTTTAGAGACATGTACTATGGTGTATATTAGTAATTATGAGCACGGAAATTGCAGAAGTCGCAGTTAAGCGAGAAGCAAAGTCCGTTTCCGCTACTTTTTTTCTTCGCTTGGCGCGCGCGCAGCGCCATCAGGCGGCGCCCACTAAAACCGCTCCCTCCTGCTCTTGCTCCTGGCAATGTGCGCCACTGCCCCAACAGATAGCGCGCGACGGCAGCGCCTCCTGCTCGTCTCGTTTGTCACGCGGTGAGCGGCGAAAAACGCAGCGCACATCAAGGCGCGTTCACCACTAAACTTGCGGCTTGAGAATAACGGCGTGAGGTGCGAGTTGGTGCGTGATGAAATGAACGGCGGCGCAACAAGGACACTGACGAGAAAGTGACATTTGAGGCTTGCTGCCTGTTCGTTCGGCGCGGAAGCTACGATGCGCCGACAAACTACGACTGCAACCTGAGCCCCGCGCGTTTCGGCAAAGCGCCTGGCAGCGCTTCTATGTGGTTTGCCGCTCCGCGCGTCCGTTTCATAGTACAGACGGGACAAAAGTCTCCGGACCACGTGTTCCTCTAACGAAGCCGATAGCTGTGCTGTTAGTCGGCTGCTGTATACCACATTTGTGGAGGTAAAAGTTAAATTTTTGTTATTTCATCTCCACAAGTGCGGTCTCCAGCCGCTGTCTGATAGTAGAGCTATACGCTTCGTTTGAGGAACACGTGGTCCCGAGATTTTTGTCCCCGACTGTACGTAGCATCAGTAGCACCAGGTTCACGCGGCGTCAGCACCACTGCGCCAGGAACGCTATGAGGACTCCCAGGGATCTGTGAATGTAGAGAATGACGTTCTGCATATATGGGAATTAACCCATTACGCTACCGCGTCACGCCCTCAAGGCGGAGCTTGAGTGTTCCCTCCAATTTTTGAACCTGTCACCAAGAGGTCGGCGCTGCTGTACAAGCTGCGCCACCTAGTTTGCTACCATAGCACCATCTCTGGTTTCAGTTCTGTTTTCTTTTTCGCGGAGCGTTCCTAGTAAGTAAAATGAAGGGCTGTAAAGAGGTTAGCGCACTTCCCCGAGGTGCATGAAAATGTGGGAAACAAATCAAAGGTGCGCTTTAGGAGAGATACAACACTTTTATGTGAACTTTTGCGTTGTTTAGTGATGCGCTATCGCTAATTCATCTGATCGTTACCCGTATCGTTTTCCTTTACATAAAGAATTCAAACCGACCGCCAACTAAGCACCGCTGGCATTTCCCTGGCTAAATTTCTTCCACGGAAACTGACAGGAGCAATTTTTATCCTTTAGTTTCCTCGCAATCGCCGGCTTCCGGAAAGACAACCGGCATTCATACGTTGGTATTTTATTTTTGCCTCGTTTTTAACGGACGTCTACAATAGAAGTGGCATTGATAAAAACGTTATGAGCTCAACGTGTTACCGTGCCGGTGCAAAGAACAACGCCGGCTTCTCTGAATGGGAATGATTGAACCATTGGGTGAAACAAACTCAGCTCTTTAAGTCTGATATACGCAAGGGAGCTGACTGGCGTTCCTTCCCACAGATCATCGACAAACTGAACACAGCCCGCGACCGCCTGCGGTGCCCAGATATCGAATGTGGTGTGCGCAAAATCTGCAAGAAAAACAACGGCAGTTTGGTGAGTACAATGCAGGTACCTACTATCTGACTGAAACAAAGAGCAATGACAGGTGATAAGCGAAAGAACAGACGCAAACACAATGTTCCAGATAAGCGCCACGTCTCATGCTTCACCTTTACTCCTCTTGTGCAGTCCTCGAAAACACCTCGTAACTATATGTTCGTCCCCAATAACTTTTATTGTGCCGAAGCCAGAGGACAATTTGTATGAATATAGAATGCTACTGAAGATTGTTCTGTAATAACCCAATGCACCAAAAAGTAGAGAGCTTCCTTTTGTAAATGTCGCGAAAATGTGCAACATGTGTTGTGATGAATGTTACCGCGTCTAAGCCTTTATATAGTATTTTAACTGCTCTTCACTGTAAGTCTGCTAGTCTATCGTTGTCTCTTTTTCCCGGTTTCTCGTACTCAGGAACAACAATTGAAGTGGAGATGTATAAGTGCGAAACATAACTGCTTTTTGAGTCTGTAGACTCGTAGCGGTAAAATTTCGAAGGTGGCCTAACATGCCAATAAGCCTTGCTTATTCATTATTTCATTCTTTCATTCATTATTCATTTTCACTCTTGTATTAGGCACATGATGCCACGTTAGTTTAAGCTCGACTGAAATGTAAACCCAAGAATGAAAGATGATGTAAGCGCTCAAGCAATACATCACAACATAAAGGTTTATATTGTGAATGGGATTGTTTTTTGGAGGAAACGAATTTTGTTTTCTTTCTAGTTATGAACTGTTTCCAGGCACCCATAAAGCGAGCTCATGCAGCCGCTATTCGACATCGTGTCAGGTTCCCGAAGACTCGCTCCAGCAGAAAAACTCATACCTCGCCCTTTGTATGAATTCTAACGGTATCATCCCTATACGTAGAATAAGAACAACAGCGGGCCGAGTGTGCAGTTCTCTAGAACACGGTATTTAGTGTATAGAACTCCATGTATGTATGTGTAGAATCCCAGAACGCCATGTATAGAATTGCAATGTTACCTAGAACGAAGATAACTGCTGTTCCTCTGAAACCATACGCTCAAAACTTACTGAAGAGAATATTGTGTACAGGATCAGATGCCGTCCAAAAATCTAAGTGGATTGTAATTGTAAATAACCTGACTTCAATATTACCAATGACCGGCTTTTATCCGCAGTACTGCCATTTCAGTCTGTTTGCCCTTTTTAAATCCGCACTGCTTTTGCACACTAACTATTTGTTCTTTGTGGCTGCAAAAGCAAATGCCTGTTTGGTTACGCACCCCAAATGCGCCGTTGGCAAAGGGAACGAACGACCTGAAAAACCAGGAGACGAAGATATTGGGTGGAGTGAAGCGATACAAAAACCATAACAAGTGAGGTGACTATGGCCACTGAGGTTTCCAGTAAGGAACCAACCCCGTGTCCCGAGATATGTTGCATTACTATGAACAAATGAAGAATGCGCGATGTTACGAGGTCAATTAATAGCAGCCAATGCCATCAAACTATTCTGATCAAAGATACGGTGTGATACAACATGTTTCTATCTTTTTTCCAGGCCACACACACTACTAAAGAGTTCTTCAAGGTAAGTTGCTCAAAAAGAAGCAAAGCAAAGTATGTTATGATTTCGATTATACTGCACTCAGTCATACGCTTCTACACTGTTGTTTTATACGCTTCTACACTGTTGTTTTATGTTGTTTTTCTACACTGTTGTTTTATAGCCGAGAAGCCTCAGTTAACTGAAGAGAACGTTCAAATTCTACGGCGGGAGGATATTAAGGCCGAGCCTACCGCGACGAATTTTGTTTCGCGTCTTGACGCTACTGCCGATTTTCACAAAAGCACTCCTGACACGAGTCAGCAAGTACAGGTCTCGGAGAACTGCAAGCGTTGCCTACTGCATACTGCTCCCACTGTATCGGTTGTTCTAAGTGTTTGATACGCATGTGCCAACAAACTCGAAAAGCAACCCGATGCCCCCTACGAAGTCAGACGCCCGATACCCGAGCGGTTCGGCATCGTCCTCCGGCCGGCCCAGCAGACGCCGCCTCGAGCAGCTCTTGCACATCAATTTAAAAGATCCGTTATGCCTTTTCTGATTTCGCTGTCCCCTTTCTTTGGCCAACATGGGCGGTGGGAGGGTCCCGCGGGCGGTGGAGAGGGGGGGGGGGGGTCCCGTCTAGTGGGAAAGAAGGCGGTGGTGTGTATGCCCACCTGGCCAGACCTTGCAGTACGAGACATAGCGGACATACACTGTCGGGGCGATGTTCTCGGACTCAGAAACGCGCAGCACGACAACATACGGATAGCACGGATCCGTCGGACCAGAGCAGGATTTTCAGGAGCGGGCCTGCTTCGAAATTTGGAGGGGGGGGGGGGCGAGGTCATCGCATTTCCAACTTTGGCGGAGCCGTATGATAAGTCCATGGTTGGTCATACGGTGCTGATCGTATGACGAGACAGGATCAGCTGAAACCTCCACTATCTTGATCGATAAGTGGCTGCAGGTAGTCTCCATCAAGCGCTGGGCGAAGCCCCCACCTGCGTCAGAGTCGCGCAGCTCTCATCCCCGCAGCAGTCCGAAGCCAGGATGGATGTTTGTGGCCTCGAAGATTTCACTGGCCACGATTTCACTGGCCACCAAGTCACAGACATCGGAAATGGACAAGCGATTCTTTAATGGAACCGTCACCTACTGTTCATCAGCTCAAGCGCTGCGATGATCTCGCAGTACCGATGGCGAGTTCTGGACGCCTCAGGAACGAAGCTACATACCAGGTGTTTCAAGGCAGATTCAAAAATAGACTTTTTGTGTTGAATATATGGCTTCTGAGACACAGCATTACTATAGTCCTTCAATGTTTTTCCATCCATGTTTTACCATAGTCCTTCAATGTCGCGCTCCGCCGATCGCACCGTAGCCGTACAGACGTTCGCTTCCTCGCGTCGCTGTCCCCATAGGACTATCAGCGCCACCTCGCGGAAGGCGCAGGCAACACATCAAACTTCTCCGTAACGCTATGGGAGAGCTTCATGACCATAAAAACATTGCAGGACTGTATTACCAATGTGTGCGAAGACCGGAAAATCTGCTAATTAACAAGTTCTAATAGGAGGATTGTAGCCGGTCGTTAGTAATATCCATCTCAGTTCAGAATTTCGAAAACGCGATGACTCGCTAGTGTAGTTCGACAAAATTTGACTGCATCTTGGGAAAATACATGCAGTTGGAAAGCGTGCACGCAAAGCAACCCCTCCAGTGCACGTAACTAGTCGAAAGCCTAATTTTGTCGAGCCACAGCGCCAAGGGTAATCGCGCTTTCGAAATTATAGAAACCGATAGGGCTATTACCAACGACTGGCTAGAAATTAATTGCAACTGGTGGCTATCTCTACTGGCAACAAAGTTAGTGCGACGGTTAACTAATTTCTGATAATTAACTTTGTAACCACTCGGCCCGTATTCAGTAGCGTGAACACCGCTGCCGCCGGAGAGAACCCCTGCCATTCAAGGCAATACAGAAAAAAACATCGCTTCTCTGCACTACACGTACCAGCATAGCACAGTGAGACTCTGCTGTAAAAACATTGCGCTATATAAGTAAAAAATGCAAAGCAGCTCAGCATAGCGCGCAGTAAAACGACTGCCGGTGGAAAATTGCCAGCTAGGCGGTCAAGCTTAGCAATGGCAGGGTTACTTCTTTTACATTTCTATACAACTGAAGAATGGTTGCAGCGCAATGCCACCACATGAAGATGCTTATTCGATGCGACTAAAGATGATGCCAGTGCAGTCCTCAATGTTAAGAACACTGGATGCCCAGCAGATTACTTGTGCCCTGTTTTTTATCATTCCATGTACATTCGCGCTATCAAAACGAGCGGAACTTTACCACCGCACAAGTTGCAAAGTTTCCAAAGATAGTCTGAAAAAGCCACAACAAAATTACCCAAATCACCACAGTGCCTCGTGACAACTCCGACAATTTTCTGCAGGTTCGCAAGGTCCGAGGCACCAGGGAGGGAGTCCTAGCGCTTTTGGTTATCCAGAAGCTGCATGAGGCCTGCAAGACGCTACAGAATAGATATTATCAGGAGATAAGCGGAAATGAAGGAGTGTGGATTCTGGATGTTATGACACGCAACTATCTAAGGCTGCCATTGGCCAATCACAGGGTTTGAAGTTTGAAAAGCGCGACTTTGATCTTCAGAGATCTTTTGTGCAATGTTCAGTAATTTCATAATACTGTCGTACGAAAGAATTTGCGCAGTATGCACTGTCACAACTGATTCTGAATACTGTTTCTGAATTTTTTACGTGCACATCATCCATCCCGGGAGCAGCTAATTCTCAGTCAGAAAATCTAAATCTACAGCCAAATTCTCGAACAGGCCTCGCATACTGCAAGTGTGCTTTTGATAAAACCTACTGGACAGCTGTCAATTCCTTTCGTGTTGTGTTGTGTTTGGTTTATTGGCGCATAAGCAGCTAAGGCAATCATGCTCCAAGAACAAGGTATGGAAAAATTGGCTTGAGCAGAGTGTGAAAACAAAGTTGATAAAAACGGTGGCGTAAAGGGAATAAAAGTTATTTTTATTACCTGGCTGATTAAATACAAACTTTTTAGAAATGGCTGTTTGCAGAAGCTTTTAAAAGTTGGTTAACCTCCGTGGACATCCTTGGCTTGCCAAGGATCTCGAGGCCCCCTACTACTCACTAAAACCTCAGCCTCCTTCTCAGGACTGAGAAAGTGGCTGCGGTGTACGGTTCTAAGTAGAGAAGCACAGGGTCAGAACATTACAGGTTTTGAAGAACACCGGCTTGCCTTAAAAAGCTAAAAACATCAAGCATACTAACGGGTGCATGTTGAGCTAAAATCAACGCTGGATGAAATGGGATATGTTCTTTGTAAAATGTAGCAAAATATTTTTTCCTTAATGATTCAAGTTTTGTGCATGCTAGTAGTATGTGGTTTACGCTAAGTTCATGTCCGCATTGCTCGCAAACAGGTTTGTCTTTGTTTGTTAGCAGGAAGTTGTGGTTGAGATCTGTGTGTCCAATACGGAGACGGCATAAAAAAACTTCGATGAATCGTTTTTGGTGTGAGCATGATTTCCATTCGTCTAGAATGGGTTTTACTAAATGTAGCTTATTATTTCTTTCGATATTCCATTGCGACTGCCATTTATTTCTTAATTTGCACCGCACCAACTTCATACCATCTTTGTAGGGAATGTACACTTTCTTTATTTCTTTGTTCCGAGCTTTTCCAGCACATTCATCTGCCTTCCCATTGCCAGCGATTCCAATGTGACTGGGAAGCCAGCAAAGTTACTGTTATTGTCTACTGTTATAACAGTTACTGTTATAACAGCAAAATTACTGTTACATATGTGCTTTGATGCTAAGAACGTAAAAATGTTTTTGCTGTATTATAACTTTTTTCTTACTTGCCTGTTGCACCTAGAATTCCATAAGAGAAAAAAATGGCACTATGTTGCGTATTTTACTTGGTTCTCTCTTCACAGTTTATACTTTTAGATTGCGCTGTAAAATGTAAATATATATATATATAAAAATATATTGTTAGAATAAATTATGTCGTTCCTGTGCGCCAAGAAAAGGAGGTTTGTACGTATTGAAGTGAACTTGCGTCACTTTTTTTAGCCCCTTCCCTTGTTTTTTTGCTTAAATAAACTGAATTTTATTTTGAATTACGCTGACGCGTTTAGAACACTGCAAGTTCTTGATTGAGATCAGATATAATCTTCTTGCATCTGTATTCTAAGTCGTGGCAGTTTATTGCCGCGTTAATCATCATCATCATCATCATCATCAGCCTGACTACACCCACTGCAGGGCAAGGGCCTCTCCCATGTCTCTCCAATTAACCCTGTCCTTTGTCAGTTGCCGCCACCGTATCCCCGCAAACTTCTTAATCTCATCCTCCCACCTAACTTTCTGCCGTCCCCTGCTACGTTTGCTTTCTCTTGGAATCCCCTCCGTTACCCTTAAGGACCAGAGGTCATCTTGCCTTCGCATTACATGCCCTGCCCAAGCCCATTTCTTCCTCTTGATTTCAACTAAGATGTCATTAACCCGCGTTTGTTCCCTCACCCACTCCGCCCGCTTTGGATCTCTTAACGTTACACCTATCATTTTCCTTTCCATAGCTCGATGCGTTGTTCTTAACTTAAGCTGAACCCTCTTTGTTAGCCTCCACGTTTCTGCCCCATAGGTGAGTACCGGTAGGATACAGCTGTTGTATACTTTTCTCTTCAGGGATATTGGTAAGCTACCATTCATGATCTGAGAGAACCTGCCATATGCGCTCCACCCCATTCTTATTCTTCTAGTTATTTCCCTCTCGTGATCCGGATCTGCGGTCACTACCAGCCCTAAGTAGACATATTCTCTTACTACTTCCAGCACCTCGCTACCAATGGCGAACTGCTGTTCCCTTGCTACGCTGTTGAACATTACTTTGGTTTTCTGCATGTTAATTCTTAGCCCCACCGTTCTGCTCTGCCTGTCTAACTGATTGATCATGCTTTGCAGTCCTTGTCCTGAGTGGCTTAGCAAGGCAATGTCATCAGCGAATCGCAAATTACTCAGGTATTCTCCATTAACTCTTATCGCCAACTGTTCCCATTCCAGTCCCCGGAATACCTCCTGTACGCAGGCAGTGAAGAGCATTGGCGAGATCGTGTCTCCCTGCCTGACACCTTTCCGTATTGGAATTTTATTGCTGACTTTATGGAGAACTATAATAGCTGTGCAATCGTTATAAATATCTTCCAATATTTTCACATAGCACTCTTCTACACCCTGATTCCGCAATGCCTGCATGACAGCTGAGGTTTCCACTGAGTCAAATGCTTTCTCGTAATCAACGAAGGCTAAATATAGGGGTTGATTATATTCTGCGCATTTCTCTATAAGCTGATTGATAGTGTGAATGTGATCTATTGTCGAGTATCCTTTACGAAAGCCTGCCTGATCATTTGGTTGACTAAAGTCCAAGGTGGTTTTGACTCTATTAGCGATTACCTTAGTAAATACCTTGTAGGCAACGGACAATAAGCTGATTGGTATGTAATTCTTCAAGTCCTTGAGGTGTCCTTTCTTATGAATTAAGATAATGTTAGCGTTCTTCCAAGCTTCTGGTACTTTCGAGGTCACAAGGCATTGCGCATACAGGGTGGCTAGTTTTTGTAGCACAATATCTCCTCCGTCCTTCAAGAAATCTGCGGTTACCTGATCCTCACCAGCTTCTTTCCCTCTTTGCATTGCTCCTAAGGCTTTCTTTACTTCCTCCTTCGTTACTGGCAGGATGTCCCATCGTTGTGCTCGACTGCCTCCCTCAGTAACTTGATGATTAGATTCGCTACTGTATAGATTTGTGTAGAACTCTTCGGCTAATTCAACTATCTTATCCATATTGCTGATGACATTGCCCTGTTTGTCTTTTAGCGCATACATCTTGTTTTTACCTATGCCAAGTTTTCTCCTCACTGATTTTAGGCTACCTCCGTTCCTAAGAGCATGCTCGA